>NC_065451.1:156015136-156619244 GCF_917563875.1 Diabrotica virgifera virgifera | reverse complement strand
CTTGACTTCTTGTTTATAATGAAGTTGATTGTTGAACCACCAACCAAGATATTTGTACTGGCTTACGTATTCAAGCTGTTGGTGTTTCACATATTTATTGGAAGAGGTAAATTTCTGTTCCTTGATATTCTTATAACTTTGGTTTTCGCAGTATTGATCTTCATCCCCATTTTTTCACAACTCTCAGTAACCCTATCCAACAGTATCTGCAGACTATGGTCCGAATCAGTCATTAATACTGTGTCATCTGCATAGCGGATGTTGTTTACTCTCTGACCGTTTATCCTGATTCCTTCTAAAGGGTTCGATAAAGAGTTCGCAAATATTACCTCAGAGTAGACGTTAAAAGTATGGGTGATAGCACACAACCCTGTCTAACACCTCGTTGTATTTCAATTGGCCTTGACGTATTACCATTGGTCTTTATGATTGCTGTCTGATTCCAATAAATAGCCTCTATAATCTTAGAATCCCTTTTGTCGACTCCGATGTCGTTCAATCTTTCTATCAAGGTCTTGTGCTTCACGCTATCGAACGCTTTCTTAAAATCTATGAAACAGATATAAAGGTCTGCTTGCTGATCTTTGTATCTTTGTGCCAGAGTTTGAAGACAGAATATTGCTTCTCGTGTCCCTATACCTTTCCTGAAGCCAAATTGTTCTTGACCTCATCACATTTTTTATAATATATTCTGTTCTGTATGATACGCAAGAAAAGCTTCAGAATGTTCTTTAATATACTTATAAAGCGGAAGTCCTGGCATAATTTGGCGTTCTTCTTTTTAGGCAGTGGTATGAAGACTGATCCAAGCCATATTTTAGGGATAGTCCCTGTATTGTAAACATTATTAAATAGTCCAAGAAGAAGGTCTAAGTTTTCCTCGTTGATTAACTTCAATAGCTCAGCTGGTATTTCATCTTTTCCTACAGATTTGTTGTTTTTTAGTTGACGTAGAGCATATTCCAGTTCGGACTTCAGTATTGGAAAACCTTCGTCGTTTTCGATATTTAATGTAGGAGAATGGTAGGAGGTTCTCTGATGTCATAGAAGAGTTCCTTTATATAGCCTTTCTACATGTTTATTTGTTCTTCAGGGCTTGAAATCAGTTTGCCTTCTGCGTTGATTAGATTATTTGGTCCTTGTGAGTATGTCGTGCCTGTGAATTCCTTGAGTTTCTTATACAGATGGAAGTCATCATGTTTTTATATAAATTTTCGATTTCTTCACATTGTTCTCTCATCCATTTTTTTCCTCTGTCATCCATCTTTGCTTCCGTGGTCGCTGTTTTGTGAGCATTTCAGTTGCCGTTGCAATGGCGTGTCTGATTTCCTCCCGAAGGCGAAAGTTAAGGATGTTTAATTTTATGAAAGTGTGCTAAAAAACAGTGCGAAAAAGTAAAACCCATTTAAAATACATTGTTACTTCAGACACACTTTAAACTCTTCACATACTGCTATCAATATTTACAATTTTCACAAAATAAAACCTTTACAATTACATAATATGAGATAGAGTAGATAAAAATTATTTTTGTGAATTTGGTTAACAAAAATTGGTTAAACAATTTCTCGACCGCGGTACCGCCTGACATTGTGTATTTGTTATAAGGATGTATTTGTTTGAGTAAGTTTGTGCAAAAAAATCGAATCAGAATAATTTACCTAACGGAGCCGACGCGACGTTACAGACTATACTAATAAGTAGTTGAAACGGCCAAAACAAAGAAACGCACACTCATCAAAAATGCACTTGAGATTCTCGTATAATCAACATTTACTGAATCGATCCAGGAAGAGTCAACTCCAACTAGTAAAAGTTGATTTAAATTTTTAAAATCAACTTTTACTGCTCGTTTCAGTTGGAGTTGACTCCAACTAGTTGGAGTCAACTCTAACTGAGAATCAACTTGAACTGTAACATATCTACAACTTTAATATCATCACTATTTTATGGATTATTTAACATTTTTATGTTGACAAATTTTTTTTGATGGGATGGGTTGTAATGATAATTACAGTTTTGTTAGTTTTTGACGTTTCTACGTCCAATCCGGAAATCGCTCTCAAAAAAGGAAAAAATTAACTGATGTTGGATTTCCATGTAAATAGAACCTTAGGTTAATATAAAAATATAATTATCATTATTTAATATCTATGTTTTTGAATCGTCTTTTCAGAAGACGATAATTAAAATACAGAAACGGGACGAAATCCAGAGTTTGAGTTTTCGTAGAACTATAAATATAATACCACGATATAAAATGTGGACGTTTTGGATGTGGTATTAGTATTACACGCTAGAAATTGTCGACTTTTTTTTTGTCCCACCAATTCAATTTGATGTGAATTCTTAGAAAAATATCGTATTTAAAATTTCAAAATACAATTTTACCAAAAAGTTGAAAATTCGGATGGCCCGGAAGCATTGTCCGGGACGCCGGGACACGACTTCGTAATTCGGGCCATGTCACGGATTTTTCGGGCTAGTTGGTCACACTATTCCATTATGCACATACATGTAATGATATAGTTCGTTGAAATAAGGCTGTTAAGCAGTTTTTAAAAATATAAAAACGCACAGGGTGTTCCATCAAAAATAAAGCTTATGAACTCTGCTAGGTTTGCATGAATCACCCTGTACATTTAAATTTATATTTGAAAAGTGCACATTTGCGTTTTTTACTATTTTTTGTATCGATCGATAAAATCGATATGCGATGGGTAAAATCGAAGGACGCAGAGGAATTGGTAGAAAGCAGGCCTCTTGGTTGAAGAATATCCGGGAGTGGACGGGAATAAAGAAAGCAGAACACCTATTTAGAATAGTAGTCTAGGCGCCAAATAGAGGTCACCGTGCCCTTTTTAATTCTGATGGACAAACTCAACGGTTTCTTATGAATTTTTGGCTGCTGATTACGAATTTCGAGGGTGGATTACGATCCGAGTAGTCAAAAATTTGTTATAAACAATTTAATTGTTTATAAGGCTCTGGCTCATAAACTAAAAGAGATAAAAAGGAATGTTTCAAATAAAAATTTTTTGCTAATAAAAAACGAAGAAAAAAACGTTTACCAAACTTAAATCCAAGAATTAGAACTCAAGATATTGTAAAATTAGTGCACAATGCAAATTGCAAATTGCGAAATAAGTACTTTTCGAAGCTTTATCGATCGTAACTCGGCTTCTACGCATGCAAATGAGCCTTAGTAGGTCGTATTTTAAAGCTTCATTAGTGGGCTTCGAAACAGAGTTTGTTAAATTAACTTATCTTCATTTGTTTTGAAGTTATAGCCATTTGAAGTAATAATTTTCTTAAAAAAATTGTAAATTAATTTGTTTATAAGGGTTTCAAGCAAATTTAAGCTATAAACATTTATACTTTAATCAACAATAATGATAGAAGAACTCAAAAGGAAAATTTTGAGCTGACGAAAATGTTTGTAAGCTTATTTTTTCGCCAAGACATCGATATTTTAATAGTGCGCTCTGAGGCGCAAGATCGGCTCACCGCGTAAAGGTTCACGCGCTAACTTCTCGATGCAAATTATAATTTCTATGTATACATACGTTATCTTTATTTTTCATTTTTGAAGATCCTAATAAAATTTTATCATATAATTCTTATAATTAAATCATACTGTACCTCGTATCACCTTTCATTCTATTTACTTTGTCTTCTATTTTCAACGAAAACTTTTCGTTTATAAATTTGCAAAAGTCTGTGTGTTATTGCGTTGCCGCTCCTGCAATACTTAGAGCAGATGTGTCGATGGATTATTATGTAGTTTTGTCTTCTGAATCCAATTCTGAAAACGGCATTTCGATATCTCTAACCGTCTTCGATATAATCGACCTCAAAATCTAAAATGTGACGTCACAATCCGGTTATTTTCTACCACGCACTAAACGTCAGCTGAAATCTTTGATTAGGAAGTAGGCTACTTTTTTTAATCTGAATTTGTTAAGCAAAGCAAATGTTATTATTTACATTTGAGTTTGACACTTCGTGAATGTCAAACTAAATTTTAAATTATTTAGCTATTAATAAAATATAAATGACATTTTATAGTTAATTTAATTATTATATAAAATAATATGTGTAATGAATGTATAAAAATACAATTTGAGTATATTTTGATAGCAATAATACATATTATACTACATTAATAATGAATCAGTAGAAACGATTATAGACCACACAACCCGAAACACAAGTACGCAAATACGGTTGCGTGAAGCGTGGCGCAAAGCCGTGGAATTTACGAGACTCGCTCGGTGTGTAGATCCAAGTAAAGTTCATCAGTAAAAAGTATCTTTATCATGTATGTATTATTTATTTTACACTATTGGAAAATTGGTATTTAAAATGTGGTTTGGAATAAAAAAGTATGTTCTGATAGATGAAATTACATCCTTCTAATGGAAAAAAATATTTGACGAATTTTCTCAAATTATGGATACCAACATCATTTTCAGTTATAACTCTTGTATTTTTAATTTGACGAAGAAAAGTTATTCTTCATAAAAATCTCTTCTTGGTCTAAGATTTATGATGCAACCATCATGAATCAAATTTTATTAATTTTATACGAGGTATGTAAAAAAATATGAATTTCGAGTAAAGTATCTTTATAGTTCACAACATTTAAATTAGAATGACATATTTGCACATTAAAACATAATTTTTAATTCTAAAAAGCTTTTCGGAATAGCAATTTTCTATATTATGAATTTAAATACGTATATAAACAAAGTTTTGGTTATGATAATTCTCGCATTTTCAGCTTGTTTGTACTAAATGAGAAAAAAAAAATATTTAAAACTAATATTTCAGAAATAGAACTAAAAAGTAAGTTAATATTATTTATTAATACTATTTTTACAAACTTTTTGTTTCATGCATCTGAATCGAGATATACAGGGTATCTCAGCTTTTTTACATTTGCATAAGTTCTTAGAGCAATTTTTAGTTACATGGTGGTACTAAGTCTGTTCTTGTAGGCAGTAAAACTAAAACTTTCTGGGGCTTCAGAGTCTAATTATCTATATGATATAGATATAATCTATATCATATAGCTATCCAGTGGATAGTGGATAGTATCCATATAAAGTGGATCTAGTTCTTTTGCAGTATCATCAAGGCACGTCAATTGTGTGTATGCCGCCACAACGTAAATGCTCGTTTTATATGCAATGATGATGCTGCAAAAAAAACTGGTTCCATTTTTATATGGATACCACATATTGGCTCATTTGCATACGTAGAAGCCGAGTTACGATCGATAAAGCGTCGAAAAATACTTGACTGTGAGCCGATGTTGGGCCTCATAGCGCGCCATTAAAATATCGATATCTTGACCAAAAATAAACTTACGAACATTTTCTTAAGCTTAAATTATTCCTTTTGAGTTCTTCGATCAGTATTGTTAATTAGAGTATAAATGTTTACAGCTCAAATTTACTTGAAACCCTTATAAACAAATTAATGAACAATTTTTTTAAGAAAATTATAACTTCAAACGGGTAGAACTTTAAAACAGATGAAGACAAAGTAATTTAACAAAAAAAAAAGAGATAATAAAAAGAGATAACACCTTTTGACAAAAAGGTGGAATCCACAATCTTTGTTTGGAAGCGTATTAATGAAGCTTTAAAATGAGACATTCTAAGGCTCATTTGCATGAGTAGAAGCCGAGTTATGATCAATAAAGCTTCGAAAAATAGTTATTTTACAATTTGCAATTTGCATTGTGCACTAATTTTACAATATCTTGAGTTATAATTGTTGGGTTTAAGTTTAGTAAACGTTTTTTCTTCGTTTTTTATTATCGAACAAATTTTATTTGAAACATTATTTTTTATCTCTTTTAGTTAATGAGCCAGAGCCTTATAAACAATTAAATTGTTTATAACAATTTTTTGACCACTCGAATCGAAATCCACCCTCGAAATTCGTAATCAGCAGCCAAAAATCCATAAGAAACCGTTGAGTTTGTCCATCAGAATTGAAAAGGACACGGTAACCCCTCTGGCGCCTAGACTATCATTCGAGACAGAGACAGTTTCGCCATGTTAATCGCCAACGTCAAGGAGACTTGATAGGGGCACGTTAAGAAGGAGAACTATTTTTTGAAACCAGAACAAAAATAATTTTCTTCCATAAGTATCCTCCACGCTGTATATACAGGGTGGAAACCAGTGCCAAGCACAGGATGCTTGGTAACAACTAGCCATGTTCTTCATCAATACAGGGTGTTTCTAAATAAGTGCGACACACTTTAAGGGGTAATTCTCCATGAAAAAATAATGAGGATAAATTGAATTTTTTCTAACAAATTGACGATTTATTTATTGCTCTAAAACCGGTTGAGATTTGTAAATGAAATTTGGTAGGTTGTAAGAGGTAAATATTGCGCATTTTTTGACATACAATTAAGAATTTTATATTCACTATTGGCGCGCATACGGGCAATATGATCATTTCGAGTAATATGACCATTGGCGCGAATACGGTAAATCGAGCATTTTTCTGTTATTTCAAGTTGAATGTACCGATTCGAGCATGCACAAAAAAATCTCCTTTCACCTACCATATATCGCTTTGTATTGTATATAGTACATTTGCTGCGAAACAAACGATTCTCTTTGTTTTTTTATAAGCTACATACGCTAAATTTTTTTTATTATTTTTTTCGTTAGATGCATAGTTTTTTAAGTATTTCACAAAAAACTGTCCGAATAGGTGTCATTTTTAACCTTTAACTACCGGTGCATCGAGTTATAACATAACTACACGCGTGGCGCACTTTATACGCCACAAGTAAGAAAATACACTTAAAAACAGCGGATTTGTTTTTTTTTTTGAAAAAATACACTTAGTTGTTTGTTATAAACCTTATTCGGCATCAGCAAATACTTGGGGTTCCTTCTCAGTAAGCACATTTTGATTTATAACTGGAATCTAATTCCATGATAAATAAAATTACTAACAAAAATTATTTTGAAATGTGATTTTTACATGAGAAAAAGTATTGTTTATAAAGAAAAATATCTTTTGTGCCATAATGACTTGTAAAACAATTGAAAGATGTACTTATATTACTACTTATATTACCTACTAATAATAGTGGCGTATATATATTTTCCACCGCCTGAAACAACAAATACTAAAATGTAAATTACGATCTTCCCAGAATGATATAACGAAACTAAAACCAATTGTAAAGCACATTCGAGTGATAGGTTAGAGAGATAAACAGGGTCAAAAATTAAATTTTTAAATATATTTGCAGTAGAATTCTTATATCTGGCGTACAAAATACGCCAGCGCGTGTAGTTAAAGGTTAATGAAAATTGCAAATTTTCAACTACGAATAACACAAAAAGTATTGAGTTAAAAAAATAAAAAATAGATTAAAATATACAAAAAGTATTGAATTAAAAAAAATATTGAATAGTTTTTGCTTAGAATTAGGTTCTGTAACTATTCCCGTGGTTATTTTGATCAAAAAAATTTTTACCCCGAAAAGGGGTGAGAACGACCCTAAGATGAAAGCATATTTTGGCTTAGGGTAGACTTTGTTTCTTGAGCTATTCCCTACTTTAATTCCCTAAAATCAATTTACTTTATAACTGATATTTTTTGACCAAAGTCACCCGCCTAAAGTTCGTAAAGAACGGTACTTTATTCTACATAATTTATTTGTAAGTTAAGTATGCTAAGTATGTATAGTCCAGAAATCCACTGCGCATCCGCTAAGAAAAATATTCTAATTCGGATTTTTTGCACAATCTTACTCAAAAAGAACCCCTTATAACAAATTTGCATGTTGCCAGGACCAAAAGTTGGTCAAAAATTTTTTAAACGTTTTTTTTTTTGTTTTTTTCCTAAAATTATTTTTTTTGCATGAAATTTTTTTTAGATTTTCTGGATCATTCCAAACAGAAAAGGTCTTTAGTGACATTTTTCTAAAGTTGATAGTTTTTGACATATAAGCGATTAAAAATTGAAAAATTGCGAAATCGGCCATTTTTAACCCTCAAAAACTATGTGAAAAACTAAAAATTTGAATGTTGCCGAGGTAGGTAGATATTCTTTAAACATCGATTGATGAAATCCCTAAGAGTTTTTTGCAATGCAATATCAAAAACCCCTTTGTTTTTTAATTGCCAATCAAGCATGCGCGACATTATTTTCCACCGTTGCATGTGTATGCAGTATGGTGCAAATGAAAGGAATAAATTCGTTATTTCGCAAACCGGCGACTTTAAGGAAAAATCCGAAACAAATCGATTTTTATTTTTAAGTTATGATATTGTGACATATATGGTATACTAGTGACGTCATCCATCTGGGCGTGATGACGTAATCAATGATTTTTTTAAATGAGAATAGGGGTCGAGTGCTAGCCCATTTGAAAGGTTCTTCAATTCTCTATTCAGTAATATAAACATTTACATAATTATTTATACAGGGTGTCCAATAATTTAATTTTTTTGTCAATTTACCAAATGATTTAATTTAATAAAAATTTTTTGGACACCCTGTATAAATAATTATGTACATGTTTATATTACTGAATAGAGAATTGAAGGACCTTTCAAATGAGCCAGAACACGGCCCGTATTCTCATTTAAAAAAATCATCGATTACGTCATCACGCCCAGATGGATGACGTCACTAGTATACTATATATGCCACAATATCATATCTTAAAAATAAAAACCGACCTGTTTTGGGATTTTTCCTTAAAGTCACCGGTTTACGAAATAACGAATTTATTTCTTTCATTTGCACCATACTGTATACACATGCAACGGTGGAAAATAGTGTCGCGCACGCTTGATTGGGAATTAAAAAACAAAGAGGTTTTTGATATTGTATTGCAAAAAACTCTTCGGGACTTCATCAATCGATGTTTAAAGAATATCTACCTACCTTGGTAACATTCAAATTTTCAGTTTTTCACATAGTTTTTGAGGGTTAAAATGGCCGATTTCGCAATTTTTAAATTTTTAATCGCTTATATGTCAAAAATTATCAACTTTAGAGAAAAGTCACTAAAGACCTTTTCTGTTTGGAATAATACAAAAAATCTAAAAAAATTTTGTTCCATGCAAAAAAAATAATTTTAGGAAAAAAACAAAAAAAAAACGTTTAAAAAATTTTTGACCAACTTTTGGTCCTGGCAACATGCAAATTTGTTAAAAGGGGTCCTTTTTGAGTAAGATTGTGCAAAAAATCCGAATTAGAATATTTTTCCTAGCGGATGCGCAGTCGCTTTCCGGACTAGTAATAATATGCAAATAAACAAGCAGAACCCCAGGAAATAAAACAGCATCAACAAGATAACACAAAACAAAAACGGGAAGAAGAACCAACACTACAAGAAATAAAAGAAGCAATATTGAAGCAAAAAAATAACAAAAGCGCAGGAGAAAGCGGAATTCCGGCAGAGATTTTTAAAGCAAGAGGAGAAAAGCTGCAAGAAAAATTTTTCCGACTAATATTAACAGTCTGGCAAAAAGAGGAAATGCCGCAACAATGCAACAATGCACTCAGCTGTCCAATCTACAAAAAGGGTGATGAAACAAATTGCGAAAATTATAGAGGAATATCGCTATTAGAAGTGGCCCATAAAATACTTGCAAAATCATCCGAAATAGATTGCAAAAGGAGGTAAATAAGATCATTGGAGAATACCAAGGAGGTTGTAGACCAGGAAGATCAACAACAGATCAAATATGTTTATTTAAACTAATACAGAACAACAGCTACGAACAAAAATTTGGGACTACACATGTTGTTCATTGACTTTAAACAGGCTTACGACTCAGCAGACCGAGATATGCTATATGAAGCAATGAGATCCTTAGGTATTTCAGGAAAGCTGGTTAAATTAGCGAGAATGACGCTCAACAATACAAAAAACAGGATAACAATGGAAGGACATTTTTCAAAACAATTCACAGTGAATAAAGGACTGACACAGGGTGACCCTCTATCCACAGGCTTATTTAACTTGGTACTAGAACACACAGTAAGAACGATAAAAATTAGTACAAGCGGTACCATATTTAACAACAGTCAACAGTTCATAGCTTACGCTGATGATCTAGTCATCCTAGTAAGAACAAAGGAACACCTCCAAAAAATCTTCCAAAAGTTCGAAGCGGAAGCAAAAAGGTATGGATTAAGAATCAACCAAGGAAAAACACAATACATGGTCATGAAAAGAGATGTAAATAAAGAGGATAACTATATAAAAATGAAAGGAGAAGGAGATGAATATAAATTTAAGGAAGTATCAGAATTCGAATACCTGGGAGTGACTGTAACCAATATTGGAAGGGAAGAAAAAGAAATAGATAAAAGATTATTGAAGGGAAGTCGAGTTGTGGGTGCCTTAAACATGATATTAAAAGCAAAAAATATATCAAGAAACGCCAAAATCAGAATTTATGAAAGAATAATACGGCCCACAGTGTTGTATGCGAGAGGAAACGTGGGTAATGAATCAACAAGAGGAGAAAAAGATACAGATATGGGAAAGGAAGGTCCTGAGAAAGATTTTTGGAGGTATACAGATAGCGGACAAAACCTGGAGGAGAACAAATGAAGAAGTAATGAGGATGTATGGGAGACCAAAAATAACGACAAAAATACGAGCCCAAAGAGTTAGATGGCTGAGACATATCACTCGAATGCCAGAAAATTGAAACGTCAAACGAATATTGAATGAGAGAGCATTGGGAAAAAGCAGAGAGGGATTTAGAAGAAATCGGGCTGAAGGCTGGAGAAAGAGTGCGGCAGAGGACCGAAAAGAATGGAGAAATATTATCCAGAATTTAGAAGCCGTAGGCCTATAAGGCCTCTTAGCGCTGTTTTATATATAAGTAATAATAATTATAAATGATTAAATTTATTTTTAAAACATAAAAATTTGAGACCTACTAAATACAAAGAATGAGACCAGCAAAGCACTTCTAAATAAACTTATGATCAATTTCAAAGTTGATGGTTTCGTGAACAGATTAACGATTTCTGCTAATTTTTTTATTATTTTAGTTTTTTCTTTGGTATTTACACATTTGGGCAACTGTTTACCCAAACTTCTTTTTTGAACTTATACCTACCGGGTGGAAGAATATAAATATTTTTCTTATGTTAAGTTAGAGACACACTGTAGGGAATAAAAGGGACATAGGAGGGTATACATCGAAATTGTAGTCTCATGTTTTGTGACCATTTTGTTTTTTGAATATCACTGATGTCACTGAATGTCACTAGAAACAAAGAAAATAGACGGTTTTATTCTTTCACATGACCTGTTTTAACAGAAATAAAACTAAATTAATAATAAAACATATCAGTTAGCAAAACTATAAAAACAAAAAGGCACATAACGTTAACAATTACGGTCGACACCTTAAGAGTTATTTGTCGACCAAGTGAATGGTATGCATAGCGCAACATAAGAGAGAATATGTTGTTTAATGGTGGCTCTGTGATGTTTTGAAGAAAAATTTCCTTGAGAGTAATTACGAATTTGGTGTCTATGTGGACGCTCTTTAAATACCGAGAGGTACATTGCACAGATTTTCTTTCTTTGAACACTTTGTTCCTTTCGCAATATACTGGGTTGGGATAAAGTATGCAATTAAGCAAATATCTTTGAAACGAAATGAATAATATTTATGAAACTTTGCAGGCAAGTACATTGAGGCAAAAGGCATCTGTTTCCACATTTTTTGTCACTACTCCACTTCAGGTATCACCGGAAATACCCTTAACTTATTTAATTTAAATGGGACACCCTGTATATTTTTGCAAATTTTAAAAGAACTTGTTATTTTTAATTCATACCTACCAAATTTGGTAGAAAAACTTTGTTAAAAAGTATCTCTAGATAATTTTTTGTAATAATACAACATAGTAGGAAATAAACGAGTAGCATCTACTCGTATGCTGTTACCCCAGGCTGTGGGTGAAAAAACGTGATATAATTCAGGAATCTTTGAAACCTACCAGGTGTTGTAAAGGACGATGGTAGGAATAACTTCGACTAAAATGTAACCAAAAATTTTGTGCGGTTTCTTATTTATGACGTTTTTCATTTGTTAAATTTGCAATTATTAAAGATTTTTAATTTTGCAGCTTAGGATATTCATTTTAGAGAAAAACTGTTAAATAGAAAATTATACAGTAAAACCTCCGTTAACCGAATCAGTAGGGAGGAAGGCCGTTTCGGATAACAAGAATTTCGGTTAAAAATAACATTGTTTTTTGTATTCTTTTTGTATCAAATTACATGGTATTGGAGAGATGTAGCTGCAAAACATCGCTGTCAAAAGAAAACGCAAAAGAAAATAGAAGATTTCTTAAAAAAACACTCTAAACATGTTAATTTTCCTTAATTGTATAGCTTTTTTTTTAATTCATTTTTAGTATGGTATAGTTAGACCCAAACCCAGACATCCAAAGTGAAAGTTATCCTCCAACACCAAATTGTTCTATATAGTCCACATAATGTTCAGAAAAAAGTCACACCATTTTGAGCGTCGGGTTTGGGGGGGAGAAGGGGGAGAAATCGGTAAATTCGTAGTTTTTTAAGTTTTTCGTCAATATTTCTAAAACTAAGCGGTTTAGCATGAACAACCTTCTATACAAAATTGTTCTACATTAAATTTGAAATAAAAAAGCTCCTATGCATAACCCTTCTAAAATTACCGGTTCCAAAGTTACGGAGGTAGTATAGTATAATTGGTCCAAAAAAAGGCCTAACCCAGACATTAAAAGTAAAAGTTTTCCTTCAACACCAAATTGTTCTATATGGTCCACATATTGTTCAGTAAAAAGTTACACCATTTTGAGCGTCCGGTTTGGGGGGGAGTTTTTTTACGTTTTTTGTCAATATTTCTAAAACTATGATTTAGCGTAAGAAATGTTTTATAGAAAAATGTTCTACATAAAATTTAAAACAAAAAAGGTTCTATACATAATTGTTATAAAATCAACGGTTCCAGAGTTACGGAGGGTGAAAAGTGGAGGTTTTCGATACTTTTTATATTTACCGATTTCTCCCCCCTCTCCCACCCAAACCCGACGCTCAAAATGGTGTGACTTTTTTCTGAACATTATGTGGACCTTGTAGAAAAATTTGGTGTTTGAGGATAACTTTCACTTTGGATGTCTGGGTTTTTGGTATAGTTATATCATAAATATTGCCCAAAAAATATAAAAAGTATCGAAAACCTCGACTTTCACCCTCCGTAACTCTGGAACCGTTGATTTCATAGCAATTATGTATAAAACATTTTTTGTTTTAAATTACATGTAGAACATTTTTGTATATAAGATTGTTTACGCTAAAGCATAATTTTAGAAATATTGACGAAAAACTTAAAAAAACTACTAATTTACCAGCTTCTCTCCCATCTCTCTCCCAAACCGGACGCTCAAAATGGTGTAACTTTTTACCGAATAATATGTGGACCATATAGAACATTTTGGTGTTAGAGGAAAACTTTTACTTTAAATGTTTGGGTTAGGCCTTTTTTGGACCAGTTATACTATACTACCTCCGTAACTTTGGAACCATTCATTTTAGAAAGATTATGCATAGGGCCTTTTTTATTTCAAATTTAATGTAGAACAATTTTGTATAGAAGGCTGGTCATGCTAAACCGCATAGTTTTAGAAATATTGGCGAAAAACTTAAAAAACTACGAATTTACCGATTTCTCCCCCCTCTCCCCCCCCCCCAACCCGACGCTCAAAATGGTGTGATTTTTTTCTGGACATTGTGTGGACCATATAGAACAATTTAGTGTTGAAGGATAACTTTCACTTTGGATATCTGGGTTATGCCATCTTTGGGATCAACTATACTATACATTTTTATTCACGAAATTATTAAAATTGTTAGCCATTTCGGTTAAACGATGTTTCGGTTGAAAAGGTTTCGGTTAACAGAGGTTTTACTGTAGTAAATTAATAAACCTACAATTTGAGGTATGGATAGTTTAATTTCGTTAATACGTTATTGCAAAACAGCCTGCGAAATGTCCAAAATGGCCGTTTTTTGCAATTACATTATTTATTGTAAAAATACCTTTTATTTATTTTTTAAGGCTTTAAATGAAGATCTTTCAAAACCAAACCTAAAAAAATTGTAGGGCCCGATTGGTGAACTTGTTGCTTAGATATTATAATTTGTTTTGTCCCAAGGGCTCAAATGTCGAAGGCTATAAGTTTAAAAAAAAATCGTAGAGAGTTAATCTACGATCCACTCTCCTTCTAAAGACTTATATTTTCATCTTCTGATGTACTCGTAAATAAATTCGTATAAGATTTTTCAACCTCTTACTTCGGATTTGAAAATAAGGGGGCAAATTTCGTTATAAACATTTATAACTGAAGCCGCCCCTGTCCATCCTTTGAGTTTCTAACTTGCAGGTTATTGTTACTGAAGACAAATTAAATATTCAAAACAAAATAAAAATTTTCTACGACCAACTGAAGCCGAGATAATTGTTTTTATTTTCTTAAATCGTAGTGACTTTATTCATAACAAAAAAAAATTATTTCAGTCATGGACTAAGAAAGAATTATATTATCTTAAAATAAAAATTATTTTAACAGAAAATTACATTTAATTATTAAAAATGATTTTTAAATCGTAGTGGAGATTTATTTTTCGTTACGAATGCGATTTATTTTGTCGGTTGCACTTAGCAACGGTTAGCAACCGGATTATAATACATTGAATCACGGTTTTTGCTTTAAATTTTAAAGCACCGCTTGGATTAACATGAAATTTGGCAAACACATTGATAACATGTCAAAGAATAAAAATGATATGGGGTCTGTGTGTGCTTTTGTCCCGGGGGTGAGTTTCACCCCTTAAAATGGGTGAAAAAGTATATGTACAAAATAAGTTCGGAAATGGATAAAACGGCTATTTCTAAGCACCATTGTTCTATAGCATTGTTTCACCAAGAAAGTATTTAAAGAAGTATGTATATCTGTTTTTAAAAAAAGTTTATAGCATCAAAAGTAAGCAAGTTACACTGAAAATAAAGTTAGTCTCTTTTTTTTTGTTCACAAAAACTCGGGAAATTCTCCCCCTAATTAGCATCAAAAATGAAATTAATCCATTTTACTTCAATGTTGTTCTACTCGTGTATGTGTCGTTTATGTCTGTAAGTTTCATCGGCTCAAAGTGCTTATTTTTTAAGGGGCGGTAGTTAAAAGGACTTGAACTAGTCAATAATCACGAGTGTATGCAAATTTAGAACAGCCATGTCTTAACCAATTTTTGCCTTCCAAAAAATGCAAAAAATCCAAAATATTCAAAAAAGCAAAAATTACATTTTTTACTCTTTGTGATTTTTGGTTACATTAATAAATTTTAAGTTATTTTGAAAAAAAAAATTTAAATTAAAAATTAAAACATATTAATTTGCTTTAAAATCATTTTTTTTAAATAAGCTTTTTGAACCGATGATAATTTATGTACAGATCATATAAATAATACATGAGCACAGTAACTTGTGAAGCGGTAATGATTTATTCGATTTAAGATGGTAATTAGGGGGTGGCTTTCCCGAATTTTTTTTACCAAAAAAAAAAGAAATCAACTTTATTTTCAGAGTAACTTGCTTATTTCTGATGCTATAAACATTTAAAAAAACAGATATACATATTTTTTAAACATTTTAAAAATGTTGTAATGATTTTTCTCCAAAAAGTTCATGATTTTTTGGTTATTTCAAGTTGAAATAATTCACTTTGAAATTTGACGGATATGAACCTATTTTTCATTAGCTAGAACTTTGTTTCTACTGGGTCTAGAGTGTTCATGCATACATCATTTAGTTCAATTTTTAATTTGCTATATTTTTAATAAAAATGTTTGTTTCAATAAAATACTTACTTTTTGAGTTATTTGTCAAAAACCGCCTAAAAACGTGTTTTATTTTTTGTTGAAAAATGAAGGTATTTACTCGAAAATAACTCGAAAAGTATTAACTTAGTGAAAAATGCTATAGAACAAAAGGTGCTTAGAATTAGATGTTTTATCCATTTCCGAACTTATTTGAACATATATTTTTTCACCCCTTAGAAGGGGTGAAACTCACCCCCAGGACAAAAGCACACAGAGGACCAATATCATTTTTATTCTTTGACATGTGATCTATATTTTTGCCCAATTTCATGTCAAACCAAGCGGTAATGTAAAATTTAAAGCAAAAACCGTGATTCAATGTATTATAAGTTGCTAACCGTTGCTACGGGCAACCGACACAATAAATCACAATCGTAACGAAAAATAAATCTCCACTACACTTTAAAAATCATTTTTAATAATTAAATGTAACTTTCGGTTAAAATAATTTTATTTTAAGATAATAAAGTCTTTTTTTAGTCAATGACTGTGAAATAATTTATTAATTGTTATAAATAAAGTCACTACGATTGTACGATTTAAGAAAACAAAAACAATTATCTCGGCTTCAGTTGGTCGTAGAAAATTTTTATTTTGTTTTGAATCTTTATCTCGTTTTTAACAACAATAACCTATAAGATAGAAGCTCATAGGATGTACAGGGGCGGCTTCAGTTCTTAATGTTTATAATAAAATTTGCCCCCTTATTTTCAAACTCGAAATAAGAGGTCGAAAAATCTTATTGTGACCGTGCAAGTTCGGCAAAGCGACACCTATTTCTACGCTCTGCAACTTTATTCGCACTTTTAATTTTATTGGCCAATTATATTAGTCCTGGTTACTGGATAATTGTCAAGGCCATAGCCCAAAAGAATAATAAAAAGAAAAAATAAGATTCAGGTTATGTTATTAAAACGTAAACAATTGTATGTAGTAAATAAAATTAGTTATTAAAATGCAGTACTGCAAGCAAAATACAATTAATTAAATTTACCTTTATATAATAATTGCATATCATATCAATATTGTGGAGCAACATATAATTTTTCTTCTTCAATGACAGTAGATATGAAATGTCCATCAATTTGACAATTTCAATTGACAATATGAATTATTTAAGAAAGTTGCATTATTTCGCCGCTATTCGCGCACGATCGTTTCACGTATCCCTTCCAAGTACTTGCACACCGCGAATACGCATTTATTTACAGAATATGAATATTATCTTCGTCAGCGCGTCTTCATCTAATAAACGGTTTTCGCCCCACGCTTTTCTTTAACGAACGTGTTAGATTTTTTTAATTTTTTAACGAATATGTGAGATTTTTGTATATTTATTCTGTCTAACAGATTTTTTCGAATAATCCTTCGAGTTTGAATTTTTTTTATTTTTTGCTTTTTAGTTGATTTTACTATTATAATATTTTTAATTTCAGTCGCTCGTAACTAAAGAAAAGCCTTTCTTAATTTTTTTTTTCATATTTTTTATTTTTTAGGTATAACTACTGCAACATTAGAAAGTTTTCCCAATACTACAAGGTCTACCATCAGAAAGCGGCGGCAAAGCAGGTAAAACTAAAAATTAATTCTTACTTGTTTTATTTTATGCATAAGGATTTTAACCATTCATCATCCACACTTGTCACGTGACAATTGTCCACTGCTGAACATAGGTATAATTCCGGGTGTAGGATTTTACTTCAATCTCCACTAAATGTTAGAACAAATTTATTATACAGTGCTAGTCAAAAGTCTGTACCCCCATCGTAACTTTTGAACGGTTATACCTATAATAGTGAAATTTGGAGGGAGGAAATAAACGGACGTAAGCTACTTAACTAGTAATGACGGGTGACGTAATAGTGACAGATGACTTTACAGCGCCACTGTGACAGATAATTTTAAATGGGGTCTTATGGCAAGTGATACCTAGTTTGAAAGCTATTAAAAATACCTATTCAGTCATACTAATTTTGTTTGAGTTTAACACGTTCGGTGCCCATCTTGAACAAGCGCCACTTGGCTTGTACCACGTACTTAAGTCGTTCATTTAGTAACACAGTACTACTGACGCCACTTATGCGTCATCGGTACCTTTGATAAAACCTTCGTGACGCTACTCGTAGGGGAGAGTTGGATAAAACGGGATAGTCGGATAAAACGGGATATCTGGCCTAGAGACCCAACTAGTGCTGCTATCAATCGGACAACGACGAAAACTTATTCTCAGTCGTCAGTTAAACATTCTCAGTTCGTTTTACCTCGATGCCACTATTTTATGAAAAGTTATTGTGTTTAGAATTGTTTGATTTTATTTTTTTTTGGTACTTTGTACTTTTAAGTGCGTTGTTTTCTACATGATATTGCCTAATTATCTAAACATATAATTCCGGTGACTATTACATTTAATTAAGCACTCATTAACGAATATTTTCATGTTTAGTCTATCTAATTTTACTTTCACGTTTAGGCAGGAGCCATTTTTGTTTTGAAAAATGTCTGAGTTGGACAAAACGGGACCCTTGTAAGTTGGATAAAATGGAATAGAGTTTTTATGTCCCGTTTTATCCACCTATTTATTTGTTGGCCTATAATTTTTATAAATAGCGATAGAGCGTGTTCTCATACTGCAGAATAGAACAACATATTTTGATGTGACTTTTGTTCTGATATACGTACCTAGTCCTAAATAAAAGGTCTCATTTCCCATTTTGCATAAAACATAAAAAAGGCCCAATTTTTAAGTTTCTGACTACTAAAGATATTGTTTTTTCAAAGGTAAATTTTGCTTTGCAGCCTTATATCTACTGAAATATACTGTTTAGATAATTTTATGCAAAAAATTAAATATTGTGAACCTATCGCGTTTTATCCAACCGTGGTATGCTAAAACAGGATGTGCAGGTCTTTATTAAGTGCGTTCGCGGGTACAGTTGACAAATTGTCGCCGACAATTTCTAACCTCACTTAATATAAATAATATCGTTAATAGATAAATATACAAGGTATGTTTACATTTAATTAATATTAATACCTAATTATTAAATTATACTAGGTAAATATACCTTGTATATTTATTTATTAACGATATTATTTATATCATTTTAAAGTGCGCATGCGTTTTGCTGCTAATTTGTCGCCGACTAGTCGTCGACAAGCAACCGCGAACGCACTTAATAGATATTTTTGAAGATATTCTTCTTTAGGCGCGATTCGATTGAGGGTAAAATTGTACATAAATCTGCGCGCCTGCGCACACAGACAGTATGTAGTTACTTACTAATCTTTCAAGATAGGTATTTATGTATCTGTATCCGTGCAAATAAGTCACTAAAAGAATATATTAGTGTTTTTAGTAAATGTATTATTTCTTATAATTTTTGTGTTTTTGGATTTGTGTTTCTCTGTAGTAAAATAATAAAATATTATGTAGACATAACATTTTTACACTATTTGTCCGCGTGTTGTGTAATTATATCCGAAACTTACATGTCAATTAGAAGGACCTCGCTGGTGTAGTTGGTAGTGCGTTAGCTCCGTGATTGGAATGACGCGGGTTCGAATCCTGGGCGATTCATATTTTTTTTTATTTTTGGTTGTTTTAATAAAATTTTTTTGAAAGTGGTAGATAAGAAAGTTAATTTTTAAATAAAATACAAATAACCTGTTAAGTATATATTTACTTCGTTGAAACTACCTATATAATAGAAGAATATCTTCTTACGTGCGTACAAAGTACACACAAATTCTTTTTTTTTACTATTTTCCAGTCATTAAAAATAGTTAAAAATATGTTTCTTGTGTGCTTCAATAAATGTTATACCTATAAAAAATAATAATAAAATAATTTCTTTAACATTTTTTCCGTAATAAAAATAAACAAGAATGGTATCCCGTTTTGTCCAACTCTCCCCTACGTCATGGGCACCGAACATGTTAAGCTAATTTTGATTAATAAATGAAATAAATATAAAATTGTAGTTTTGCATTTAATGAATAAAAATTCAAAATTCCGCATGTCAAAAAGGGGTTGACGTTGACTTAAAAACTACTATAGTTTGTTTTTAAACCAAGAGGAGCCATTCAAATTTGCCACGCTGTAATGCTTGTTTGTAATTGGTCCAACCGCAGGCAAGTTTACTCCACTGTTATAAAATTTTGACACTAATGACATTTATCAAGTTTTGACACTTTTGGCTTTCATAGGTTAATTCAGTTATATCGGCGATTTTTTGTGTTTTCTGTGTTATTTCTTTAATTTTTAGATTTTTAGTCTGATTTGATATAAAAAGCAGTTGATTGTAGAACTCTTCAGCCACGTATTAATATAATATAATATTTATGGATTACCGTTGAGGGCCGAGATGATCCACCAAAAGAGAAGATGTATTTGGTTATTTTTCTAGTGACTTTCTTGGGGGAATCTGTATTTTTAGTTTACTCCTCCTAGTTAAAAAATAAAGCATATACGCTCTGAGCTTCGCTGGTGTCGCTCCTGGCGGATTAATAATTCAACTTTCACCGGTAATTTTTAAATTTATTATTTAATTGTTATCGCTTAATATTTACAACGCTAAAAAGTAATTACATTATAACAGATTTTTTTAAAGATTTTGCTATTCATTTTGACGTTCTATTGATGAAATAATAATTTCTTACTTCAGATACTTTCACAATTATCGTGTAGATGGCGCTAAGATTAAATATTTTAATTTATAATTAAATATTACGGAACATAAAACGTAAATTCAGTATTTAAAACGTAAGTATATTTGAGGTAAAAATATATACCACAGCTTTGACCAACTAATATTTTTTATAATTAATGTTTTTAATTTTAATTTTAAATTAATCACTTTGACATTTATGTCAAATTTCCGGTAAACGTTTACAGACTTGCCACTACTGGCGCTCGCGAATTTATAAATATCCCCTCTACGTACGAGCTCACAGCGTATAGAATTGAAAAACGTCAACTTTTTTGACAAAAAAACCATAGGATATTTGGATTTTTATTAACTAAATGCGAAGCTATAATATTATATTTATTTAATTTATTCACCAAAATCAAAATCAACTAAAACCCAAAAAAATTAGTATGACTGAATAGGTATTTTGTTTCAACCTTTCAAACGAGGTATTACTCGCCATAAGGCCCTATTGAAAATTATCGGTCACAGTGGCTCTGTAACGTCATCTGTGACTATTACGTCACCTGTCATGACTAGTTAAGAAGCTTACGTCCGTTTATTTCCTCCATCCAAATTTCACAATTATAGGTATAACCAGTGCTGTTTTTGTGACGGTACGCGCCGGTACGCCGTACCGGCACCTCTTGGGACAAAAAATAAAAAAAATCAACAAAATTATAGACAAATTCCTGAATTTTTCCCTTGCTTTCAAATTGCTTTAAAACGCCATTATTGAGGAAAACTTTAAAAAGTTTTCCCGGGGGTGGACCCCCCTTATGAACAATCCCCAGACATCCAGGAACATTGCGTACCACCGGAACCTAAGCGTACCGGAACCTTATATTGTTACAAAAACAGCACTGCGGTATAACCGTTCAAAAATACGGGAAGGGTACGAACTTTTGACTAGCACTGTATATGAATGCTTTTAGTAAGCGCCACGCTACTAGATACATGGTAGGTACCTAATTGCTATGCGTATGGGCTAATGCGGTCCGTTCTCAAATGTGACTTTCATCTCTGTCATGTTACTGTCAAGAAACTATTCAAAATAATTGTTTTTCCATACAAAAATACATTAAATTAAGAATATTGTTACTCTGCTTTAAAGTAACTTTATTCAAACACTAATAATATTACAATACTTTAAAACTTTTACAACTTTAACAAAATGACAACTGTAAGCGTCAAATACATGCAGCTGATCAATAATTAATTGTCAACTTTCTATTAAGTTCCTATCGATTTTCTGGCGTTCTAAAAATGTACCACAGCTATTTCTCAGTCGGAATTACTATTTTTAATTAGTTGGTTAGATTTAGAGTGAGCATGAGACATGACAGTTCAAATAAAACACTAGATAACTATAGAGAATGTAATGTCAACAGAAATTTAAGTCCCTTTTTACATACAAATATTAATTTTGATTTCAATAGATATAAAAATAAAAATTGAAACGAGTGAAGGGTTAAGGACTGTTATAGCTTAATGTTCCTGAGTGTCTAGTAGGGTGGCGGCTACTGTATATTATATTATATGAATGCTTTTCTTTTAAGGATCAAATATTTAAGGACCAAGGTATTGTGGAAAAGAGAGATTTTTCTTCGATATTAAGAGCGGACTTGAAAAGGCGTGGTTCAGAATGTGTTTGGTTTTATACAGGGTGTTAGTAAATAAGTATGAAGAATTTTAAGGGCTAATTCTACATGAAAAATTAATGCCAGTTTGCTTTATAAACATATGTCCGCAAATGCTTAGTTTCGGATATACGGAGTGTTGAAATTTATATTTCAAACTGCCAATTTATTTATTTCTCTAAGACCAGTTGAGCTATGAAAATGAAATTTGGTGAGTTTTAGGAGGTAGTTATTACGAATTTTATGACATACAATTAAGAATTTTGTATTCATCATTGGCGCGCCTACGGGCAATGGTCTGAATTATTTTAAAGAAAAAATAGTACGCCACTGAGATATTTCGAATTAGAAAATATTTTTAAATTCCACGTCTAATTTATAATAAAAAACCTTTCTTGCCTTTTTTTCATATGATGCACAGTTTTTATGCAGAAAAATAAAACATCTTGGCGCATATTTTTCATTTCTTAATACATCATCAAGAACTATCCAATATAATAATACTAAACTAGAACAATAACAGAAAATATTACTAATACCATTTCAACTAGGTGCAAAGCTGCAAGAAATGTTTAAAATGATCTCCTTTACAGGTAACAGAAGAATTTTATATTCATCATTGGCGCGCGTACGGGTAATGGTCTGAATTTTTTGAAGAAAAAACTAGTACGCCACTGAGATATGTCAAACTAAAAATCATTTTTGAATTCCTCGTTTAATTGACGACAAAAAATCTTTCTTGCCTTTTTTTCATATGCGGCGCCGTTTTTATGCAAAAAAATTAAACATCTTAACGTTTACAAAGTATTTGAACTAAGTTTCTATGCATGTGGAAACTACCTCAAATACTTTGGTAAGCGTTAAGATGTTTTATTTTTTTGTATAAAAACGGCGCCTCGCATGAAAAAAAAGAAAAAAAAATTTTTTGTCGTAAATTGAACGAGGAATTCAAAAATGATTTTTAGTTTGACATATCTCAGCGGCGTACTATTTTTTTCTTCAAAAAATTCAGACCATTACCCGTACGCGCGCCAATGATGAATATAAAATTCTTCTCTTATCTGCAAAGGAGATCATTTTAAACATTTCTTGCAGCTTTGCACCTAGTTGAAATTTTATTAGTAATATTTTCTGTTATTGTTCTAGTTTAGTATTATTATATTGGATAGTTCTTGATGATGTATTAAGAAACGAAAAATACGTGCCAAGATGTTTTATTTTTCTGCATAAAAATGGTGCATCATATGAAAAAAAGGAAAGAAAGGTTTTTTATCGTAAATTAGACGTGAAATTTAAAAATAATTTTTAATTCGAAATATCTCAATGGCGTACTATTTTTTTCTTTAAAAAAATTCAGACCATTGCCCGTAGGCGCGCCAATGGTGAATACAAAATTCTAAATTGTATGTCAAAAAATTCATAATAACTTCCTCCTAAAAGTCACCAAATTTAATTTTCATAGCTCAACTGGTCTTAGAGCAATAAATAAATTGGCAGTTTAAAATAAAAATTTCAACACCCCGTATCTCCGAAACTAAGCATTTGCGGACATATGTTTATAGAGCAAACTGGTATTAATTTTTCATGTAGAATTAGCCCTTAAAATTTTTCATACTTATTTACTAACACGCTCTATACTGTTTTAATTAATGTTATAAACATTTAATAACAGAGAATAATTAAAAACAAAAAACTAGGATGAAGTGAACAGAGTTTAAGACTAAGTTTTCACTCTAATGGCATATAACATATCCCACCAGAATGAAAACAATGGGAACCTTCTCTGGTTACACCTCCGAGGCTTCTACAATTTGCAAGCCATACGGATGCTGAGACTAAGGAAGATGAGGGAATTCTACAATTTACAATTCACGTCACATCTGCTCAGCGCGGTAAAGTTCCAACGAGACTGGTTCCCTTCATACTCCACACAGAGTAAATGTAAATCAAAAATGAATAACCATTTTCAATTTCGTTGCAAAACGAAAATACAGCCGAACCATATTCCAGTCCAATCAGAGAGTGCTGCAAGCACCTCTACCGGTTTCGAAACTTATTAGTCTCTCATCAGGAGGCACATATGCTGCTCTCCCTGATCCAACCAAAACAAACCCCAGCGTGCAGTCCCGAATTGCAACGAACGAAATGGCATAGATGCCCTAGCGGCAACTGCTAGCAAAAGACTAAGTTTTCACTCTAATGGCATATAACATATCCCACCAGAATGAAAACAATGGGAACCTTCTCTGGTTACACCTCCGAGGCTTCTACAATTTGCAAGCCATACGGATGCTGAGACTAAGGAAGATGAGGGAATTCTACAATTTACAATTCACGTCACATCTGCTCAGCGCGGTAAAGTTCCAACGAGACTGGTTCCCTTCATACTCCACACAGAGTAAATGTAAATCAAAAATGAATAACCATTTTCAATTTCGTTGCAAAACGAAAATACAGCCGAACCATATTCCAGTCCAATCAGAGAGTGCTGCAAGCACCTCTACCGGTTTCGAAACTTATTAGTCTCTCATCAGGAGGCACATATGCTGCTCTCCCTGATCCAACCAAAACAAACCCCAGCGTGCAGTCCCGAATTGCAACGAACGAAATGGCATAGATGCCCTAGCGGCAACTGCTAGCAAAAGACTAAGTTTTCACTCTAATGGCATATAACATATCCCACCAGAATGAAAACAATGGGAACCTTCTCTGGTTACACCTCCGAGGCTTCTACAATTTGCAAGCCATACGGATGCTGAGACTAAGGAAGATGAGGGAATTCTACAATTTACAATTCACGTCACATCTGCTCAGCGCGGTAAAGTTCCAACGAGACTGGTTCCCTTCATACTCCACACAGAGTAAATGTAAATCAAAAATGAATAACCATTTTCAATTTCGTTGCAAAACGAAAATACAGCCGAACCATATTCCAGTCCAATCAGAGAGTGCTGCAAGCACCTCTACCGGTTTCGAAACTTATTAGTCTCTCATCAGGAGGCACATATGCTGCTCTCCCTGATCCAACCAAAACAAACCCCAGCGTGCAGTCCCGAATTGCAACGAACGAAATGGCATAGATGCCCTAGCGGCAACTGCTAGCAAAAGACTAAGTTTTCACTCTAATGGCATATAACATATCCCACCAGAATGAAAACAATGGGAACCTTCTCTGGTTACACCTCCGAGGCTTCTACAATTTGCAAGCCATACGGATGCTGAGACTAAGGAAGATGAGGGAATTCTACAATTTACAATTCACGTCACATCTGCTCAGCGCGGTAAAGTTCCAACGAGACTGGTTCCCTTCATACTCCACACAGAGTAAATGTAAATCAAAAATGAATAACCATTTTCAATTTCGTTGCAAAACGAAAATACAGCCGAACCATATTCCAGTCCAATCAGAGAGTGCTGCAAGCACCTCTACCGGTTTCGAAACTTATTAGTCTCTCATCAGGAGGCACATATGCTGCTCTCCCTGATCCAACCAAAACAAACCCCAGCGTGCAGTCCCGAATTGCAACGAACGAAATGGCATAGATGCCCTAGCGGCAACTGCTAGCAAAAGACTAAGTTTTCACTCTAATGGCATATAACATATCCCACCAGAATGAAAACAATGGGAACCTTCTCTGGTTACACCTCCGAGGCTTCTACAATTTGCAAGCCATACGGATGCTGAGACTAAGGAAGATGAGGGAATTCTACAATTTACAATTCACGTCACATCTGCTCAGCGCGGTAAAGTTCCAACGAGACTGGTTCCCTTCATACTCCACACAGAGTAAATGTAAATCAAAAATGAATAACCATTTTCAATTTCGTTGCAAAACGAAAATACAGCCGAACCATATTCCAGTCCAATCAGAGAGTGCTGCAAGCACCTCTACCGGTTTCGAAACTTATTAGTCTCTCATCAGGAGGCACATATGCTGCTCTCCCTGATCCAACCAAAACAAACCCCAGCGTGCAGTCCCGAATTGCAACGAACGAAATGGCATAGATGCCCTAGCGGCAACTGCTAGCAAAAGACTAAGTTTTCACTCTAATGGCATATAACATATCCCACCAGAATGAAAACAATGGGAACCTTCTCTGGTTACACCTCCGAGGCTTCTACAATTTGCAAGCCATACGGATGCTGAGACTAAGGAAGATGAGGGAATTCTACAATTTACAATTCACGTCACATCTGCTCAGCGCGGTAAAGTTCCAACGAGACTGGTTCCCTTCATACTCCACACAGAGTAAATGTAAATCAAAAATGAATAACCATTTTCAATTTCGTTGCAAAACGAAAATACAGCCGAACCATATTCCAGTCCAATCAGAGAGTGCTGCAAGCACCTCTACCGGTTTCGAAACTTATTAGTCTCTCATCAGGAGGCACATATGCTGCTCTCCCTGATCCAACCAAAACAAACCCCAGCGTGCAGTCCCGAATTGCAACGAACGAAATGGCATAGATGCCCTAGCGGCAACTGCTAGCAAAAGACTAAGTTTTCACTCTAATGGCATATAACATATCCCACCAGAATGAAAACAATGGGAACCTTCTCTGGTTACACCTCCGAGGCTTCTACAATTTGCAAGCCATACGGATGCTGAGACTAAGGAAGATGAGGGAATTCTACAATTTACAATTCACGTCACATCTGCTCAGCGCGGTAAAGTTCCAACGAGACTGGTTCCCTTCATACTCCACACAGAGTAAATGTAAATCAAAAATGAATAACCATTTTCAATTTCGTTGCAAAACGAAAATACAGCCGAACCATATTCCAGTCCAATCAGAGAGTGCTGCAAGCACCTCTACCGGTTTCGAAACTTATTAGTCTCTCATCAGGAGGCACATATGCTGCTCTCCCTGATCCAACCAAAACAAACCCCAGCGTGCAGTCCCGAATTGCAACGAACGAAATGGCATAGATGCCCTAGCGGCAACTGCTAGCAAAAGACTAAGTTTTCACTCTAATGGCATATAACATATCCCACCAGAATGAAAACAATGGGAACCTTCTCTGGTTACACCTCCGAGGCTTCTACAATTTGCAAGCCATACGGATGCTGAGACTAAGGAAGATGAGGGAATTCTACAATTTACAATTCACGTCACATCTGCTCAGCGCGGTAAAGTTCCAACGAGACTGGTTCCCTTCATACTCCACACAGAGTAAATGTAAATCAAAAATGAATAACCATTTTCAATTTCGTTGCAAAACGAAAATACAGCCGAACCATATTCCAGTCCAATCAGAGAGTGCTGCAAGCACCTCTACCGGTTTCGAAACTTATTAGTCTCTCATCAGGAGGCACATATGCTGCTCTCCCTGATCCAACCAAAACAAACCCCAGCGTGCAGTCCCGAATTGCAACGAACGAAATGGCATAGATGCCCTAGCGGCAACTGCTAGCAAAAGACTAAGTTTTCACTCTAATGGCATATAACATATCCCACCAGAATGAAAACAATGGGAACCTTCTCTGGTTACACCTCCGAGGCTTCTACAATTTGCAAGCCATACGGATGCTGAGACTAAGGAAGATGAGGGAATTCTACAATTTACAATTCACGTCACATCTGCTCAGCGCGGTAAAGTTCCAACGAGACTGGTTCCCTTCATACTCCACACAGAGTAAATGTAAATCAAAAATGAATAACCATTTTCAATTTCGTTGCAAAACGAAAATACAGCCGAACCATATTCCAGTCCAATCAGAGAGTGCTGCAAGCACCTCTACCGGTTTCGAAACTTATTAGTCTCTCATCAGGAGGCACATATGCTGCTCTCCCTGATCCAACCAAAACAAACCCCAGCGTGCAGTCCCGAATTGCAACGAACGAAATGGCATAGATGCCCTAGCGGCAACTGCTAGCAAAAGACTAAGTTTTACTCTAATGGCATATAACATATCCCACCAGAATGAAAACAATGGGAACCTTCTCTGGTTACACCTCCGAGGCTTCTACAATTTGCAAGCCATACGGATGCTGAGACTAAGGAAGATGAGGGAATTCTACAATTTACAATTCACGTCACATCTGCTCAGCGCGGTAAAGTTCCAACGAGACTGGTTCCCTTCATACTCCACACAGAGTAAATGTAAATCAAAAATGAATAACCATTTTCAATTTCGTTGCAAAACGAAAATACAGCCGAACCATATTCCAGTCCAATCAGAGAGTGCTGCAAGCACCTCTACCGGTTTCGAAACTTATTAGTCTCTCATCAGGAGGCACATATGCTGCTCTCCCTGATCCAACCAAAACAAACCCCAGCGTGCAGTCCCGAATTGCAACGAACGAAATGGCATAGATGCCCTAGCGGCAACTGCTAGCAAAAGACTAAGTTTTCACTCTAATGGCATATAACATATCCCACCAGAATGAAAACAATGGGAACCTTCTCTGGTTACACCTCCGAGGCTTCTACAATTTGCAAGCCATACGGATGCTGAGACTAAGGAAGATGAGGGAATTCTACAATTTACAATTCACGTCACATCTGCTCAGCGCGGTAAAGTTCCAACGAGACTGGTTCCCTTCATACTCCACACAGAGTAAATGTAAATCAAAAATGAATAACCATTTTCAATTTCGTTGCAAAACGAAAATACAGCCGAACCATATTCCAGTCCAATCAGAGAGTGCTGCAAGCACCTCTACCGGTTTCGAAACTTATTAGTCTCTCATCAGGAGGCACATATGCTGCTCTCCCTGATCCAACCAAAACAAACCCCAGCGTGCAGTCCCGAATTGCAACGAACGAAATGGCATAGATGCCCTAGCGGCAACTGCTAGCAAAAGACTAAGTTTTCACTCTAATGGCATATAACATATCCCACCAGAATGAAAACAATGGGAACCTTCTCTGGTTACACCTCCGAGGCTTCTACAATTTGCAAGCCATACGGATGCTGAGACTAAGGAAGATGAGGGAATTCTACAATTTACAATTCACGTCACATCTGCTCAGCGCGGTAAAGTTCCAACGAGACTGGTTCCCTTCATACTCCACACAGAGTAAATGTAAATCAAAAATGAATAACCATTTTCAATTTCGTTGCAAAACGAAAATACAGCCGAACCATATTCCAGTCCAATCAGAGAGTGCTGCAAGCACCTCTACCGGTTTCGAAACTTATTAGTCTCTCATCAGGAGGCACATATGCTGCTCTCCCTGATCCAACCAAAACAAACCCCAGCGTGCAGTCCCGAATTGCAACGAACGAAATGGCATAGATGCCCTAGCGGCAACTGCTAGCAAAAGACTAAGTTTTCACTCTAATGGCATATAACATATCCCACCAGAATGAAAACAATGGGAACCTTCTCTGGTTACACCTCCGAGGCTTCTACAATTTGCAAGCCATACGGATGCTGAGACTAAGGAAGATGAGGGAATTCTACAATTTACAATTCACGTCACATCTGCTCAGCGCGGTAAAGTTCCAACGAGACTGGTTCCCTTCATACTCCACACAGAGTAAATGTAAATCAAAAATGAATAACCATTTTCAATTTCGTTGCAAAACGAAAATACAGCCGAACCATATTCCAGTCCAATCAGAGAGTGCTGCAAGCACCTCTACCGGTTTCGAAACTTATTAGTCTCTCATCAGGAGGCACATATGCTGCTCTCCCTGATCCAACCAAAACAAACCCCAGCGTGCAGTCCCGAATTGCAACGAACGAAATGGCATAGATGCCCTAGCGGCAACTGCTAGCAAAAGACTAAGTTTTCACTCTAATGGCATATAACATATCCCACCAGAATGAAAACAATGGGAACCTTCTCTGGTTACACCTCCGAGGCTTCTACAATTTGCAAGCCATACGGATGCTGAGACTAAGGAAGATGAGGGAATTCTACAATTTACAATTCACGTCACATCTGCTCAGCGCGGTAAAGTTCCAACGAGACTGGTTCCCTTCATACTCCACACAGAGTAAATGTAAATCAAAAATGAATAACCATTTTCAATTTCGTTGCAAAACGAAAATACAGCCGAACCATATTCCAGTCCAATCAGAGAGTGCTGCAAGCACCTCTACCGGTTTCGAAACTTATTAGTCTCTCATCAGGAGGCACATATGCTGCTCTCCCTGATCCAACCAAAACAAACCCCAGCGTGCAGTCCCGAATTGCAACGAACGAAATGGCATAGATGCCCTAGCGGCAACTGCTAGCAAAAGACTAAGTTTTCACTCTAATGGCATATAACATATCCCACCAGAATGAAAACAATGGGAACCTTCTCTGGTTACACCTCCGAGGCTTCTACAATTTGCAAGCCATACGGATGCTGAGACTAAGGAAGATGAGGGAATTCTACAATTTACAATTCACGTCACATCTGCTCAGCGCGGTAAAGTTCCAACGAGACTGGTTCCCTTCATACTCCACACAGAGTAAATGTAAATCAAAAATGAATAACCATTTTCAATTTCGTTGCAAAACGAAAATACAGCCGAACCATATTCCAGTCCAATCAGAGAGTGCTGCAAGCACCTCTACCGGTTTCGAAACTTATTAGTCTCTCATCAGGAGGCACATATGCTGCTCTCCCTGATCCAACCAAAACAAACCCCAGCGTGCAGTCCCGAATTGCAACGAACGAAATGGCATAGATGCCCTAGCGGCAACTGCTAGCAAAAGACTAAGTTTTCACTCTAATGGCATATAACATATCCCACCAGAATGAAAACAATGGGAACCTTCTCTGGTTACACCTCCGAGGCTTCTACAATTTGCAAGCCATACGGATGCTGAGACTAAGGAAGATGAGGGAATTCTACAATTTACAATTCACGTCACATCTGCTCAGCGCGGTAAAGTTCCAACGAGACTGGTTCCCTTCATACTCCACACAGAGTAAATGTAAATCAAAAATGAATAACCATTTTCAATTTCGTTGCAAAACGAAAATACAGCCGAACCATATTCCAGTCCAATCAGAGAGTGCTGCAAGCACCTCTACCGGTTTCGAAACTTATTAGTCTCTCATCAGGAGGCACATATGCTGCTCTCCCTGATCCAACCAAAACAAACCCCAGCGTGCAGTCCCGAATTGCAACGAACGAAATGGCATAGATGCCCTAGCGGCAACTGCTAGCAAAAGACTAAGTTTTCGTTTTGCAACGAAATTGAAAATGGTTATTCATTTTTGATTTACATTTACTCTGTGTGGAGTATGAAGGGAACCAGTCTCGTTGGAACTTTACCGCGCTGAGCAGATGTGACGTGAATTGTAAATTGTAGAATTCCCTCATCTTCCTTAGTCTCAGCATCCGTATGGCTTGCAAATTGTAGAAGCCTCGGAGGTGTAACCAGAGAAGGTTCCCATTGTTTTCATTCTGGTGGGATATGTTATATGCCATTAGAGTGAAAACTTAGTCTTTTGCTAGCAGTTGCCGCTAGGGCATCTATGCCATTTCGTTCGTTGCAATTCGGGACTGCACGCTGGGGTTTGTTTTGGTTGGATCAGGGAGAGCAGCATATGTGCCTCCTGATGAGAGACTAATAAGTTTCGAAACCGGTAGAGGTGCTTGCAGCACTCTCTGATTGGACTGGAATATGGTTCGGCTGTATTTTCGTTTTGCAACGAAATTGAAAATGGTTATTCATTTTTGATTTACATTTACTCTGTGTGGAGTATGAAGGGAACCAGTCTCGTTGGAACTTTACCGCGCTGAGCAGATGTGACGTGAATTGTAAATTGTAGAATTCCCTCATCTTCCTTAGTCTCAGCATCCGTATGGCTTGCAAATTGTAGAAGCCTCGGAGGTGTAACCAGAGAAGGTTCCCATTGTTTTCATTCTGGTGGGATATGTTATATGCCATTAGAGTGAAAACTTAGTCTTTTGCTAGCAGTTGCCGCTAGGGCATCTATGCCATTTCGTTCGTTGCAATTCGGGACTGCACGCTGGGGTTTGTTTTGGTTGGATCAGGGAGAGCAGCATATGTGCCTCCTGATGAGAGACTAATAAGTTTCGAAACCGGTAGAGGTGCTTGCAGCACTCTCTGATTGGACTGGAATATGGTTCGGCTGTATTTTCGTTTTGCAACGAAATTGAAAATGGTTATTCATTTTTGATTTACATTTACTCTGTGTGGAGTATGAAGGGAACCAGTCTCGTTGGAACTTTACCGCGCTGAGCAGATGTGACGTGAATTGTAAATTGTAGAATTCCCTCATCTTCCTTAGTCTCAGCATCCGTATGGCTTGCAAATTGTAGAAGCCTCGGAGGTGTAACCAGAGAAGGTTCCCATTGTTTTCATTCTGGTGGGATATGTTATATGCCATTAGAGTGAAAACTTAGTCTTTTGCTAGCAGTTGCCGCTAGGGCATCTATGCCATTTCGTTCGTTGCAATTCGGGACTGCACGCTGGGGTTTGTTTTGGTTGGATCAGGGAGAGCAGCATATGTGCCTCCTGATGAGAGACTAATAAGTTTCGAAACCGGTAGAGGTGCTTGCAGCACTCTCTGATTGGACTGGAATATGGTTCGGCTGTATTTTCGTTTTGCAACGAAATTGAAAATGGTTATTCATTTTTGATTTACATTTACTCTGTGTGGAGTATGAAGGGAACCAGTCTCGTTGGAACTTTACCGCGCTGAGCAGATGTGACGTGAATTGTAAATTGTAGAATTCCCTCATCTTCCTTAGTCTCAGCATCCGTATGGCTTGCAAATTGTAGAAGCCTCGGAGGTGTAACCAGAGAAGGTTCCCATTGTTTTCATTCTGGTGGGATATGTTATATGCCATTAGAGTGAAAACTTAGTCTTTTGCTAGCAGTTGCCGCTAGGGCATCTATGCCATTTCGTTCGTTGCAATTCGGGACTGCACGCTGGGGTTTGTTTTGGTTGGATCAGGGAGAGCAGCATATGTGCCTCCTGATGAGAGACTAATAAGTTTCGAAACCGGTAGAGGTGCTTGCAGCACTCTCTGATTGGACTGGAATATGGTTCGGCTGTATTTTCGTTTTGCAACGAAATTGAAAATGGTTATTCATTTTTGATTTACATTTACTCTGTGTGGAGTATGAAGGGAACCAGTCTCGTTGGAACTTTACCGCGCTGAGCAGATGTGACGTGAATTGTAAATTGTAGAATTCCCTCATCTTCCTTAGTCTCAGCATCCGTATGGCTTGCAAATTGTAGAAGCCTCGGAGGTGTAACCAGAGAAGGTTCCCATTGTTTTCATTCTGGTGGGATATGTTATATGCCATTAGAGTGAAAACTTAGTCTTTTGCTAGCAGTTGCCGCTAGGGCATCTATGCCATTTCGTTCGTTGCAATTCGGGACTGCACGCTGGGGTTTGTTTTGGTTGGATCAGGGAGAGCAGCATATGTGCCTCCTGATGAGAGACTAATAAGTTTCGAAACCGGTAGAGGTGCTTGCAGCACTCTCTGATTGGACTGGAATATGGTTCGGCTGTATTTTCGTTTTGCAACGAAATTGAAAATGGTTATTCATTTTTGATTTACATTTACTCTGTGTGGAGTATGAAGGGAACCAGTCTCGTTGGAACTTTACCGCGCTGAGCAGATGTGACGTGAATTGTAAATTGTAGAATTCCCTCATCTTCCTTAGTCTCAGCATCCGTATGGCTTGCAAATTGTAGAAGCCTCGGAGGTGTAACCAGAGAAGGTTCCCATTGTTTTCATTCTGGTGGGATATGTTATATGCCATTAGAGTGAAAACTTAGTCTTTTGCTAGCAGTTGCCGCTAGGGCATCTATGCCATTTCGTTCGTTGCAATTCGGGACTGCACGCTGGGGTTTGTTTTGGTTGGATCAGGGAGAGCAGCATATGTGCCTCCTGATGAGAGACTAATAAGTTTCGAAACCGGTAGAGGTGCTTGCAGCACTCTCTGATTGGACTGGAATATGGTTCGGCTGTATTTTCGTTTTGCAACGAAATTGAAAATGGTTATTCATTTTTGATTTACATTTACTCTGTGTGGAGTATGAAGGGAACCAGTCTCGTTGGAACTTTACCGCGCTGAGCAGATGTGACGTGAATTGTAAATTGTAGAATTCCCTCATCTTCCTTAGTCTCAGCATCCGTATGGCTTGCAAATTGTAGAAGCCTCGGAGGTGTAACCAGAGAAGGTTCCCATTGTTTTCATTCTGGTGGGATATGTTATATGCCATTAGAGTGAAAACTTAGTCTTTTGCTAGCAGTTGCCGCTAGGGCATCTATGCCATTTCGTTCGTTGCAATTCGGGACTGCACGCTGGGGTTTGTTTTGGTTGGATCAGGGAGAGCAGCATATGTGCCTCCTGATGAGAGACTAATAAGTTTCGAAACCGGTAGAGGTGCTTGCAGCACTCTCTGATTGGACTGGAATATGGTTCGGCTGTATTTTCGTTTTGCAACGAAATTGAAAATGGTTATTCATTTTTGATTTACATTTACTCTGTGTGGAGTATGAAGGGAACCAGTCTCGTTGGAACTTTACCGCGCTGAGCAGATGTGACGTGAATTGTAAATTGTAGAATTCCCTCATCTTCCTTAGTCTCAGCATCCGTATGGCTTGCAAATTGTAGAAGCCTCGGAGGTGTAACCAGAGAAGGTTCCCATTGTTTTCATTCTGGTGGGATATGTTATATGCCATTAGAGTGAAAACTTAGTCTTTTGCTAGCAGTTGCCGCTAGGGCATCTATGCCATTTCGTTCGTTGCAATTCGGGACTGCACGCTGGGGTTTGTTTTGGTTGGATCAGGGAGAGCAGCATATGTGCCTCCTGATGAGAGACTAATAAGTTTCGAAACCGGTAGAGGTGCTTGCAGCACTCTCTGATTGGACTGGAATATGGTTCGGCTGTATTTTCGTTTTGCAACGAAATTGAAAATGGTTATTCATTTTTGATTTACATTTACTCTGTGTGGAGTATGAAGGGAACCAGTCTCGTTGGAACTTTACCGCGCTGAGCAGATGTGACGTGAATTGTAAATTGTAGAATTCCCTCATCTTCCTTAGTCTCAGCATCCGTATGGCTTGCAAATTGTAGAAGCCTCGGAGGTGTAACCAGAGAAGGTTCCCATTGTTTTCATTCTGGTGGGATATGTTATATGCCATTAGAGTGAAAACTTAGTCTTTTGCTAGCAGTTGCCGCTAGGGCATCTATGCCATTTCGTTCGTTGCAATTCGGGACTGCACGCTGGGGTTTGTTTTGGTTGGATCAGGGAGAGCAGCATATGTGCCTCCTGATGAGAGACTAATAAGTTTCGAAACCGGTAGAGGTGCTTGCAGCACTCTCTGATTGGACTGGAATATGGTTCGGCTGTATTTTCGTTTTGCAACGAAATTGAAAATGGTTATTCATTTTTGATTTACATTTACTCTGTGTGGAGTATGAAGGGAACCAGTCTCGTTGGAACTTTACCGCGCTGAGCAGATGTGACGTGAATTGTAAATTGTAGAATTCCCTCATCTTCCTTAGTCTCAGCATCCGTATGGCTTGCAAATTGTAGAAGCCTCGGAGGTGTAACCAGAGAAGGTTCCCATTGTTTTCATTCTGGTGGGATATGTTATATGCCATTAGAGTGAAAACTTAGTCTTTTGCTAGCAGTTGCCGCTAGGGCATCTATGCCATTTCGTTCGTTGCAATTCGGGACTGCACGCTGGGGTTTGTTTTGGTTGGATCAGGGAGAGCAGCATATGTGCCTCCTGATGAGAGACTAATAAGTTTCGAAACCGGTAGAGGTGCTTGCAGCACTCTCTGATTGGACTGGAATATGGTTCGGCTGTATTTTCGTTTTGCAACGAAATTGAAAATGGTTATTCATTTTTGATTTACATTTACTCTGTGTGGAGTATGAAGGGAACCAGTCTCGTTGGAACTTTACCGCGCTGAGCAGATGTGACGTGAATTGTAAATTGTAGAATTCCCTCATCTTCCTTAGTCTCAGCATCCGTATGGCTTGCAAATTGTAGAAGCCTCGGAGGTGTAACCAGAGAAGGTTCCCATTGTTTTCATTCTGGTGGGATATGTTATATGCCATTAGAGTGAAAACTTAGTCTTTTGCTAGCAGTTGCCGCTAGGGCATCTATGCCATTTCGTTCGTTGCAATTCGGGACTGCACGCTGGGGTTTGTTTTGGTTGGATCAGGGAGAGCAGCATATGTGCCTCCTGATGAGAGACTAATAAGTTTCGAAACCGGTAGAGGTGCTTGCAGCACTCTCTGATTGGACTGGAATATGGTTCGGCTGTATTTTCGTTTTGCAACGAAATTGAAAATGGTTATTCATTTTTGATTTACATTTACTCTGTGTGGAGTATGAAGGGAACCAGTCTCGTTGGAACTTTACCGCGCTGAGCAGATGTGACGTGAATTGTAAATTGTAGAATTCCCTCATCTTCCTTAGTCTCAGCATCCGTATGGCTTGCAAATTGTAGAAGCCTCGGAGGTGTAACCAGAGAAGGTTCCCATTGTTTTCATTCTGGTGGGATATGTTATATGCCATTAGAGTGAAAACTTAGTCTTTTGCTAGCAGTTGCCGCTAGGGCATCTATGCCATTTCGTTCGTTGCAATTCGGGACTGCACGCTGGGGTTTGTTTTGGTTGGATCAGGGAGAGCAGCATATGTGCCTCCTGATGAGAGACTAATAAGTTTCGAAACCGGTAGAGGTGCTTGCAGCACTCTCTGATTGGACTGGAATATGGTTCGGCTGTATTTTCGTTTTGCAACGAAATTGAAAATGGTTATTCATTTTTGATTTACATTTACTCTGTGTGGAGTATGAAGGGAACCAGTCTCGTTGGAACTTTACCGCGCTGAGCAGATGTGACGTGAATTGTAAATTGTAGAATTCCCTCATCTTCCTTAGTCTCAGCATCCGTATGGCTTGCAAATTGTAGAAGCCTCGGAGGTGTAACCAGAGAAGGTTCCCATTGTTTTCATTCTGGTGGGATATGTTATATGCCATTAGAGTGAAAACTTAGTCTTTTGCTAGCAGTTGCCGCTAGGGCATCTATGCCATTTCGTTCGTTGCAATTCGGGACTGCACGCTGGGGTTTGTTTTGGTTGGATCAGGGAGAGCAGCATATGTGCCTCCTGATGAGAGACTAATAAGTTTCGAAACCGGTAGAGGTGCTTGCAGCACTCTCTGATTGGACTGGAATATGGTTCGGCTGTATTTTCGTTTTGCAACGAAATTGAAAATGGTTATTCATTTTTGATTTACATTTACTCTGTGTGGAGTATGAAGGGAACCAGTCTCGTTGGAACTTTACCGCGCTGAGCAGATGTGACGTGAATTGTAAATTGTAGAATTCCCTCATCTTCCTTAGTCTCAGCATCCGTATGGCTTGCAAATTGTAGAAGCCTCGGAGGTGTAACCAGAGAAGGTTCCCATTGTTTTCATTCTGGTGGGATATGTTATATGCCATTAGAGTGAAAACTTAGTCTTTTGCTAGCAGTTGCCGCTAGGGCATCTATGCCATTTCGTTCGTTGCAATTCGGGACTGCACGCTGGGGTTTGTTTTGGTTGGATCAGGGAGAGCAGCATATGTGCCTCCTGATGAGAGACTAATAAGTTTCGAAACCGGTAGAGGTGCTTGCAGCACTCTCTGATTGGACTGGAATATGGTTCGGCTGTATTTTCGTTTTGCAACGAAATTGAAAATGGTTATTCATTTTTGATTTACATTTACTCTGTGTGGAGTATGAAGGGAACCAGTCTCGTTGGAACTTTACCGCGCTGAGCAGATGTGACGTGAATTGTAAATTGTAGAATTCCCTCATCTTCCTTAGTCTCAGCATCCGTATGGCTTGCAAATTGTAGAAGCCTCGGAGGTGTAACCAGAGAAGGTTCCCATTGTTTTCATTCTGGTGGGATATGTTATATGCCATTAGAGTGAAAACTTAGTCTTTTGCTAGCAGTTGCCGCTAGGGCATCTATGCCATTTCGTTCGTTGCAATTCGGGACTGCACGCTGGGGTTTGTTTTGGTTGGATCAGGGAGAGCAGCATATGTGCCTCCTGATGAGAGACTAATAAGTTTCGAAACCGGTAGAGGTGCTTGCAGCACTCTCTGATTGGACTGGAATATGGTTCGGCTGTATTTTCGTTTTGCAACGAAATTGAAAATGGTTATTCATTTTTGATTTACATTTACTCTGTGTGGAGTATGAAGGGAACCAGTCTCGTTGGAACTTTACCGCGCTGAGCAGATGTGACGTGAATTGTAAATTGTAGAATTCCCTCATCTTCCTTAGTCTCAGCATCCGTATGGCTTGCAAATTGTAGAAGCCTCGGAGGTGTAACCAGAGAAGGTTCCCATTGTTTTCATTCTGGTGGGATATGTTATATGCCATTAGAGTGAAAACTTAGTCTTTTGCTAGCAGTTGCCGCTAGGGCATCTATGCCATTTCGTTCGTTGCAATTCGGGACTGCACGCTGGGGTTTGTTTTGGTTGGATCAGGGAGAGCAGCATATGTGCCTCCTGATGAGAGACTAATAAGTTTCGAAACCGGTAGAGGTGCTTGCAGCACTCTCTGATTGGACTGGAATATGGTTCGGCTGTATTTTCGTTTTGCAACGAAATTGAAAATGGTTATTCATTTTTGATTTACATTTACTCTGTGTGGAGTATGAAGGGAACCAGTCTCGTTGGAACTTTACCGCGCTGAGCAGATGTGACGTGAATTGTAAATTGTAGAATTCCCTCATCTTCCTTAGTCTCAGCATCCGTATGGCTTGCAAATTGTAGAAGCCTCGGAGGTGTAACCAGAGAAGGTTCCCATTGTTTTCATTCTGGTGGGATATGTTATATGCCATTAGAGTGAAAACTTAGTCTTTTGCTAGCAGTTGCCGCTAGGGCATCTATGCCATTTCGTTCGTTGCAATTCGGGACTGCACGCTGGGGTTTGTTTTGGTTGGATCAGGGAGAGCAGCATATGTGCCTCCTGATGAGAGACTAATAAGTTTCGAAACCGGTAGAGGTGCTTGCAGCACTCTCTGATTGGACTGGAATATGGTTCGGCTGTATTTTCGTTTTGCAACGAAATTGAAAATGGTTATTCATTTTTGATTTACATTTACTCTGTGTGGAGTATGAAGGGAACCAGTCTCGTTGGAACTTTACCGCGCTGAGCAGATGTGACGTGAATTGTAAATTGTAGAATTCCCTCATCTTCCTTAGTCTCAGCATCCGTATGGCTTGCAAATTGTAGAAGCCTCGGAGGTGTAACCAGAGAAGGTTCCCATTGTTTTCATTCTGGTGGGATATGTTATATGCCATTAGAGTGAAAACTTAGTCTTTTGCTAGCAGTTGCCGCTAGGGCATCTATGCCATTTCGTTCGTTGCAATTCGGGACTGCACGCTGGGGTTTGTTTTGGTTGGATCAGGGAGAGCAGCATATGTGCCTCCTGATGAGAGACTAATAAGTTTCGAAACCGGTAGAGGTGCTTGCAGCACTCTCTGATTGGACTGGAATATGGTTCGGCTGTATTTTCGTTTTGCAACGAAATTGAAAATGGTTATTCATTTTTGATGAACAGAGTTTATTTAATACTATTGAGTTATAGTACATTCTTTCACGGTTTTTGCTGTGAATTTTAAAGAACTGCTTGGATTGACATTAAATTTGGCATACGCATAGCTTACATGTCAAAGAAGAAAGTGATATGGCGCCGATGTGTGCTTTTACCCTGGGGGTGAAAAAATGTATGTCCAAGATAAGTTCCGAAATGGATAAATTGACTAATTTTAAACAACTTTTGTTCTATAGAGTTTTTTTACCAAATCAATACTTTTGGAGTTATTTGCAAGTGAATATGTTCATTTTTCAACAAAATAACCACGTATTTAGACGATTTTTCGCAAATAACTTAAAACGTAAGCATTTTGTCGAAAAAAATATTCTGAGCAAAACTATAGCTTATATAAAAGTGAAAAAAACCGTGTATATATTAGGTCTCTATACCTAGCAAAAGCAGAGTTATAGCTACTGAAAAATAGGTTCATATTCGAAAAATTCCAAATAGAATAATTCAATGTAAAATATACAAATAATGAAGCATTCTTGGGGAAAACACATTACAACTTTTTTAAAGTGTTTAAAAAAAAAGCTTTATTTCTGTTTTTATAAAAAAATTTCTAGAATCAAATGTCACCAAGTTACGCTCAAAATAAAGTTGGTCCCTTTTGTTTTAGCAAAAAAAAAATCAGGAAGATCACCCCCCAATTAGCAACTTAAATGAAATTAATCGTTACCGCTTTATAAGTTACTTTACTTATGTTGTGTTTATATGATCTGTAAGTTTCATAGATTCAAAGTGCTTATTTTTAAAAAATTTGGTTTTAAAATAAAATTTAAAAAAAATTTTATTTAAAAAATGCCTTTTTTCAAAATAACTTAAAAATTGTTAGAGATACCAAAAATCTTAAACAATAAAAAAAGTCAGCTATACTTTTCTGAATATTTTGTATTTTTTTGTTTTTCTGTAAGGCAAAAATTGGTTAAGACTCGGTGTTTCTAAATTTGCATACACTTGTGATAAGTGACTCGTTCAAGCACTTTTAACTACAGCTCTTTCAAAAATAGGGAATTTGAACCGATGAAACTTACAGATCATATAATCAACACGTAGGGTAGCAGCACCATTTTTGGCCATCTTAAGGAATTTCTTGGCCTTAATAAATCATTAAAAATCAAAAATTAGAGCTGCGGACTTGTAATTGAGCAAACGTATGACGTTAACTTTGTTTGATTTAATAGCCACTTACGTTTGAAGTTAAATTATAAGGACATTTTGTTAGGTATTTTTAATTCAGAAAGCATATAAAAACTAACTTTGTACCATTTGTGACCACTTTGCTCCTAATGTGGTTTATTCAGAAACCATTTGTGGCCATTTGTTTAATTCTACATAGATAAGGATGATAGTTTCTAGTATTTTTAGTTACCTAACACATTTTTTTACTAAAGGTAGAAAAATTATATTTAATTACTAGAAATGTTAATAAAATTACATGAAAAGGATAGTAGTTTTAATAAAAAAAATTGTTATTACAACAGTTTTAACCAACACGAATTACTAAAATTTATAATATTTATTGATCTCTTCAACAAAAAAGTAACCCCTTGAATTTTTTTTAAAGGTGGTTGAATTTCTTCCATTACCTCATCCTTTTCATACCAAATTTCATCCTTTTTTTGTGGCCACTTCCAATCATTCCCATAGTTTTCCATTGTGCTGATTAAAACCTTGCCATTTTTTTCGTCAGTAATTATTCCTGGGAAAAACTTACTTTCGTACTGTACAATTACGTATGTAGATACTTTGTCCGCAGTACATATGTCAAGAGGATTCTCTTCAACTACATTCTGTATATTTTTGGCCTCCTCACAGACAGGTTCCTCCCCTGATTCTTGTGTGAGACTGGTCTTTTCTAACCCGTTTCCAATTACTTGTTTTACATCTTCAGGGGCCTTTACATTACTCACGGAAACTGTTTTGTTTATTAGTTTGGTTTTTTTTTTAGTCTCTTTAGATTTTATCTTAATTCCATTTTTCCTAGAAGTTTTTTTTAGATTCTCTTCTTTACAGGCTCTTTTCGCCTCTTTGTCTTGCTTCTTTTTTTCTTTTTTTTCCATTTCAAGTTCTTTTTCCTTTTCTTTAGCCACCGCAAGTTCCAACCATGTATTACATGTTAGCACAGAAGGTAAGATTTCACGCTTTCTGGTTTTCTTGGAAATGTTTTCGTCACTGGGATAAATTAGAATGTTACTTAATAGGTCTACAGGCCTTCTTTTCGGAGTATAGACAATGGTAGTACCAACAGATGAAGTCATTAAGTCAACATTTGAAGGTATAGGCGAGTCCGTCAATTTATTAATAACACTGCTATTTTCCAATAGATCCATCGATTCATTGTCCATAACCACATCAGAATTTTTTGCTAACTCTTTATCTATTAACATTTCTGTAGCATTGTCTATGAAACTGCTTTCTTTAAAGGAAGGATTATTATACTCTGGAAAGTCAAATTCTACAATATTAGAGACTGTTGGAGTTGATGTTAGTACATTATTATCTTCCACTTCAATTACAATGGAATTGTCTACCATATAATGGTTAGGAATTTCCTCAGCCGACAATTTGCTGACACTCTCAATAGGGTCATGTAATAAATCTTCTTCGTTTTTAAACTGTACCCATATATTGTACAATGATTCATCAAAAGCATCGTATTTGGACTGTTTGAATTGTTTTAAAACGTCGGGATGAATTTTAGACTCCAAATATTTTAAATGTGTCAGACAAGTTTTCGTTTTGCTAGAGACTACTATGGGTTCTTTCTTTAATGTGATTTTAGAATAATATACGTTATTAGCAGAAAACGGAAAAAGTCCACATGTTTTAAACCCATTTTGTAGAGATTTAGTAAAATCAGTTTCATCCATAATTTTTTGAAGGAGTTGTGGAATGTCATGTTTTTTGACATCTCTGCCGTTGTGAAATCTGTACATTTTTACTTCAGTTTTCCACTTACTTTTTAACGGAAAAAAGAAACTGACATCCAACGGCTGAAGGATGTGTGGCGTATTTGGATGTAAACACACAACTATAATTTTATTCTCAATGCACAATCGACTTAAAGGCAAACTTAAATGCGAGGAATGTCCGTCCAAAAAAACTATAATCGGCAACGCAATATTACTTTCGTGAATAAAAGGAATAAACACATTTGAAAAGTATTCGTAAAAACACTTTGATATCATCCATCCTTTGGGTGATTTTCCAACTCCCCAGTCTCTTGGAATATTTTTGCAGATCTTCTCAGGAAGCCGATCATATTTAAAAAGTGTAAGGGGTGGTGCCATTTTCCCTAAAGCATTTGCTGTTATTAAAGTGGTTATATTTTCTTTGTCCGAGGAGGATGAAGTATTGTAAACTGGAAGACCTTTCTCCGCTAAAATTAAACCGCCTTTTGGACATAAATAGAAAGACGTCTCATCCATATTCCAGATTCTTGCCGGATCATCCAAAACATGCTTATCATCTCCAAGTAAATCCAAAGTTTCTTTGAACCAGTTTCGGATTTTTTCTTCAGTAATTAATGATCTGGCTCTATTTATGTATTCAGACTGCTTTAATGAGAGTTCTGGAAATCTACGCATAAATAGATGAAACCACTTCCTCCCAGGAGTATTTGCTTTAAAAGGGGTTTTTAGTTGACTGTCTTCTATCAATTTTTTTATTGAAAAATAAAGGCCTTCTCGACAAATAGGAAAACCCATTTTAGCTGTAGTTTTGATCCAGTGTACCAGCCGATCTTCTATGATCTTCCCTAAAACTGGACTTCTTCCGACTTTGCCTGATGTTTCTGGAGCTCTTCCACTGAACTTATTGCGTATTGTGGAACGGGGTACTTCATACAAATTACATGCTATACTTACTTTCATTCCACCTCGAATAGCTTCCAATGCATTCTTTACTTGCTGAGGTTCGTATTGAAAAAATGTTCGTTTTGGTCGTTGTCGTACATTATTATTTTTTTTCTTGATTTCAATTTTCTTTTTACTCCGTGCCATTATCTGTAATAATAACAAACATTTATAAATAAATTATTAGTTATATTTTTATGTACATGATGTTTTACCGGTAACGGTATGGTTTCTTATTTGTTTTAAATAAATGTCAATGTATAGTAAATGCATACTCCAGGGTTCTCCATAAAAAAATTATATTTTTGTTTTACAACCCCATTTTGGGATACCTTGATTATTACAAAATATTTTTAAATCATTTTGTTAACGAACGGTCCGTTGCGAGTAAAACACCCTGTAGAGTATAACTGGCTACTATGGGAACACGCGTGTTTTTAAAGTAGTCAGTAAATTATGTCATATGACCAAAATTGGATTTAACTGTTCCATTAGTAGCCACTATTAAACAGTTGCTGTGGCCACAAATAGGTCAGAAGTGTTCTAATAGTAGCCAGCAAATGGCCATTAATGGTGTGAATACAAAAATAAGTGTTCCATTTGTGGCCACCCAATTTAATAATGTATCGAGATAAAATAAGGAGTTTAAAAACAGATGAAATCGTAAAGAAATCATACCCAAAACTTAAAATCATACGTTGATCACAAAATTTTAATATTTGGCTTAAATACAGCTTAAATAAACTTACCTGTTTTCTTACGTATATCGTTAACAGAAGGTCTAATACACAGTGTCACCTACTTCAAGAATAAGTAGAAACTAACCTGTAAATCAGAATAAGTCGCAAATTGTAGAGCCATCGTGTTAGAACGAATATAGTCGAAATTCTTCCGATTTCCGTAAAGGCGGTAAACTCGGACCTTATTATATTAGATTATTGGTTTAGGTGGCCACATAGATGAGGGGGTGGGGTAGATAGGGAACTCTATAGGCCAAATTGGTCCCATATTCCAACGCCGTCGATATTTTTGGAAGCCAACTAAGCTTTTACAGTTGGAAGATTTCTGTAACGATTTGGAAGATCTCTGTAACATTTTGGAAGATATCTGTACCGTTTTGGAAGCTTCGCTAGGCATACCAAATTCTATAATGTGCACTTTATTAATTTTTAGTTTTTGCAATAAAAATATTTTTATTACAGAAACCATAAAAATAAAAATAATTATTGCAAAAACAAAAAATTAATAACATACACAAACATAGAATTTAGCATGAGCAGCGATTATATTTAAAAAATGATAAGTATGTATGTAAGAACAATAATGAAACCAACAAATGACAGTAATATTTATTATTTATATAAATTTTGACATGAATTCATTGTTTTCATAACATATAATGTAAAATAATTGTCTTTCTACCTTAGGAATTATTAACATTACCTGGAAACAACTACGTACAGTTGAGGGAAGAAAAATAATTTATACACTGTAAAAATGTCTATTAATAACTAAAATATGAAACATTCACTTCACTAATCACTTGGGTACGGGATAAAAACTTAATACACAAATATAAAATTGATATAAAACGCATACACAACACAACAATTACAAAATGACGCACTCAATTCAATACAATGCCGTATTTTATTTAGGAAATATATTGCATGTTTGGCTAAAATCTACTAAAACAAGAATTAAAACTTTATTAACTTATTTGAATATAATTTAGGTTTTTTTATAATAAAAACAGCAGCTAACTTAACTAGAAATAAATAAGTATAACGTGAATGTAAAAAAACCAAACTTTTTTTTACATTTTAACAGGGAAACAAAATGACCTAGGTACTTAATTAATTTTTATCAGTTTTATATTTAATATTTTTATATAATATTTTGTCATCCATTGATTTTAACGTATGCATGTCTGGATCAAATTTGGTACAATTCCCAACCTCATTCATACCTTCTTTGACAAATAATCATGAAAATACATTTTTTTCTACAACCGTGTTAAAAATGCAATTTTTAGCACTCCATACGAGCGTTAAAAATGTTACTTCAAAGAACTATTTTCCTTTATAGTGCTTTAAAAATTTTAAGGCACTGCAGTTCGTATTGACCGTATAGGCAATTTGATGTAATGTCAAAAAAATATAAAAATGGAATGTCAGTCAAGTTCAAGTAAAAGTTTTTGTAGATATTGTCCTGTAATTAAGTTTGTAGAAAAAATATTGTATGATATGCGTATTAAAAAGTACATGTTTAAGGCACTCATGTGAATTTGCAGAACTCGCTTCGCTCATTCTGCAAACTTTCACATGCGTGCCTTAAACGTGTACTTTTAACACTTATATCATAAATAACTATTTATTCAAAAGTTTATTGCGATCATCAGTTGTAATACGATTAAAACCGGAAAAAAATCTTTCTCATTTTACGTTAATAGAAACGGGTAAACACATTATTTTTGCAAAGTTACATTTTACATATATATTTTAGTTTTCCGTCGTTAGCTTAATTTTAATAGCCTCACCGAATGTCAAAACTCTTCGTTATATAAATATTACCCGAAACACTACTGCACTGCTGCTTGAAACAAGAAAGTTTGGTATCAGGCTCCAGTTTCATTTCTCTAATCTCTGTATTCATACCTACGTCCTGAATCTTATTTTCGGTAATGACATTAGGAAATTGTAACAAAATGTCAAAAATGTAAATACTATTAAAGAGTTAATTTCATTTTAGTCATAATAGGGCTTTTCATCGATTGTCATTTGTTTCGAGCTTCTGTCAGATGTTGTATAATCTGTCTATAATATTAATATACACAGATTATACTAAATATGACAAAAGCTCGAAACAAATGACTGTGAATGAAAAGCCCTATGCATAGCACAGAAAATGTTGATATACAGTGATGAGCGCGCTAATAACCGGCAAAATAGCTCAAAAGATGGAAAACATAATACATTGCGAACAGGAGCGTCATTTGAAATTTTGTTTGGGGGGGGCAAGCACTATATATATAATACATTATATATGATGTTATGATGAATATTGATGTATTTTTTGTAAATTTCAGTCATTTTTTAGGGCCAGGGGGGGGCAAATGCCCCCCCCTGGACGCCCAAATGACGCCCCTGATTGCGAAACAAAAAGAGATGAAACTAGTGGAGGTGGAAATTATCGTTAAGGCCGCGTCCCACGATCAAATAATTTGATCAAACTGGTTTGAGCAAACTGAAAGTGACAGTTAGTGACGTCACATCCTGACTGTTCATTGTGGATAATAATGAAAAATTTTAATTTTAAATAAAGTACAAACAAGTTAGACAACTCAATACAAAAAATTTGATCAAACTAGACTGATAGTGAGAGCAGAGATTTTTAGAATTTCAAAAAACTGCAATTGTGACGTCACTTTGACGTACTTCCTCAAGTACGTCAAGTTTGCTCAAACTGTTTGATCAAATTATTTGATGGTGAGACGCGGCCTTTATAAACGTCTAAAATACCATTACATTACATAGTTTCCCACCTTTAGACGTATCAGAGGTATGACAACTGTCACTGTGAGAGTAGAATTTTATAAAATACTCCTGTCACAGACGTCTACAGGTGGAAAACTATGTAATGTAATGTTAATTAATACGTTTATAACGATAATTTCCACCTCCACTAGTTTCATCTCTTTTTGTTTCGCAATGTATTATGTTTTCCATCTTTTGAGCTCTTTTGCCGGTTATTAGCGTGCTCATCACTGTATACCAAAAACCTACTAAAAAATATTGCCTACTAGATTTAAAAAAAAATATATCAAAAATCTATCCAAAAAGTAGAAATCTGCTGAATGTGGCAACGCTGTTACAAAATAAACACAACCATGCGGTCTAACCAGAGAACAATAACCACACGTGAAAAAACTTTATAGAACAAAAGTTCCTTAGAATTAGTCATTTTATCCATTTCCGGACTTATTTGGAACATATATTTTTCACCCTCAAAAGGGGGTGAAACTCATCCCTAGAGCAAAAGCACACATCGGCACAATATCACTTTTTTTCTTTGACTTGTTAGCTATGTGTATGCCAAATTTCATGTCAATCCAAGCGGTTCTTTAAAAATTAGAGGTTTTGCAAGATTTTACCTTTAAAGAACGTACTATTAAACAAAAAACAAATTGAGTTAAACCAGCAGAAAATGTTGAAGGCATTGACAGAATGCCGAATACACCATCGTTACACTAACATGATCAAATATATTGACCAAAATGTAAAGGCTAGGGCAAGACTATTAGAACAAGAAACAAATAAATTCTGTATACAGCGAGGAGTACTTCAAGGAGGCACCGTCTCATTAAAACTATTCACGACGCCTTTAGAACACACTTGTAAGAAGGCAGATCTGAACGAATATGGTATCAACATAAACGGAGAGAAGCTCAGTGATTTGAGATTCGTAGATGGCATCGTCCTTATAGCCGATCGTATATGTATATATTATTATGATGCAATAATAATGTTGAAGAAATTATATCACGCGTCCTTAGAGGTCGGAAAATAATGACTAATCTGGTGCTAAGTCGTAATATTGGTGTTGATGGAAGGGATATTTAGCAAACTGCTTCTTATAAATACTTGGGACATGAAATTCGGTTAATCAGAGATAACTAGGGTCTAGAAGTGAGCTCCCACGTCTCATAGGATTAGCCTGGGCAGCGGTTGGTAAATTAAACTACACTAGGTTCGCTTTCAAGATGCAGTACAAATAAACAAACCAAGATACGTTAAATGCTACTAGGAGCACTCCCGAATCATAATTTACAATGTATAAACTTTGGAAATCATGATTTGGGATTTACAATGTATATACATTGTAAATTATGATTCGGTTGTGCTCCTAGTGGCATTTAACGTGTCTTGATTTGTTTATTTCTACTGCATCTTGAAAGCGAACCTAGTGTATGTATTTAAATCTGACTTACCCATATGCCTCAAAAGGAAAATCGTTGACCACAGTGTGTTACCTGTACTCACGTATGGAGCGGAAACATTAACACTTACGAAAAAGGTTTTTTTTTACTAAGTTAATGGCACTGGCATAGCCAAAAGGCCAGTCATGTTTTCTTATACGAAAAAGGTAGTGAACAAGATTCGCGTAACACAGATTGCTATGGAGCACCAGATGTTGGGTGTGTCCCTGAGATACCGAATACCAAACCAAGAAATAGGCCGTAGAACAAAAACAACAGACGCTGTCGAAAAAATCGTGTTTGCTAAAGTGGAATTGGGCAGGACACGTCTCCAGATTATCAGACAACCGATGGACAAAACGTATTGTCGAGTGGAGGCCATGACAAGAAGCCTACAGCAGTGGCGTACCGATAGATCAGCGAGTCATGGTTCCAGTTGAAATGCGGGCCCACCCGCCCAATAAAAACTCACATTGTATAACACGAGTATCGAGCATCTAACCTATTGTATTGGGATTATTTTTATCACCCACCGTATAAAACTTGCATCGAATATCTCAGTTTCCGAATTTTTGCAACTTTGTAGTTTACCTACAACTTATTCATGTATCGTGCTAATATAAAAAATACAAGTGTTTGAGTTAGCACGTGTAGGCAGGCACCTGTGTAGGCACGAGTTAGTCTTTAAACAAGGACTTCGGCAAGCGGGTAAAACGAGCAAGGAACCTTACAAAAGCGTTCCCTGTGTTTCTTAATAAATTTTAATTTCAAATTTTTTGACAAGTAGTTATTCTTTGTTTTTATTAATAAGTACCTACAGAAAAATTAAAATTTATTAAGCAGTTACATTTCGTTCGTAGTGTGTACTTGTGTAGTTCCAAATGTCCCCATCAAATTAGAAACAAAAGAAGCAAAAAGCGCTTTAGAGCGGACCCCTACGGGGCCCGGGCCTTCCGCGGGACCCGCGGAACCATGCTCAGTACGCCACTGCACTACGGAGCAGAGGACGACCACCAACCAGATGAACCAGCAATCTGAAGCGTGTTTTTAGTACTGGTTAAAAATCACACAAGACGGAAAGATGTGAGGGAGACCTATGTCCAGCAGTGGAAGCGTACAGGTTGATGATAATGAATTGAGCGCGATAGTATAATACAGCACAGGACATTTTTCGTCCTGGAGAGAGTAACGAACACACTTGTTGGCTGGAACTTGAGATGAGAACTGCCATTAATTTATGTAGTTGCATTATGACGCCACTTATGACAATGGACACATGCATTTTTTCATACAATACAATGCGTTGACACTTAAATCAAAAATATGAAAATATTTTTTTTAAAACGCTTTTCTTTAGTTACGAGTTTCTTAAAAATATTTTTTTCATATTTTTTATTTTTTACTTTTTAGTCTTACAATTTTCAAACATTAAAATATATCGTGATGTTTATTAAAATATGTATAAAACATATGATGTACAAACATGAAAAGTAGTCAGAATCGGCAAAAAATTTGAAACTTTATTGTTTATTTATGAAGCATAACGTAAACAATTAACGTAAAAAGTGAAATTATGTATAGTTCATATAATTAGCGAAAATCTGTAAAAGTTTCCAGTTTCTTCATTGTAAAAAACAAGAGAAATTAAGCATTTTCTGTTAAAATCGTTTTTTATTTAAACAATTAATAAACATAAAATTTTTTTTATTTACTATTCGTGTATTTTTCCCGCGAATGCATATGTCTGCAAATTTTTAGTCATTTGCATTGAAGAAAAGGCAGTCAAATTAACGTCCAAAGTTTTGACCCAAACGATTCAACTAAAGAAAAGCGTTTAATTAATTAATACGCCAAAACGAATTCTAATGTTAATTGTAGCACAAAACGTCGAAACAAAAAGTTTTGTTTCGTATCGTATTGAAATTTGACATGAATAAGCGCCGATTTTTATATAAACAAATATATGAGCGTTCAAAATTTGAAACTTTATTGTTTAATCATGAAGCATAAGCATAACGTAAACAATTAACGTAAAAAGTGAAATTATGTATAGTTCACATCATTAGCTACAATCCGTAAAAGTTTCAAGTTTCTACATTGTTAAAGACAAGAGAATTTCAACATTTTCCATAAAAATCGTTTTTTTTTTATTTAAACAGTTAATAAACATAACAAAAAATTATTGACTATTCGTGTATTGTTCCCGCAAATGCATATGTCTGCAAATTTTCGTTCATTTGCATTGAAGAAAGGGCATTAAAATTAACGTCTAAAGATTTACCCAAGCTATTGAACTAAAAAAAGCGTTTAATAAAAAACGGAATTCTTTATCGTGAAATGGTACGGTTTGTTCCAAGAGATTTAAGATACAATATTTATGAAAACAGCAACCAAATAAAATTACTCTACTTCTTCGTCCCTTCTTCTAATAACTGTGTAACTATTAGGACCTTCAAAATAAAATTTAATATTCAATCATATTCGTTTTTTAGTTTGGAATGTACTCTTCCGCCACAATTGGAGAATGGAAGGTGGCTAGTAACTGAAGCGGATGTTAAACCAGGTGATAAAGTAGACTTTAACTCAATAATAAGATTAGAATGTCATGAAGGTTACCAATTATACCCTGATATTCGTTTACAAATTTGTGATAGCTACTGGAATGAAAACAATTTGCCAACTTGCAAAAGTAAGTTTCTTGTAATAATTATGGTACATTCCATGTCAAATCACTCAGGCAAAAAATTTTGGTTCTCCGATTTGTCTGAAAATTGGTATATAGCTTCTGCGGGACATAAAAATAAGATATTTAAGGTCAAAAAATCTTTCTTTTTTTCTCAAAATATTATTTTATGCGGTTTTACAGTGATTTGGTGTTTATTTAAACAAATTTGCATTTTCTATCGTAAAGTATCAATGAAAAACATAATATTTTAATAGAAGGGACTCAAAATGTCATTATATGGCATTATAACAAGATATTTTGATTCAAAACAAGTTTTTAATCAAATTTTATAGTGTAGAAAACGTTAAAATGCCGTTTTTTTTACATTTTCCTCCAGTCCCAAAATACATCATCATCAATTTGGCTGAAAATTTGCCCACGGATGGCCAAAACATAAAACTTTAAGTGGTTAGAAGGATTTGAATTATTTTCAATACCAAAAAAGTTACATGCAGTAATATCAGACTCAAAAGTATAGTAGTCCTGTCGGGATAGCATTTGACCTTGCATGCCGAACTGCAAAAAAATTTTATTTTTCTAATCTATAGGGGAGTCAATAGTAGCCTAAATTTAAAATCACGAATGAATTCGTCCCTTACGTTAGCCGCCATCTTGTTTTTAAAGGATAACCTGTTTTGCTCAATATCTCCGCCATTTTTAACTTTTCGACAAAAATGGTAGGAACTGGAATTGTTCCAAATAAACCGTATTTAAAATTATTACAATTTATTTTTAACAATTTTTGTCGTGAGGTCGATATTTTCGAGTTAATTTTACTTACAGTAAGTAGACGCCTATATTTTTGACTATGATATTGCATGTAACTTTTTTGGTATTGAAATATAATTCAAATCCTTCTCACCACTTAAAGTACTATGTTTTGGCTATCTGTGGGCAAATTTTCAGCCAAATCGATTATGATGTTTTTTGGGAATGGAGAAAAATGTAAAAAACGGTATTTTAACGTTTCCTACACTATAAAATTTGATCAAAAAGTTGTTTTGAAGTCTTTGGAGATCCAATTTTTTTTTGCTTCAAATTTGAGTGATTTGAAATGGAATCACGTTATTGTTTCTCACTTTCATGCGGCTGTGTAATTACCAGAACAACTGCAAATCAATCATTCAAGCAGGCATGTTATAATTTAAATAACATATAAATAGTGTGATCAAAAATAGTTTGATTGAACATAACTTCTAATCAGCCTTAAAAGCCCATTCCTGGGCTTAGGCCTCCCCCGTTAATCTCCATTGGTTTCTATTCTGAGTATCCAGTCCTTTTCTGCCGTTCTCTTAAGGTCGTCTGTCGATCTATCCTGTGGTCCCCCTCTTTTTCTTTTCAGTTCCCATGGTCGCCAGTGTAGAATTCGCTTATTTTATCTTTCATGTTTTTGCCGCAGAGTATGGCCGGCTAAGTTCCATTTACCTGCAACCTGTCTTCATACATCGTTTACCTTTGTTTTTTCTGATCCACGAGTTTCTTATCCTGTCTTTAAGACTGATACCCAGCATCTGTCTTTCCATTACTCTTTGTGTTTTGGATATCCTATCGATGTTCTTCTTTGTGAGAGTCCATTGTGAGCCATATGTGAGCCATGTGCATATTGTATATTGAGGGTACTTTTTATGTTTTAGAATAAATGATAGTTTACCAAATAATGTCCATGCTAATCTAGTTCATCTGTTTTTTATATGTCTATTATATGCAGTGAGGACGTTTGAGTTGGAATAAATTCAATATGTCCAGAATAGGTAAAGGCTATAGCGGGATAAGATGGTCAAAATTGCACCAGGCTCGATTCAGTTTTGGATTTAGCCATTCGAAAATATATAATTGAAAACTCACTCAGCCAAATTTTAAAGTCCCTAGGTGCTTCTGGGGGTCCGCATTGGAAAAAAATGTGTTTTTTTGAAAAAAAAAAATTCAGACGCTGCATTGTTGCAAAATATCTGAAAAAATTAATGCATTTTTATATTAACAATACAAATCTACCTGATTTTTTTCAGATTTTTAGCTTCAAAATTAAGCACAGGAAAATTTTTGAAATTTCAAAAAATTTTTAGGTTATGTTGGAAACTTTTAGCCAACTTTAAAATATTGTTGTTTTGTGAATTTTTTTCCATTATTTCGAATGGCATAGGCACCATTATCATTTTCGACGTGGAAAATACCTAAAAATCGAAAAAACTGTTTTTTTTTGTCATTTTCTGAAGTTTTTGACTCATAACCTTAACAAAATACAGCTAAATTAATCATCATTTACATTTTTATATGCATTCTTACCTTATCAATCAAAATCAGCTATTAGAACTTATTCTTTTTCATACAGCATGCACAAAAACCCCGTTTTTTGGCGTTTTTACTAAATAGCCTCAGAAATCTGTAAAAATAATTCTTTTAACGTTTAAAAAATTAAAATTTTGTTGTTATCGATAGAATATAATACAATTAATTTTTGTTTTGTTTTGCACGATTGTTTGAATTTCGTATATTACAATAATATCGTCCCCTTAAGGGTACCCTGCCATAGGCTTATAAAAAAAAATCAATAAATTAATTTTTTTAACGTTTAAAACATAAAATTTTTGGAGTATTCGAAAGAAAATGTTGCCCCTTTATAAAAATTCTTGTTGCGGTTGTGATTTTCAAAGCGTGCTAAGGTTAAAAAAGCACGGCACTTAGGTGCCGCACGCAACGAAGCGCTTCTAGCCACGTTTTTGGAGAAAACGTGGCTAGAAGCGCTTCGTTTTGGAAAAAACGTGGCTAGAAGCGCTTCGTTGGGTTTAAAGGACATCCTAACTGTGATAAGTCTATACTTTAATCAGACAGCCACGGTAAAAGTGGGCAATGCGCCCGCAGAGAGCATTGATATCAGAAAACGTGTGCGACAGATATGTGTTCTCTTCCCTCTCCTTTTTTAATAGTTACTCCGAACAAATTTTTAAAAAAGCACTGGATGAATCAAACGAAAGCATAAAAATCAATGGAGACAATTGACAAATAACATATGATATGCGGACGATACAGTCGTACTTGCCAGTAGTATCAATGAACTTCAGTATCTTATGGACAGGGTACAAAGAGCGAGTGAAGAAAGAGGACTTAACCTCAACGTAAATAAAACAAAATGGATGCTGGTCAGCAAAACTCAAAAACCTGCCAGACAATTGAAAATAAACAACTAACTAATTGAACACGTTGACTCGTATATACACCTTGGAAAAGTCGTCAACTCGAAATGGGATCAAACAACCGAAATACGATCTAGAATTGAAAAGGCCAGAGTAACATTTAACAACATGAAAAATATATTCACCCATTCCGACATATATCTCCCACTAAAAATACAGCTGCTAAAGTGCTATGTATTTCCAGTCTTGCTATATGGCGCAGAGGCATAAGCACTGACGGAAACATAAATGAGAAAGCTGGAGGCATTCGAAATGTGGGTGTATCGACGTATCCTCAAAATATCCTGGACGACTCACACCACCAACGTAGAGGTACTGCGCCGAATGGGAAAACAAAAAGAAATCTATTTCATTTAAGAAACGGAAACTTGAATACCTCGGTCATATTATGAGACATAATAAATATCATATACTCTAACTGATAATACAGGGTAAAATAGAAAGCACACGCGGACCCGGAAGAAGAAGACACTCATGGCTTCAAAACTTACGCCAATGGTTTGGACTCACATCGATCGAGTTATTCAGAAACGCCGCAAACAAAATTAAAATTGCTATGATGATAGCCAATGTCCGCAACGGAAAAGGCAAATAAAAAAGAAGAAGATTCAAGCTGTTGGTGGTTCACATATTGGAAGGGGTAAATTTTTGTTCCTTGATATTTTCATAACTTTGGTTTTCGCAGTATTGATCTTCATCCCCATTTTTTCACAATTATCAGTAACCATATTTAACAGTATCTGGAGACTATGGTCCTAATCAGTCATTAAAACAGTGTCATCTGCTTAACGGATGTTGTTTACTCTTCATATAAGCTTAATGATAAGGGAAAATAAAATGAAAAATAAAAAAATTATATTTTTTTGCCAACAACTTTTGAATGAACAACTATGTGAATTGCTGGCCCTGAGGGGATCCTCTCTACATTAGATTTGCTATCTAGCCCACTGATGATGAAATTGTCATTTCGAAAACGTTCTGTTATGTAGTCGAAGAGTCAGTGGCGCACCTAGAATTTTGCTCGGGGGGGGGGTTTGGCTTGGGCACAGACATTTTTTTGTATTGTTTGTGAAGGACAAGTTACATTTTCCTACTATTCTTTATATATTTTTTATATGCCCAGGGAGGTGTTGTAACCCCCCCCCCCCGTGCGCCACTGTCAAGAGTGTCTTTTTGATATAAATATACGTTTTATTAAGGATTTTTATTATATTTTTAAATAAATAAATTCTTATTATATTCTTAATTTCTAGAAAGATGCCCCCCATTTTATTCAACGGCAACTACCACGTTAACATGTAAAGATATAAATAACGAAGCAGTCCCTTGTGATAAAGCCGTTAATGGTACCTATTTAACTTATAATTGCAACGATTATCATGAAATACCACCAGGAGGTAGTAATATTCTCTACTGTGACGACGGTGTATGGGACTTTCAGAAACCTATATGTCAACCAAGTAAGCAGACTTGAATTTTGTTAGATTTAGTACTTCTGGTTATGGGAAATTTAGAATAAAGCATATTATTAACTTCTAAATATTTAGTTAAAGTGTACCCTTCCAGATCAATTTCTTTAAATTTTTAATTTGTTCAAATTTGTTTAAAGAATATCTACTGATCTACAGCCAAGTATTTTAAAGTATTTTACAGCTTTTCAGCAATGATTCCTTCGTATACAAAAATATGCCTACTAAGAAATAAAGAAGAATGAAGTAGAAACTCCAACCATATAGGAAGTTCTCGAAGCTATTAAGGCTCAGAAAAACAATAAAGCCCCGGGAGTTGACGAAACTCCAACAGAGCTCTATAAGGTAGCTGGCGATCACCTAGCAAGTCATATCCACGCGCTCATCAAAGACATAGGGCAAGAGGAGGAAATAGCCGACTTCTGGAAGAAAAGTATAGTATGCTCGATCTATAAAAAGGAGACAAACTCCAGTGCAAAAATTACCGTGGAATTTCTCTACTATGTACTGCATATACGTATATTATAAACCAGCGGCTCCAACCCCTAGCAGAAAATATTAATGGAGAGTATCAGACGTGATTCAGACGGGGAAGATCGACAAGGGATCAAATATTTACAGTCAAGCAGGTCTTAATCCTGGGAAGCAAATCATGGGAACACGACATTGATGTTCCCAACGTGTTTGTAGACTTCAAACAGGCATACGACTCAGTCAAAAGGAACAGACTACTATATACATTGGCTGAATTGTTAATACCACACAAGCTAATTAGACTCATTAAAGCCACAATGGATGAAACTAAAGTAGGTGTGTGTACGAATACAAAACCTCCGGACAGATTTTTTCAAAATCTCGCAGAGAGTGGAGCAGGGAGATGGACTGGGCTCTACATTGTTTAACCTGGCACTGGAGTATGCGGTTAGGCAAATGTACCTGGACGAGGAAAACTACTTACCAACAGAACTGTTCAACTGACAGCTTATATCGATGATATTAATATTATTAGTAGAACAGCAACCGGAGCACAGGAAAAATACACAGAATTAAAAACGTAAACGAAAAGGCTAGGTTTGAAAGTTAACACAGAAAAAACAAAAATAATGATACAGACGAGAAGAAATATAGTCCCACAAAACATTATATATGCAGATGACATTGACACGGTTGGAAAGTTTTTTGCATTCTCCCATATATTTCGGTCTAAAAGTGTCCACCGAAATACAAAAATGAGAATCTATAAAACCCTAATTCGAACAATAACATGCTATGGCAGTGCAGCATGGGACCTGAAAGAAACATCCAAAAACAAACTCGACACATTCGAAATGAAAGTACTGAGGAGAATACTAACACCTGTGAGGAAAAACGATCTTTATCTATGATTGAAATCGGCCGGATACGTGATAAAAGAATGGAAGAGGATAGACTACCAAAAAGGGCACTGAACACTAGAAGGAAAGAGACCGGTTGGAAAGCCAAGAAAGCACTGAAGAAACACAGTAAGCAGCGACGCACAAGCACTTTTAGGAGTTCGTGTATGGGGAAGACAAACGAGGTTGGAGGCAAAAATAAAGAAGCCCAAGGCGAAATTTGGGCTGTAGTATCGTAGAAGAAGAAGAAGAAAAAGAAGAAGATGAAGAAGAAATAAAGAAATTATTGTAATTAAACAAAACTTAAAGTGAGCAATAGAAAAGGAAGGGAAGGCATTGCTAAATTATGAATAGTAAACCATAGACGATAAAACGTATATAGACCAGGGCGCATCTGTAAAAATATTAGTACATTTGGACGTTGAGGGGTGACTCATATTTTTTGTAGAAATTGCTTGAAAATAACCCATATAATAGTATTTAAGTTATCCATTTATAAGTTCAGAAAGAATAATACATCTACAAAAATCAAGGGAATGTCACCGAAATTATTATTCTACTAGCTCTCCAAGACAAAATTTTTAAATAACACGACGTGTTCCGAGGAACTAGAAACCTAGAATAATTTTAGTGATGACCAGTTTAGTATGGTTCTGATTAATATTCGTTCTATAAGAAATAAAACTGACGAATTATTTTTGTTCCTGGAAGAATTAGGATTTCCTCCGATAGTTGCGGTTACGGAGCACTGGCTTGAAGTCAACGAGCCTTTTTTTGTAGAAAAATATACCACAATTGCTAGGTATGATCATCCAAGTTCAGCTCATGGAGGCACCCTAATTCTTTCTAGAAATAATGATTTTTCTCTGATTACAAAATATGACTTTCTGTTAAATGAAGCCTTCTTTGAGTTTTCCCTAGTTTATAATAAAAATCTTAATCTTTACATTATTTGCATCTATAGATCACCTGACTCCCCTGTGGAAGTATTTTTTCAGAACCTGCTAAATTTGTTAGACGACTTGCCTCATAGAAGCAGAAAAATTCTATGCGGGGACTTCAACATTAATTATGATGCTGCTTGTGCTACCCAAATGTCCTTGGTCAACATATTTGAATCATATGGTCTCTCAATGCACGTTAATTCTCCTACAAGGATTACAAAAACTTCATCTACCATAATTGACTATATTGTCTCAGATTTCTCACCCCTTGATGTCTGCTCTACAATTATTAATGCGGGATTATCAGATCATGAAGCAGTATTTACGAAGTTTAACATCTTCAGCAAACCCTCCTCGAAAACCCGACGTTTAGGTAGGATTTTTTCCGCTCGGAATTTTCATAAATTTCAGAATTTATGCTTAACTTCTGAGTGGCATTTTCCTTCTGCGGACGTGGACTATAATTTCAACGATTTTATAGAAAAGCTTGTCTCTATCTTCAATAAGGCATTTCCTTTAATTTCAATTAAGCCAAAACACCACAAACCCTGGGCTACCAAAGGTATCCGCATATCAGCCAAAAATATGCGCTCACTATTGTATATCAAGAAATTTGCTACCAACGTCTCTGTCACTCAATATATCACCAAGTACAGGGTAACCTATCTAAAACTCATCAAATCAGCTAAAAAAGCCTACTATCAAAATCGTATAAAAAACTCTAAAAGTGTTGCAAAAGAAACTTGGTCCATAATAAACGATCTTCGAAATAGAACTCACGCAGTTCAAACATTTGCCCTTCCAGACCCGGAAAATCTAAACGAATATTTCGTTAATGTGAGTAAAAATATAACTTCTACTATTTTGCCACAAAAAGATCCCATTTCCTATCTCCCCAATTCAGGAGTGTTCTCGAATTCATTCTTTTTAAGACCAATCGATATATCTGAACTGATCCAAACTATCAATAGTATCAAAAGCAAATCATCCTGTAGTACTGATGGACTATCCATAAAAATCTTCTCAAATCTCACAGAAAATGTGTTGGAAATCCTCGTCTCACTAACTAATGATTCCTTTGAAAGAGGCAAATTCCCAGAGTGCCTAAAGATAGCCATTATTATTCCCCTTCATAAGGGTGGTGAAAAATCTAATGCTTGCAACTATAGACCTGTTGCCTTACTACCGGTACTTTCAAAAATTATTGAGAGACTCATAAAAACCCGTCTTATGTCCTTTCTCATTGATAACAACATCTTATCCCAAAATCAGTTCGGCTTTTTAACTAATAAATGTACCACTGATGCCTTGTTTTCTGTGCTTCATGAGGTTTACCAAGCACTAAACAATAATCTTTATACTGCCACTGTTTTCTGTGACTATGCCAAAACTTTTGATTGTGTAAATCACGACATCTTGATTAAAAAACTAAATTTCTATGGGATTCGAGGTATTTCTTTGAATTGGTTCCAATTTTACTTGAATAATAGGAAACAACTAGTTAGAGCAAATGATACTGACTCTAGTCTCAAAAACATTGTATGTGGAGTACCACAAGGTTCAGTATTGGGTCCTCTACTGTTCCTTATCTTTATAAATGACATCACTCACTTAAAAATCGATGGAAAAATTTTTCTTTTTGCTGATGATACCAGTATCACTTGGAGCAACTCAACTATTGCATCTCTTCATGCAACTATAACTTCTGATTTGCTTACGATAAAAACCTGGTCCGACTCTAATTTACTCTCTTTTAACGTGGATAAGACAGTAGCATTATCCTATAAAAGTGCTCTTCAACCCCTGCTTGTTAATAACAGCCAGATCTCTACCGTTGATTCTGTAAAATTTCTTGGTATTTTTTTAGACAGCAACCTCAAATGGTCCCTTCATATCGATTTGTTAAGTAAGAAACTCGCCTCAGCCTGCTATGCTGTAAGATTGTTTCGAAAGAACTCAATTTAGCATCTTCTAAACTAACATATTTTTCTTTGTTCGAGTCTCATCTTCGATATGGTCTTCCTTTTTGGGGTTCTAGTACAGCTGCCCAGTTAGATGTTATTTTTAAATTACAAAAAAGAGCAATAAGGTATCTGTTTGGCCTCAGAAGAACAACACATTGCAGAAGTTACTTCAAAGATCACGGCATTTTAACCCTTACATCTTTATATATTTTAGAAACTGTTTGCTTAATTCGTAAACACATGCATGTTTTTCCAGCAAGGCCTCGTCATGACTACTCCACCAGAAATTCAAATTTTGATGTCTATTTACCGATCCCGTCCTCTGAGTTAGTAAAGAAATCTATATTATATTCCGCAAAAAAACTATACAACCATCTTCCTTTACAACTCAAATCTGCAACATCTTTCCCAAAGTTCCGTAAAATGACAAAAGCTCATCTATCTAAAAGACCATATTATTCAGTAGAAGAGTTTCTTAATGACTAACTAAGAAATTACAGTAATGTACAAGTAACCAAACTTATCTATATTTGGGTGTCACATGCAGCAGCTTAAACTTATTAGTTCCTATGTCTATAAATAGTTTACTTTGTTGTATATTCACTTTGCAATTTCTATAAATTGTTGCAATATATCGATTTTGTTTTTTTTTTTCTTTACTTTATTAACTTATATTTTGTATTTATATATATATATTTTTTTTATATTGACGATTTATCAAATTTCAGAAAATTGTATTTGTTATTGTTATTGTTAGATATTATTTATTTATTTTTTCTGACTTTAATTAAGCTTTGTCCATAAAATTTGTATTTTCAGTGACAATAAAGCATATTTCTATATTCTATAAAAAGGTCCGGAAAATGAAGGAACAATTCGATTTTTTTCTTCGTTTTTTGAATATAGCTTTAAAAGTAATCATTTCTGAAAAAAGTTGTATAAACATAAAAGTTTCGCAATTAAATTTCCTACAATATAAAATTCGTTAAAAATTTTAAAAATTGTCACCCTTGTTGCAAAATAGCAATAATTGCGAAATAATGATAAAAAAACAAGTATTCGCATTTTACGTTTTTCAACCATTTATGCTATACTTAGGACCTTCATATTTTATCAAAAAAAAACTATATGATATAAGAAAACAATACTGTGAATTTCATTAAGATCGGTTGAATAGATTTTGCAAAATAAATTTTGCAATCCAACTTTCGCAAAAAAATTATTTTTTTCAAAATCTTGCAGGACTGAATATAAAGCAGACAGCAAGTTTAATTTTTTTACATATAGAAGAATACCGTACCTTTCATTTGCAATTTGCAAAATTAAAATCGGTTAACCACTACGGCGTCAGGAATTTTTTAAATACACATTTTTTTTGGTGCTACGCGCAGGACAGCCGATAGTTTGCTCTGATTGGGCATTCCAATGATCTTTGATAATAATTGCCAAATTAAAATTTTTAGTACATTTTGATATAAATAAATAAATTTGTTTATTGCAAAATAAAAACATATGCTCTGTCCTTTGAAGTAACACTTTTTTTGGCAAAAACTTTCTTTGTTCATATATTTTAAGTTAGAAAATAAAAGTTTATTATTTTTAAACATATGCAACTGTTTAAACAATATTTTACAAACAATAATCAAATTAGTTTGATTTTTGTGGAATTAAAATATTTAAATACAACGAAATATAGTGTAAGAAAATAATATATTAGATAAAGATTGGAAGAAAGTTTGGTGGAAATCAACTTGTGTGAATCGAACACCGCTGTCCTGCGCGTAGCACCAAAAATTAATGTTTATTTAAAAAAATTCCTGACGCCGTGGTAGTTAATGGATTTTAATTTTAATAATTGCAAATGAAAGGTACGCTATTCTTCTATAAGAAAAAAAAATCAACTTGCTATCTGCTTTATTTTCAGTCCTGCAACATTTTGAAAAATGAATTTTTTTGCGAAAGCTGGATTGCAAAATTTATTTTGCAAAATCTATTACACCGATATTAATAAAATTTACTCTATTGTTTTGCTATTTTATATAGTTTTTCTGAGTAAAATATGAAGGTCCTAAGTATAGCATAAATGGTTGAAAAACGTAAAATGCAAATACTTGTTATGGTTTTGTCGCAATTGTTTCTATTTTGCAACAAGGGTGACAATTTTTAAAATTTGTAGCCAGTCCTATATTGTAGGAAATTTAATTACGCAACTTTTATATTAGTACCACTTTTCTCGAAAGTGAACACTTTGAAAGTTATAAGCAAAAAACGAAGAAAATAATCGAATTTTTCCTTCATTTTTTGACATTTTGATTATTTAAACAATGTTCCGGACATTTTTGAGTGGGGGGATAACCCAATTATTATTATAGGAGTTAATTCCAAGAAATTTCTGCAAAAAATATGAGTCACCTCTCAACGTCCATCTCAAAACAGATGCTCCCTGGACTAATAATACTGTAGAAAGGTTAGGATATGGGATAAAACAGACACAAAACGAAACTAAGAATATGTACTAATACGTCAAGGAAAACCTTAGAGGAAGAACATATAACGAAAGATCACCAAGAGGTGACGAAAATAACCAAGATCACAAAAAATACTGGGGCAAAGACAAAAACGGGGATTACATCAATGTAAAAGTAAAACATAAAAAATAACAAACTACTAGATCTCTACTACTAGTATCATTAAAACAATCTGGCAAACGAATATGTAAGGAAAGCTGAGGAAAACGATGATGGAAACAAGGTGACAAAACTAACACTGAAAGAGAACAATATATCAAACATAAGAAAAAAATACAGAAAAAGAAAAAACAAGAAGAAAAATATTATAGTAAAACTAGGAACCTGGAACGCGCAAACCTTATTGGGACAAGGAAAAATGAAAGAGGTAGCGAGATAAATGCCAAGATGCAGGATCGACATACTAACACTACAAGAACTAAGATGGAAGGGAGAACGAAGTATTAAAAAGAAAAATTACAAAGAATACTACTCGGTAGAAAACAAGCAAGTAAAAAATAATACAGTATTCATGGTCAAAAATAAGATAAGGGAAATATTTATAGAATTCAAAGCTACAAATGGACGAATGTCATACATAAAAATAGAAAACAAAGAAGCCAATATGACATATGATAATCATAAACATGTATGCACCCAGAGAAAATGCACCAGAAAATTATAAAATTGAACAACTGGAAGAATATTAAGTATGTGAAAGATTACCTAGAAACCGACATAGTAGTAGTTGGTGACGTCAATGCAAAAATAGACAAGGAAATCCAGAATAAGAAAGTAGCAGGAAAAGAAACTATCCTCTATGAGACAAACGATAATGGAAGAAAATTATGCCACCTGTTAGAAATAACAAACAGTTACACTATAAGCACTAACTCCATCTACAGAAGAGAACATAATAAAATAACATGACTGATATATGGCACAGCATATGGCAACTAATGGCATACTAATGCCATTAGTTGCCATATGAAATTCAATTATGCATGACGTCATATGACATAGAGGAGCAAACGCACAGACCATTTTCTAGCAATAGGGGTAATAAAAATGAAGGTACTTAATTAAAACAGAGAGAACAAGACAAAATTAAAGAAGCTGGAACCGGGAGAAGTTTTTTATTTATTTATTTATTTACGGGCAAGCCCAATTCAGAAAATATTATTACAAAAAAAAATATTACAAAGACAAAAGCAAAACCATAAACAGTGTCAACACAAAGAACAAACATTATAATATGTATTGGATAACAAAGCTAATAAGTTAAACGAAAAAAAGAACATTACGATATAAAAAACAAACAAAGTTTAAGCTTAAAAAATTGCTGGTAGAAATTATATCACTAACATTGTATGTTCAACAAATGGTTTTTAAATCTATCCAAGGAATTGCAGAATATATTTAAGTCACCTAGAGAATTCGCATGTCTAAGTGTTCGTGATAAAAAATTGTTGTAAGTATAGTTATATCTATGAAAGCTTAAAAGGTACAAAAAGACCAATTTTTGACAGAAGATCGGGACAGCTATTATTACCATTAATAATGTTGAATAAGATTGTCAGATCTTTTCTTTTTCTACGGGTTTCTAATGAAGTAATATTCAATAATAATTCAATATCTGTGTAGCTACGATATAAATATATGTTGTTTAAAAGCTACGTGTCTGAGAAAGGTATGCTGAAATCTATCAAGTTTATTTTTATGAACTAGATAATATGGAGACCACACAGAAGAACAAAAATCAAGATGAGATCTAACAAGTGAGCAATAAAAAATTTTCATTGAATTTATATCTGTGAAATCACGAGATGTTCTTTTAATGAAACCAAGCATTTTCATAGACTTTTGGGCAACGGTACTAATGTGGTGTTTAAAGCTGAGTGAAGAGTGTAATATTATGCCTAGGTCTCTGATTTGTGTGCATGATTGCAATGCTTTATCGTTAATAGTATAGTCATGTGTTAGTAAATGGTGATTCCTACAGAAACGCATAGTATAACACTTACCAACATTTAATCCCATGCCATTAAGAGAGCACCACTGGGATAATTTATTAATATCTGATTGTAGTCCAAGAATATCATCATGAGATCTTATTATTGTAAAGCACTTAAGGTCATCAGCGAAAAGGAGAGCTTTTGTATGGGAAAAACAAGTGGTAATATCATTAATGAATATATTAAATAGTAGCGGCCCCAGGTGTGAACCTTGAGGAACACCTGAAGTTACAGGAAAAATGTTAGAATAACAGTGATTTACTCTAACCATTTGAGTTCTGTTTTCTAAATAACTACATAACCAGCTAAATACCAGACCATCAATACCATAAGAACGTAATTTATATAATAGAAGGTCATGGTTTATCTTATCAAAGGCTTTAGAGAAGTCAGTGTACACTGAATCAACCTGCAAACCCTCCTCCAGGGCTTCAGATAGTTAGTCAGTATAACTGAGTAGACTTAGCTCAGCAGATTTTCCGGAAGAAAACCCAAACTGTGAGTTAGTAATAACACTAGAGCAGTCGTAAGTAAGAAATTCAGTTATAATGCTTTCAAATACTTTAGGGATAGTGCTTAGAATAGATATGGGGCGATGGTCCTTAATATCAGATTTAACACCTGATTTATAAATAGGAGTTACATAAGATTGTTTCCAGAAGTCGGGGAATTCACCAGAATCTAGAGAGGCATCGAAAATATGATAAAGTGGTCTAGATAGTATAAAGCTGCATTCTTTTAGAATAATAGGAGGAATCCCATCGAGTCCAGGTCCCTTATTAATATTCAGTTGTGACAATCTCTCATATATTTTTGATATTTGAATGTGGTAGGAAGATACACTAACGCTGAAGTGGATTTGGTTATGGTAATAATTTAGTCTTTGGTTAGTATACACAGATGAAAAATGATTGGCAAATAAATTGGATATATCATTTCCATAAGTTAGTGTAGAAGCGAAGAGAATATGAGATAACCGTAATGGAAAAACTTACGCAAGCAAATAACACAGAGGAAATACGAAAAAATATAGAAGAATCCATTTTGAATTCAGCTCAAGAGGCGCTAGGATGAAGAAAATAAAACTAAGGAAAGAATGGTTCGATATAGATTGCGAAATTAAATCAAACCCAAGTAAGAAATAAATGGAAATCAGCTAAAGAAGAACCAGTGGCGGATTCACGAAAGGGCGATGGGGGCGAAGCCCCCCCTCTCAAACCAAGTCATATGAAAAGGTTATAAAAACATTCATTTATTTTTCATCGAAATTTAGCTAATCGGACCCTGTTCTTGACGATGCTGGTTCCGCCACTAGAAGGACGTCATCGAAATGAATATAAAGAAAAAAAGACAGTAGCAGACAAATCTTGCCAAAACGCAAAAAAAACTGTGGATTGAAGAGTTGTTAAAGGACCTAGAAGAGAACTATTTGGATGCCGAAAAGCTCAACAAAGGAAATGCAGACCAGTGGTTAAAATTGTTAATAAATCATGGGTTAAAAATTTTACCGAACTATATAGATGCAAATAAAACCCTGAAGAGGTAGATTGCTCAATAGAAGACAGGGGAGATAATGAAATACGGATACCAATATATTATAATATGATGAATTTTTACACATAATTAAAAAAATGAAACCGAAAAACACCTGACCCAGATGAAATTGATTCCCAATGATCTAATTAAAAACGAAGGGGAAAAATTATTAACAAGCATCTACAGTTGAGTCCGCGAGTCTTTACCCGTGCGTCATCATTTAAAGCATGCGAAATAAAGTCGGAAATTTACTGAACGCAACGACAAATGGATATTATTCCGATCACGGGTTAATATAAAATTTGACGTTATCAAATAAATAGAATGTCAAATTTAAGTTTTCCTTTAAAATTTTGGTACATCATTACAGCTACATTTGAAGTAGCTTAATAAATTATTTTATTATCATTGATTAATAAATAAATAAACAATTTATAAAAAAATTCAATAACACATATTTTCTTTTTGATATTTTATTCACTTTGGCGGAACCTTAAACACAAGCATTCAACTGTGTCAACAATTGAGTTAGCTTTGTACGTCGTCAAAATTTATCTTAAAATAACATAAACTTATCTCAAAATTTCTAACTCCAATATAAAATTAGTTGTGAAAACAACTGTTTGTATACTATAAAAAACTTCAAAATGCAAAAACTCGACAGAATAACAGCAAAAAATTCAACAAACTGACAGCCACAAAAGTAAACAAACCAAAACGTCAGAAATTGTACTTAAAATATGTGAAGACATCCCCAATCGTCCTTATTTGTACCTATCTCTTTTCAATACACTGAGTCTTAATTGTTCATAAAAATAACATGTGTTTTTTCATAAAAATAACCTGTGTAAACCAGCGGCAGCTGGTTTGTCATTAATTTCATGCGTGCAAGAGAATGATGCTAAATAAAAAGTATGTGTTTTATCTCACCAGGTATTAATGACGCACGGGTAAAGACTCGCGGACTCAACTGTATGTATAACCTAATATATAGTTGGAATATGGAAAGACTGTTGGCAACTCACAGGAAAGGAAATAAAAAATGTAGAAGTTGCGGAAATGGATTACTTACGTAGAGCATGCAGAGTATCTAGATTAGAACACGTACCAAATGAGGAAATAAGACGACGGACAAAGAGTGTATATTCCACGGTTGACCATATAGAAACAAAGAAATTGCTATGGTATAGCCATGTGATGAGGATGTCAGAGGAAAGGTGGCCAAAATGAGCATTAAATTACACACCCATAAATAGAAAAAGAAGAGGAAGACCGACAGAAACATGGAAGAAAGGCATAGAACAGTCTATGCATGTGCTCTGATTACAGCCGTACTCTCTGATTCCCTGGCCTTTATCCTGCGTATTAGGCCTGGATCCCGCGTACCAAAAAATGTTGATCAATAGCAAGCCGAAAATTTATAATAGCTTAACGGTGTCTAGTCGGACAAACTTTGATGCATGGGAACAATGAAACAGGGGAAGTTTTAATTGTGGGACGTGATTTTAATTGTGGAACGTGTCATCCTGACAAGTTTATGATTGTGAAGACCAGCAGGTTGTTTTTAAATTTATTTAATATCAAACTTTATATGTATAATATATAAAAAAATGTTTTTCCGACAAATATATATTGTTATATTTCTATTTGATATGAAAATTAAATTTTGATAATTATAAACAAAATTCAATTTAATATAAAATATTTTCAATTTTCTCAACCACGGGCATATAAATTTAGAACAACCTGTATACAACAAATTGTTATATTTAATTTTAAGAAGTGATTAGAAGAAGCATACGAAACTCGGGACAATGCGCTTAGAATAAACAAAGCGAATGGCGCGTACCATTATCGTTGTTCGCGGAAGGTTCGATCATTAGCCTATGCTAAATAAGACTCAAGTGAAATCGATAATAGGTCATTATCGTTGTTCGCGGAAGGTTCGATCATTAGCCTATGCTAAATAAGACTCAGTTGAAGTAGATAATAGGTCATTAAATTTTGTAAATAGTAGAAAGTAATTTTAGAATGGGAATTAACTATTTTTTTTGGAAATCCATTAAGCATATTTAGAAAGATTAAAAATTGGTTTTGAGGAATACTGCGAATGAGAGTTGGGGGTGGAAGGTTGATTTGTGAATCTGGAAGGGATATTTAGAAAGTAGGGGAATGAATGACAAATAGAGATCAGAATGTTTTGAGCTGTCGAGAAGTGAAGTCCAGTAGTAGACGGTAGTGTACGGAGAGTGAGAAAGCCGGTGTAGTTCCGTGAGTGTGGAGATCTATCGTGGAACGAGAGGTAGGCCAGGTTGAGAGTAAAGAACCTCCTTGAGCCAAGAGTGTCCCGGTAGCTGATTGCAGTTTCGAAAAAGGTAGAACACAGCATCACGACAGAAGCAGGAACGAGAGCCATACGAGCTAATCTTCAAAGGAGAACATTACTGAAAGCCAGGACGAGGTTTTGATCGCAGCCAAGGATAGCAGGAAACGGGTCTTGTGTGAAGACATTCTCAGTTCACCAGAAAAAGGTCAGTCTCATTTGTTTGGACATGAATGTATGGGTTTTTCGTATTAAATACCACATTATAAATTGAAGAACATAATCAATAATATCAGAAAAGCTTCATCAAACTTAAATAGAATTGTTGCTAATAAATCCTAATAGTTAAATGTTAATAAAAACTTTCAATTGGAAACCAAAAGGAAATAAGATTCCCATTTGTAAATGTTATGTTTAAGAATAATAAGGTCTAGCACATATTAAGCAGTGATTGCCATTTAAATAAAATAAACAATAGTTTGATTATAATTGTAACCCATATGTGTGTATTATTTGACTCTTTTTTTTCCTATCCCGATTAGGAACCATTGAGAAATACTTAGAAGCCACATAAGTAAGTAATTAATTTTATAATTCGCCCTGAGATTGAAAACATATTGATATGTGATCCGGTTAATTAATTAGATTATTATTGATGCATTGATTAAATTAAATGACATATAAGAATATTATCTCATATCAATAATCAAGATCACATCAACTGTCGTCCAACGTGGAAAGCATTGAAAAGTATTTCTAGTGGCAAATTTGAAGGATAGAAAGAGTAAAGCCGGTATTTGAAAATTTATATGCCTGTGGTAAAAAGTGATATACTTACATTTGATAACATAAAATTTTAGATCTCTTTAGGTACAAATTTTACATAACTGATTTAATATTTTATTTTTACGATATTTACATTTGATATATTTATTGACAATTTATAATATTTGGATGAGAAAAAAGTCGTCTTGGTAACATACTAGTAAAATTTCATATTTGGCGGGGACAGTACTTCTTGAAAACAAATGTCTGTGACAAGAAGCCAAAGCAAAGACAATAAAAAACAAAAAGAACATTCAAATCAAGAGGATAATTCAGACAAAGAAGATATTTTAGACACGACAATCATGACATCAGAACAGCAAGAATTATCAGAAATAGATAAATGATTACAAATGATGCAACTCCAGTCACAAAGAATGGAACAAAAACTGGATGACAATCAAAGAGAAACAAAACAAACAATGGATAAAAATCAGGAAGAAACATCAAAGAAAATGGATGAATCACAACAAAAAATGGATCAAAAAATGGAGGAAACACAACGAAAAATGGATGAAACACAACAAAAATTGGATCAAAAAATGGATGAAACACAACAGAAAATGGATGAAACAAAAAGAATAATGCAAGAAAATCAGAAGGAAACAAAACAAGCCATAGAAGAGAACAACAAGAAAACAGAGGAACGCATAGAAAAGTATGAAATGAAAATTAAGGATCACATGAAAGAACAAGAAATGAAAATTCAAAATAAAATAAAGGAGATAACGAATTGCCTGAAAAAAGAAATGGAAAGTTTGGAAAACAAGTTGCAAAACGCTATTCAAGCAGACATAGAAGAAGTGGAAAGAAAGATTGCGGAAATCAATACTCAACAAAATGTCGGAGAAAGAAGAGAAATGGTTATACATAGCACAGATGACGTGAAGATAAGGTTTGGCGGGGACGTAAGAAGATTACACCCAGTGCCGTTCATAAATAGCCTGAAAAAGAAAATACAGCACATCGGAAATTTCGAAACAGCAAAAGAAACTATCAGAAACCATCTAAAATATGAAGCAAGCCTATGGTTCGATTGCAAAGAAGAAGAATTTGACAGTTGGCAACAATTTGAACAAAAATTTTTGAATTATTTCTGGGGAAAAGTCCAACAATTGGAAATTAACAAGGAATTGCAAAATGGGAAATACAATGATAGGATGGGTATATCAGAAAGGACATATGCATTACAAATTTACTATAACGCAAAACATTTACAATATAATTACTCATCGGAACAATTAGTCGAACTGATTGCAAGACATTTCGAAGAAACGCTGGAAGACCATATCACATTGCAAAACTACAAAGACATAGATAGTTTATGCCAATTCCTACAAATAAGAGAATCACGTCTAAGAGAAAGAAAATCAAGAAGGTCGCGAGAAGATTACAGGCCCCGAGAAACACAAGATTACAGAGATAGAAATCAAGATAGGAGGGACTATACAAGACGAGATTTTAATCCCAGAAGGGAAAACGAAAATAGAGACAACGGAAGAGGAAATTATGAACAAAGAAATAGGCAATGGAATGAGGACAAAAATCGAGAATACCAGAATAGAAACACCACACGCTCAAATCAAGAAAACAGAAATAATGGTAGACAAAACGAACAGGGATATCGAGAAAACCGAAACAGATCCAACAGACCAAGAGAAAATAGAAGAGAAGCAAATAATACCCAGACAGATGAATATGACGGAGAGAGACATTATGACGAAAATATAAACAACGATGAGCAACCGGCGTCTTTTCACGACGGCGCTCACTAAAAACCAAAAATCAAACAGGAATCTTTTGTAACCCCAAGGAGTTTATTAAATTGGCAGGAAACAACGAAAAGAAAAATGGAGTTAATTTAAAATTTGTGGATGGATTTATCAACGAGAAACCAATTAAAATTATGATAGACACTGGATCTGAAATAACATTGGTCAACAGAAAACTAATAGAAGAAGTTAACTTAACAAATTTAATTTACAAAATACCTAGGGTAAATTTAGTGGGCGCAAACAAACGGACATTGGCAACTATAAATGAAGGCATACGAGTAATGGTACGACTGGGTAAGAAGATGTATGCACTACAATGTGTAATAATGCCAAACATGTCACATGACATGATAGTAGGAGTTGACGAATTGGCAGAAAAACATGTAGTGATAGATTTGAAAAATAATACGATGAATCTAACAGAAGAAACAGAAAAAGAACAGGACAAGGAACAGGAGAAACAAAATACGGACAAATCAGGTAAAGAACAAACAGTGGAAATGAATTTGGCAACGAAGCAAGGACAAAGAAGAAAAGGGAGAAAAAGTCAGAAAAAGACAAAAGAAAATGAAACCTGTGGCTCCTCAAAAGAAGAGTTGAGCCCAGAAGAAGAAAAATGGAGAGTATCAAAAGCAAAAGAAAACTGGGATTCCTCAAAAGAAGAGATGAGCTCAGGAGAAGAAGAAATAAAGCTAACAAATGAAAGCGAAAAAGATATAATCGAAACAGTGGCATTTGAAGAGGAGGCATATGAAAACGAGGATGCAGAATGCACGGTAAAAGTATGTGAAAAATCTGAGGAAAAAGACGTAGATTAAAGTAAGGAAATATACAGGGAGTTAGTTTTGCCTCGAGAAAATTTATTTAAAAATGCAGATAAATTTTATCGAATACAAGGCGGGGATTTGTTATATTTCTATTTGATATGAAAATTAAATTTTGATAATTATAAACAAAATTCAATTTAATATAAAATATTTTCAATTTTCTCAACCACGGGCATATAAATTTAGAACAACCTGTATACAACAAATTGTTATATTTAATTTTAAGAAGTGATTAGAAGAAGCATACGAAACTCGGGACAATGCGCTTAGAATAAACAAAGTGAATGGCGCGTACCATTATCGTTGTTCGCGGAAGGTTAGATCATTAGCCTATGCTAAATAAGACTCAAGTGAAATCGATAATAGGTCATTATCGTTGTTCGCGGAAGGTTCGATCATTAGCCTATGCTAAATAAGACTCAGTTGAAGTAGATAATAGGTCATTAAATTTTGTAAATAGTAGAAAGTAATTTTAGAATGGGAATTAACTATTTTTTTTGGAAATCCATTAAGCATATTTAGAAAGATTAAAAATTGGTTTTGAGGAATACTGCGAATGAGAGTTGGGGGTGGAAGGTTGATTTGTGAATCTGGAAGGGATATTTAGAAAGTAGGGGAATGAATGACAAATAGAGATCAGAATGTTTTGAGCTGTCGAGAAGTGAAGTCCAGTAGTAGACGGTAGTGTACGGAGAGTGAGAAAGCCGGTGTAGTTCCGTGAGTGTGGAGATCTATCGTGGAACGAGAGGTAGGCCAGGTTGAGAGTAAAGAACCTCCTTGAGCCAAGAGTGTCCCGGTAGCTGATTGCAGTTTCGAAAAAGGTAGAACACAGCATCACGACAGAAGCAGAAACGAGAGCCATACGAGCTAATCTTCAAAGGAGAACATTACTGAAAACCAGGACGAGGTTTTGATCGCAGCCAAGGATAGCAGGAAACGGGTCTTGTGTGAAGACATTCTCAGTTCACCAGAAAAAGGTCAGTCTCATTTGTTTGGACATGAATGTATGGGTTTTTCGTATTAAATACCACATTATAAATTGAAGAACATAATCAATAATATCAGAAAAGCTTCATCAAACTTAAATAGAATTGTTGCTAATAAATCCTAATAGTTAAATGTTAATAAAAACTTTCAATTGGAAACCAAAAGGAAATAAGATTCCCATTTGTAAATGTTATGTTTAAGAATAATAAGATCTAGCACATATTAAGCAGTGATTGCCATTTAAATAAAATAAACAATAGTTTGATTATAATTGTAACCCATATGTGTGTATTATTTGACTCTTTTCTTTCCTATCCCGATTAGGAACCATTGAGAAATACTTAGAAGCCACATAAGTAAGTAATTAATTTTATAATCCGCCCTGAGATTGAAAACATATTGATATGTGATCCGGTTAATTAATTAGATTATTATTGATGCATTGATTAAATTAAATGACATATAAGAATATTATCTCATATCAATAATCAAGATCACATCAATATGTTAGGGCATTTTTAATAACTCCGACACGTAGAACATGTCAAATGACAGGAATGATATTGGTGGTAAATATCATTCTGATTTTGCATGCCGGTTTAATGAAAATGTAACAAATCAATTTAAAGTTCTGTCCAACAAAATACATGAGACGTTTTCGTAGTCTGACGTTCGAAACCTGTAACCTGTTCCACAATTAAAACTAACCCTCTTCCAGTGTTCCCGTACATCAAAGTTTGTCCGACTAGACACCTTTAAGCTATTAACAAATTTTCAGCTTGCTAATAAGTTTTTTTGGTACGCGGGATCAAGGTTTACATTTATATTTATTATTGTTTTAGTTTGCGGAAAAAAAGTTAAAGTGGGAGAAGCAACTGCATTACTTTGGGGTGGCAGACAAGCTAATGATTATGAATTCCCCTGGGTTATAGCGGTATTTAAAATCTCAGGAACAGGTTTCGAGAATATATGTGGGGGAACGTTAATAAGCAGAAAAGTTGTTATAACTGGTAAGTACGATTCATTACAACTTATTTGAAACGAAACTTTAAATTTTGACGACTACTATTAAAATTAATAAATAACCCAAATATACAGGGTGAGGCAGATAAAGGGCCTATTAGAAATATCTCGAGAACTAAAGACAACAGACTCATGAAAATTGGTATGAAGGGGTTTTGAAGAGTGATCTATTTAATGAAAATATTTTCATCTATTTGCTACTTCCGGTTATACCGGAAGTTGCTTATAACTTCGTTATTTTAAATGGGACACCCTGTATATTTTTACATTTTTGGATTCTACTCGAAGTCTTATTTCTTAAAATATGAGGTTTTACATTGTTATACAGGGTAATTTAAAAGATAATTAGGTTTTTTTTATTAATTTCCTAACAAATTTCACAACCTGTAGAATTGGAGTAGTTTGACATCAAAAACTTTATTTATGTTCAAATGATTTTCAATATAGTCTACTATTGTCAGAAATTATTAGTATAGCTAATTGTTGAATTTTGGTATACAGGGTTGGTCGAAACTCGGAATGAGTATTATCTGAGTTTTCTTAAATGGAACACCCTGTATTTTAGTATTGTAATGAAATGATATTTATGTTACTTTTTTTATTTCTTAAGCATTCCCTATACCTAACTGCTTTAATTTGCGCTTAATTGTTAATCGCACCAACAATCTTAACTACGTAAGTATTTTGATAGCTCAACCATTATTGGGAATTTTAACGATCAGTCTAGATTAATATGTATTTATTTCCGAAAAATTATTTGTGACTGAATATTTTCAAGGCCGACGTTTGGCTTTAATCACCAATAACTCACAAATTAAAGCAGGTATAGGGAATGCTTATAAAATAAAAAAGTGCCATAAAATATCATTTAATTACAATACTAAAATACAGGGTGTTCCATTCAAGAAAACTCAGAAAATATTCATTCCGTGTTTTGACCAACCCTGTATACTAAAATTCAATATATAGCTATGCTAATAATGTTTAACAATAGTAGACTATATTAGAAATCATCAGAACGTAAATAGAGTTTTTGATGTCAAAGTACTATAATTCTACAGGGTGTGAAATTTGCAACGAAATTGATAAAAACACGTAATTATCTTTTAAACTACCCTGTATAATAATATAAAACCTCATATATTAAGAAAGGAGACATCGAGGAAAATCCAAAAGTGTAAAAATATACAGGGTGTCCCATTTAAAAAAACGAAGTTATAAGCAACTTCCGGTATAACCGGAAGTAGGAAATAGATGAAAATATTTTCATTAAATAGATCACTCTTCAAAACCCCTTCATTCCAATTTTCATGATTCTGTTGCCTTTACTTCTCGAGATATTTCTAATAGGCCCTTTATCTGCCTCAACCTATATAAGACAGGGATATGCGCTTCCCTTCTTTTATTTAACATTTATTCGGAGGCCATATTTCAAGAGTCTTTGGAAGATGCAGAGATGGGAATCAAAGTGAATGGATATGCTGATAATATATACAACATACGATATGCTGATGATGGTGTCTTAATTTATGATAACATATTCAATCTTCAAAAACTTGTCACTATAATTGGAGAATACAGTAAGCGAATGGGATAAGGGATTAATACCAAAAAGACCAAATCCATGATTATCTCCAGAAACTTAGATGCACTTGGAAACTCCACCATAACACTGAATACCATTGAAAGAATAAGCAAATCTAAATACCTGGGAATGTGGCCTTTTGAAGACTGGGCATCGGATAGGGAAGTAAAATGGCGCATTGAGTAAGCTCGACAAGCTTTCGTAAAACTCAGGAAGGTACTGACCTGTTCAGAATTCGATCTTCAACTGAGACTAATTTACTAAGTGCTACATATGATCGGTGCTGCTATATGGCGTAGAGATCTGGGCACTCAAAACGAGGGATATAAACAGCTTAGAAGGCTTCGAGATGTATCTTTATCGCCATATCCTAAAGATACCATGAAATTAAAAAAATAATTGAAAAAAACAGAATACCAAAAGAATGGAGAAAAGCATCCTAATACCTCTCTTCAAATAGGGTGACAAATCGGACTCGGAGAATTGCAGAGGAATTACATTAATTAAACACATCAAAATTAAAAACCAAAGTGATAACATACAAATTGAATGAAATTATAATATTAGCATAACAACGAGGTTTTAGATCGGGCAGATCATGCAGAGACGCTATATTTATAATGAGACAAGTTTAAGAGAAATCATTAGAATACAGCAAACTGGAATATTAATGTTTCGTATACCTTAAGAAGGTTCAAATGAATCCATTTATTGTACGAAAAATAAGTACCTCTAGGAATAACTAAAACGATCGAAGAAAATATCTACCAGAACAACACATTTAAAGTAAAAGTAGTAAAAGAAGAACTTACTGACCCAATTGAAGCTGACAATGGAATAAGATAGGCGATTCCCTGAGTTCTTTATTGTTCAATCTGATCATAGATGAAATAATAAAAAAGTCAGAACCAAAAAAGGATATCAAATGGGAGAAAAACAACTTAAATAATCTGTTGTAGACGATGGAATACTAATCTCTCAAAGTGGAGACTATTTAAAGATTATGCTGCACCAGAAATGAAGATTATGCTGTACCAATTTAATACAGGGTGTCCCGGAAAATAGTGCGTTCCTTAAATGTATAGGTAGAAGGCACCATGTAGAATAAAAAACTCTTATAACATTTTTTTCTAAATGCAAACGTTTGCCAAAAAATTAAAATACATTTTGGTATGCCAATTTAAATCTGACAACTATGTGAAGTACGCAAATTTAAGCATAGACAGTTACATGTAAATAGATAGAAGACAGATAGTATACCCTATTCCACGAACATACGCCTGTTTTGGATTACTTCGACAACGAATATTTTACTGTGCAAAATAAGAAGAACGAAAGTAAATTGCAAATTACATTGTTGTTTATTGGAATAATTATTAGCGCCATTTACTTTCGTACTTCTGATGTTGCACAGTAAAATATTCGTTGTCGAAGTAATCCAAAACAGGCGTATGTTCGTGGAATGGCCCATAAACAGATAGTTTTAAAGAATCCTGTTTAGTGTCAATGCCGAAAATGTTTTCGAATCGTGAGTGTATTACCTATTATGTTATTATGTTTATTATTTATGGCAGATCACTGAATGGAGAGGCATACTATAATTATTTCTTTAAAAATGTTTTGCCGTTATTTCTCGTCGTATGAATGGTGTTTGTGAAAGTGGGATACTTTGAACATCTATTCGGTATAATAATTATTTTCAAGTAAGTACAACTTAATTATTTAAGTTCCACTGTAAACTATGTCATTCAGTTAAAGCCCCCAGCATTCAACACATTTAAAGCTTACTAAATACATAATCCTTGTTCAGTTAAAAGATTTGTTTTTTGTGTTAAAAGATGTGTAATTCGTTTAAAATTATGCAATAGGTATTTCAATACATTTCAAAAAAATAGTTTTAGTAAATAAATAGTAAATACATAAATACTATTAGGTTGGATTATTTTAAATACTGTAAATCACAATCACAAACGAGTTCTTATTATCTGTTATTATTCCGTAGTGCGTACGATGTTGCCGGTTTATTAAAATTTCTAAACATAAAAAATACAGGTATATGGAAAACAATGTTATCTTTTTTTGGAAACGGTTAACTTTAGAAAAAAATGGTATAGGACATTTTTGTTCTAAATTGCGTATTCTCTCCATACCTTAAAGGAACGCACTATTTTCCGGGACACTCTGTGTAACCGCCAGAAAATTTAACTTGTTAATTTTTTCAAAAAAGGCTAAATGTTTGGTTATAACATCAAATCTACAATATGCAAATTAGAGCGGGAGGATCAGATAATAGAACAAATGTTGGAGTTTCAATATCTAGGTATCACACTATCTAACTACGGAAAGCTCGAAACAGAAGTGAAATATCAAGTGAATAGAGCAAACAAAGCCTCAAATGACCTGAATGAAACAATGTAGTGAAATAAAAATACCGGAAAAGAAATGAAAGGTAGAATTTACAAAACAGTCATCAGACCAATAATGACAAACTTGACACAAACACAACCTGACACAGAGAGGACAAAATAATGCTAGAAACAGCAGATATGAAAACCCTTCGAAAATCGATGGTAAGCTGATATGAGATAATAGAGAGCGGAATATATGCAACACAACATTACCAAAATATGCGCATATATGCATTACTTTTACTAGAAATATGCAGGTATTTTTTCTAAATTTGTCTAAATATGCAAATGCATATTAAAAATACTCAAAAATAAAATAATATATTAAATATAAACATTTATGTTTAAAAAATTCAACCTACATTTATGTTTAATACATATTTATTTTTCACATAAATACAAATGAAATGACACACAAAAACTGATATTATAATTAAATTAAGAATCTAAATTATAGTATGAATTTATAATCAAATATTTTTCAAAATTTTCAACTAGCAAATCTTGCCTTCTATCACTAAAAATGTGTTTGGACACAGAAAAAGTTCGTTCTACATCTACTGATGTTATAGGACAATATTTTAATTTATAGGTCTGGATCCCGCGTATGAAAAAAAAGTTGATTAATAGCAAGCTGAAAATTTGTTAATAGCTTAAGGGTGTCTAGTCGGTTAAACTTTGATATATGGGAACTTAGTAACAGGGGCAGTTTCAATTGTGGAACAGGTTAAAAATTTGGAACGGTCAGACCACGAAAACGGCACATTTATTTTGTCCGACAGAATAGACTTAAACTCTCCGAACAGAGATTAAACTCTCATGCAAATATCAGACTGCTATTTATCACCAAATGGGCGTTTTAATGAGTGGAACATGTAGAATATTTCAAATGACAGGAATTATGACAGGTGATAAATAGCAGTCTGATTTTTGCATGAGAGTTTAATCTCTGTTCGGAGAGTTTATGTCTATTCTGTTGGACAAAATAAATGTACCGTTTTCGTGGACTGACCGTTTCAATGTTCCCATATATCAAAGTTTATCCGACTAGACACCCTTAACCTATTAACAAATTTTCAGCTTGCTATTAATCAACTTTTGTTTCATACGCGGGATCTAATACGCAGTAAACTAATTTGCCAAGTCGTAAGATCTTCACAAAAGTTGCCTTCAAAAATACGTACAACTTTCCTCAAACAATCGAGGCCCTCATTATTTTCTAAAACATTTTTTAATTTATTTCTAATTGTAATCCCTGTATTTCCGGGAATTTTTTGACAATGAGCAGAAAAAGTGTTAACAAGATTAACCGAATCACTTAATTCTAAATTCCTTTGTTCTAATGACTTTATTAGATCTGGTAAAAAACTAAAATTAACTTTTAGGAACATAAGTTCTTTAGCAATTTGTACGTTACTTAAAAGTTCTTGACTTAAAACCAAAAAGAAATCAATTTTCATACGAGAAGCTGAAGAACAAAAGCGGAATTGTCTGCAATTTGATGGATTTTTGTATTTTGATGCTTCTCTATATGTCCGTCTTTATAGAAGTAAAAGCGAATTTGTCGAATAAAAACACTCTTTCCAGCAAAATTTCTTTTGTGGGACATGATGCTTTTGTTTGTCAGTTCCTCATTTAAAAAATGAAATGTGAAAATGAATGTAACTTACGATTTTGGAACAGGCCTTGCAAAATACTTTGTTTCCACTTAGCTTTAACTCGGGAAAACACTTTATCCAATCACTTTTTTGAATGGTAGACATATTTAAATTTAATATATACCAATCACTTCAAAAACACTAAATACGATACAACGTTTACTTTAAACAAATGTTGGCTGGAAACTGACAAAATAAATATTGGACCATTAAAAGCAGGTAGGTACCTACGACTTGCTACGCTAATAAAATAATATTTTTCTGGGAACACCCATAATTATTAAATTCAGGTAGTAATGGGAAAGTCCAGATAGATAATAATGAGCGATAGATAGATAAATAACGAGCTCGTTCATATCGAAGTTATAAAATTCCAACTTTAGAGAGGAAAATTTTAAACTTTTATATAATTTATTTTTAAAATATGCAAAATAAATCGTGTTTAGCTTAAATATGCAATGTTGTGTTTGTTGTCTGAAAATATGCAATATATGCATCTATATGCACTTTGCATATATTCCGCTCTCTAGAGATAAAGATAGCAATATAGATATACGACGGAGATGCAAGGTGGAGCATATTAAGAACTGAGTAAGAAACAGAATAGTAGAATGAAACGACCTCATAAGCCGAATGACAAATAGGTTGTTCAATAAGTTTTACAGTTCGATAAGAAAAACACAATTTTATGATTTGAAATATACTTTATTATTCAGTATAGTCTCCCTGAACATCAATACACTTGTTCCAATGAGATTTCAATTTATAAATTCCATCCCTGAAGGGAGAATCAGGAAGGGCTGCAAAATACGCTTCTACAGCTGTTCTCTTCTTCTTCTACGGCACTACAGTCTAAATTGAGCTTTGGCCTCCTTTATTTTTTGCCTCCACCCTTGCTTGTCTGTGGCTGCACTTCGCCATACAAGGACTCCTAAAAGGGCTTGTGCGTCGCTGTTTACTTTGTCTTCCCAGCGCTTTCTTGGCTTTCCAACCTGTCTCTTTCCCTGCATTCTAGCATTCAGTGCTCTTTTTGGTAGCCTATCCTCTCCCATTTTTATACCCGTGTTGAGCTGCCCCCCCCCCACTTGCAAAAATCAAAAAACAAATAACCCTGATTTATGAGCTATTTATGAGCTCTCATATTCCGCAAACTAAAAATTTTGAGCTCGTTCCACTGAGCAGGAATTTGATACTTTAGTGGAGGGGGCTGAGTCAGCCCCCCCCCCCACTACTTAAAAATAGGAATATTGAATCGGTTTTTGCGGCAGAATTATGAGCTATTTATGAGCTCTTGAAATTATATAGTTACGATTTTTGAGCTCATCCCCTTCACCCCCAAACAACCCTTTAATTGATTTAACTTAAGAAAAAATGCTGAGAAAACTTAAAATATATCGTATTGCGGATATAATTCCTATAGCTTATATACTCTAAAAATAAACTATTAAATCACGTGCATTTCGATTATTGAGCTACAACCCCTTCGCAAGAAAACCACCCTATCTTCCCGGCTTAAGAGAAAGTTGTACTTAAAATGCATTAAACTAATTATTTGGCGACTATTAGTCCTGTCGCCAGGGGGGGTACAACGGCCTCGTTAATTCAGATGGACTTACCCAAGTTTTTTTTATGTATTTTGACCCGTAGAACACGAATTTTTTGGGTAACAGTTGATCCGGATGTCGATAAGATTGTTATAGACCAAGAACTTGAGGAATCAAATAACAGCGATTTTTGGCAAAACAAAACAATATTTTGTATTTTTTGGGTCATTTTAAGCAAAAAATATTTCTACAAGTTTTTTAGTAGGATGCACAGTTTTCGAGATAAACGCGGTTGAACTTTCAAAAAATCGAAAAACTGCAATTTTTAAACCCGAATAACTTTTGATTAAAAAATAAAATAGCAATTCTGCTTAGCGCCTTTGAAAGTTCAAGTCAAATTATGTCGGTTTTGATTATTTGCATTGCTAAAAATTTATTGTGTTATTGTTAAACAAAGCTACAAACAACTAGTGCGTGAGTGATGTTTCTATGATTTCTCATTTAAAATCGAACGAGTAGGTAGAATAGGTACTAGTGCAATCAAGACTATTTCTACGTTACATGCGGTAAAACGCATGTAAAAGCACGGGAAACCCTACGTGTTTATAGCTTTGTTAAACAATAAAAAAATAAATTTTTACCAATGCAAATAATCAAAACCGATATAATTTGACTTAAACTTTCAAATGCGGTAAGCAGACTTGCTATTTTATTTTTTAATCAAAAGTTATTCGGGTTCAGAAATTGCAATTTTTCGATTTTTTTAAAGTTCAACCGCGTTTATCTCGAAAACTGTGCATCCTACGAAAAAACTTGTAGAAATATTTTTTACTTAAAATGGCCCAAAAAATACAAAATATTGTTTTGTTTTGCCAAAAATCGCTGTTATTTGATTCCTCAAGTTCTTGGTCTATAACAATCTTATCGACATCCGGATCAACTGTTACCCAAAAAATTCGTGTTCTACGGGTCAAAATACATAAAAAAAACTTGAGTAAGTCCATCTGAATTAACGAGGCCGTTGTACCCCCCCTGGCGACAGGACTATATATATCATTGAATAATTTATAAGCTTCCAAATTACGCGCATTTAAATCAGTAAACTGCAATTAATTTTGTATAGTGCAGTCACTGAAAGTAAAAATCAACGATTACCTTCAATTTCGGTGAACCTTCATCGATTTTCACGAAAATTGGTCAGTGGTTAGAGGATATCTCAAGAAACAAAGGTGACATGGTACCTCCTTGCGCCTTTACCCTGAGGGTGGATACCGCCCCTTCTCGGGGGTGAAAATTATTTTATGAAAAATAACTGCACAAATCTATAAAAGAACAAATTATAAGCAAAATTTATTATATAAAGTTATTAAAATAAGTCAATACTTTTTAAGTTATTAAAGATAAAAATTTTAATTATTCGTAAAAAAAATGCAAGTTTTGAAGCGGTTTTTCGTAAATCACTGAAAAACTGTAAGTTTTTACAAAAAAGTTAATAGTAGTTTAATTCGTATAGCCTATATTCTAAGAATATACTCTTAAATCACGCGCCTTTCGATTATAGAGCTACAACCCCTTCGCAAGAAAACCATCCCATATTCCCGGCTTAAGAGAGAGTTGTACTTAAAATAATTTAAATTAATTATTTGGCGACTACATACCGTTTAATAATTTCTGAGCTTGCAAAATATACGCATCTCAATTATTGAATTGCCATTTTCTTTCTATAGTGCAGTCACTGAAGGTAAAAATCAACTATGACCTTCGATTTCGGTAAATCTCCATTCATTTTCACGAATTAACAATAACAACTGTGGGTTTTAACCTGGGGTATATGTCACCCCTTCTCGGGGGTGAAAATTACTTTATTAAAAATAACCCCACAAATCGATAGAGGGACAAATTGTAAGCAAAATTTGTTATATATTGTGATTAAAATAAATCAAGACTTTTTGAGTTATTAAAGACCAAATATTTTAATTTTTGTGAAAGAAAATGCATGCTTTAAAGCGATTTTTCATAAATAACTCAAAAACTGTAAGTTTTTACAAAAAAGTGTTTATCACTAAAATTGAAGCTAATAAAAAATATAATAAATTGCTTACTTGAAAAACCTTTTAATGTTAATTTAAAGTAAGTTATTGATAACTAAATGTATATTTTTTTCTGTGACTGTTCAAATCTAAGGATTCAAGTTTAAATAACGGGAAAGAGATGCATTTTATAACACTTAGGTACTAAATACTTGTCAAAGTACTTAGAAATACCTATCAAAAATGAGTTCCAGAAAAAGTTGATAGCATCAAAATCCGCTCACGAATTTTCATGAAAATGAATGGAGATTTACTGAAATCGAAGGTCATAGTTGATTTTTACCTTCAGTGTCTGCACCATAGAAAGAAAATGACAAATAAATAATTGAGATGCATATATTTTGCGAGCTCATAAATTATTAAACGATATCTAGTCGCCAAATAATTAATTTAAATTATTTTAAGTACAACTCTCAAGCCGGGAATATGGGATGGTTTTCTTGCGAAGGGGTTGTAGCTCAATAATCGAAAGGCGCGTGATTTAAGAGTATATTCTTAGAATATGGGCTATACGAATTAAACTACTATTAACTTTTTTGTAAAAAGTTACAGTTTTTCAGTGATTTACGAAAAACCGCTTCATAACATGCATTTTTTTCACTAATAATTAAAATCTTTGATCTTTAATAACTTAAAAAGTATTGACTTATTTTATTAACTTTATATAATAAATTTTGCTTTAATTTGTTCTTTTATTGATTTGTGCAGTTATTTTTAATAAAATAATTTTCACCCCCGAAAAGGGGCGGTATCCACCCTCAGAGTGAAGGCGCAAGGTGGTACCATGTTACCTTTGTTTCTTGACGTATCCTCTAACCACTGACCAATTTTCGTGAAAATCGATGAAGGTTCACCGAAATTGAAGGTAATCTTTGATTTTTACCTTCAGTGACTGCACTATACAAAATAAATTGCAATTTACTGATCTAAATGCGCGTAATTTGGAAGCTTATAAATTATTCAATGATATATAGTCGCCAAATAATTAGTTTAATGCATTTTAAGTACAACTTTCTCTTAATCCGGGAAAATAGGGTGGTTTTCTTGCGAAGGGTTTGTAGCTCAATAATCGAAATGCACGTGATTTAATAGTTTATTCTTAGAGTATATAAGCTATAGGAATTATATCCCCAATACGATATATTTTAAGTTTTCTCAGCATTTTTTCTTAAGTTAAATCAATTAAAGGGTTGTTTGGGGGTGAAGGGGATGAGCTCAAAAATCGTAACTATATAATTTCAAGAGCTCATAAATAGCTCATAATTCGGCCACAAACACCGATTCCATATTCCTATTTTTAAGTAGGGGGGGGGCTGACTCAGCCCCCCACTAAAGTATCAAATTCCTGCTCAGTGGAACGAGCTCAAAATTTTTAGTTTGCGGAATATGAGAGCTCATAAATGGCTCATAAATCAGAGCTATTTGTTTTTTGATTTTTGCAAGTGGGGGGGGAGGCAGCTCAACACGGGTCATTTTTATCACATGTCCGGCCCATTGCAATCTTTGTATTCTAATGAAGTCTGACAGGGGTGTTTCCTTATAGAGTTGATAAAGCTCGTTGTTGTATCGACTTCTGAAGATTCCGTTTTCCCTCACAGGTCCTAGTATTCTCCTCAGTACTTTCCTTTCGAATGTGTCGAGTTTGTTTTTGGATGTTTCTTTCAGGACCCAGGCTTCACTGCCATAGCATGTTAAATCCATGCTTCCACAGCTGTTATATACTCATAATTTGATGAAAAACGCTTTCCACGCATAAATTTTTTTAGGTATTGAAACAAATAGTAGTCGCTAGGAACAAAATCTGATTAACACTAGAAAGCCGGAGGGGCCAATTTGGCCCCTGTTGCGATTTAAAGTTATTGTAGTTTTTTTTATTTGAGGCAATAATATTTTCATATTTTATGACTTTTAATATTTTGATACAAAGCCTTATTTAAAACAACAAAATATTGTTTACTAAATTTATTTAATGTTTTTTTAACAAATCTACCATAGAAGTCTAAAGGGGCCAAATTGGCCCCGTGTAAGTTATTATCGTTTTCTGGTAAATTCGACGATCCTTTCTTTCAAATTCCTGTCGAATGGGTAAAATTATATTTACGTATGTTTATTGTAAATGGTTACCCTTATACTGGTACTGATCATCTACGTAATAAAGATACAATTGTTGGCGAACACAAGTGAACACAAACATGCAATTATTGGTGTAGAGGACCAAATGACGCGTCTTTATACTACAAAACCAACTTCAAGACGATGGCTTATGTACGTGCTTTATCATACTCTTGACTTGGAAGCAATAAATGCATGGATTATTTATAAAGAAATAACTGGAAGTAGACTCAGTTTCCGTAAGTTTATTCTTCGGCTGTGTGAAGAATTATGGGCCCCATACCTTGTCTCCCGAAATCTGGAACTACGTCTAGCAACACCAGGTCAACCAACAACTATCACTGTTACTATCCAAAAACGAAAAAAATATCAGTTGGAAATATTTTGTAAAGGAAATCATACTTCAAATCATTGAAACGGTTGTAACAAGGCAATGTGTGGCAAATATCAAAAACTGCAAATTGTATGGTGTTCCGAATGTTTTTGATAGGCAGCGAATGTGTTAAATAATGAAAGTAAAAAATAAAATTAGATTCTACCGTCTAGAGTTGATTTAATTTCTTTAAACTGAGTTTTAATTGATTAAAGAACGTGGGGCCAAAATGATCCCTTCCGGCTTTCTAGGTAGGTATGCTAAGCCAGACATTCTAGTGTTAATACTGTGATTGCTCCAACAATTCGAACTTTAATTCATGGATTTTAGCCATTGGTAAAATGCTTATATGACACGGTGCATTGTCCTGATGAAAAAGGATTTTTTTCTTTTGCAAACCGGTATTTCTTTCACAATTTTTTTCCTTCAGCAGGTCCAGAAGGTTACAATAATATTTATTTTACAATTAAAACAATACAATATAATATAGTTTATTTTTTTATCACTTTGCAAGTAATCCACAAAAAAATTCCTCTTGTATCCCAAAAGCTGATGCTAAAATTTTCTTGGCCGATTTCTCGACAAAAACTCGTTTTGGAGCCGAAAAACAGATTCTACCACTCTTTTACCTCTTGTTTTGATTTAAGTTCATGGTGATAGACCAAGTCTTATCCTTTGTGATGAATCGACGCATAAAATCTACTTTATATTTTCGAAAACGCCCTAAATATTGCTGAGAAAGTCGCATTCGAATATGTTTGTGTTCCGTTGTCAGCAAATGAGGCACCCATTCTGACCACAAATTTTGAAACCCAATACTTCGGCCAAAATATTGTTTGCGCTACCCAATGAGATGCCTAGGGATTCTACTAAATCACTTTCAGTTACGAGACGAGTTTCCATTACCATATCCTGTGTTTTTTCTACGATTTTTGCTGTTGTTGCTGTTTTTGGGCGACCTTGACGTGGATCGTCTTCAAGGCCTTAACAACCACGTTTAAATTGAGCAACTCATCTTTCTACTATAATAATTGAAGGCAAAGAGTCCTTATACACTTTCAACATTCGTTTATAAATTGTCTTTGCTCTTAAACCTTCCAAAAAAATTTTCTTTTCGTTTAAACCTTCCAAAAATAAAAATTCATTCACTGCAGGATACTTGATTATTTCCATTCTAAAAAATACTGTGACATATCGATACTAAATGGCTTCTAAAAAAATAATGAAATGACAGATTGAAATGAAACTTCACATACTTTCATATGAAGAGTGTACCAACATAACACAAACAAATTAGGCTAGTAGCAACGCTCAATCTTATCGAACCGCAAAACTTATTGAACAACCGTAGCGAAGACGGCGAGAGAGGGTTGTCCAACAGAAAGACCACAAAACGATGGAGCGAAAACTTACTAGGGTTTCATTGAATAAACAGACAAAATCATGTCTACCCAAAAAGAAAAAGAAAAAAGAAGAAGGAGAATTTAACTTTTTAATAGGTTTCCAAAAAATATAACATTCATGTAAAGCAATTATCTTTATTCAGCTGCTCACTGTGTTACTGATACTTATGGTAATGCTCTGGACCAAAACAAATTTCAAGTTGCTGCTGGAAAAGTTTACAATGCCTTCGGAGATAAACGAGATGTACATGCACAGTATAGAAAGGTAAGTTCTAAAATAGATAAACTAGCTCTTGTGTAGTTGGCTCATTGAACGCTTGAATGTGCTTTTCTATTCTTTCAAATTTTTTTCATATTTTTTTCTATGTAATTTTAAGTTCTCCAATATTTTTCCTCATCCTTTTTCTATCTAATCAACAGACTTTATGACTGTTTTACTACTTCTGTTTCCATTCGTTTTAAAGCGTCTCCAAGATTTTTTCTCAAGATCCTTTTTTCTATTATCTTTATGTTGCACAGCTTTGTCCTTAATTTTCTTCTGTACAGTTATTTTTTCTTTTGTCATGTGATCATGCATATAGATCCCTTGTTTTTTACTATTATTTTTAATTAGCTAGATAAAACTTTTCTTCATAAAACTCTTCATCCCGCGTCATCCCGAATACAATGCAAAAAGTTGAAAGTCAATAGGTGATGTATTTAAAAAATCGATTTATTTTTGCCTAAATACTTTGGTCGACCAATATACTGGAAAACTGATTTGAGTTTTAATTCTTCTTCTTCTTTAGGTGGCGTGTCTGTATTCAGACGTTGGCCATCATCATGTTTACAATTTCCTGAAACCTTTCTATATTAGCTGCTGCGCGAAATAATTTTTCTACTGTGGAGCCACATCATTCTAATATTACGCAGCCATGAAAGTTTTTTCGACCAACCCATCTCTTTCCCTTCAGTTTTCCTTGTATTATAAGGAGAAGCAGATGATATTTAGGTCCTAGAATTATATGGCCGAAGTATTATGTTTTTCTCCTCTTTATGACGCTTATGAGCAGAAGTTCTGAATTTATCATTTGAAGAACATCTTCATTGGAAATGTGCGAATCCCACGATATATTTAGGAAACGTCGACAGCACCACAACTCGAATGTTTCTAATTTGTTTAGCATTGTTGTTTTTAACGTCCATGTCTCACAACCATACAATAGGATAGACCATACATAACATTTCAGGACCTTCTTGCAAATATTCATCGACAGGTTTCTGTTATATAAAACTGGTTTCCAGGTCATAAAAGCCTTATGTGATATTTATTCTTCTTCTTCTTCTTCTTCTTTTTATATAGACATTACTCTGTCTGTTTTTAAATGTGCCTCCAGTAAGTTGTCATTCCATCTTTTTCGTGGTCTTCCCACTGATCGTCTTCCTATTGGGGAACCGTCTCTCGCCGTCCTTACTACTCTATTTGTTGTCATTCGGCTTATGTGGTCGTTTCATTCTACTCTTCTGCTTTTCACCTACTTATTAATGTTGTCCACCTTGCATTTCCTTCGTATATCTGCACATCTAGCTCTATCCCACAGCGTCTTACCATCGATTTTTCGCAATGTTTTCATATCTGCTGTTTCTAGCATTCTTTTTGTCCTTTCTGTATCAGGTCGTGTTTTTGCCGCGTATGTCATTATTGGTCTGATGACTGTTTTGTAAATTCTGCCTTTCACTTCTTTTCCGATGTTTTCATTTCTCCATATTGTTTCATTCAGGCAACCTGCGGCTTTGTTTGCTTTATTCACCTGATCTTCCACTTTTGTTTCGAGCTTTCCGTAGCTGCATAGTGTGATGCCTAGATATTTAAACTCCATGACTTGTTCTATTATTTGACCCTCCAGCTCTAATTTACACCTTATTGGATCTGCTGTTATAACCATGAATTTAGTCCTTTTGGGGAAATTAACATGTTAAATTTTCTAGCGGTTATATTAAATTCGTGCAGCATACGTTGTAAATCATCTTCACTTTGAGAGATTAGTGTTGCGTCATCTGCATAGCAGATTATTTTAAGTTGTTTTTCTCCCATTTAATATCCTTTTTTTGTTCTTACTTTTTTTATTATTTTGGGCATGATCAGGTTGAACAACAGAGGACTCAGGGAATCTCCCTGTCTTATCCCATTGCCAGCTCCAATTGGGTCCTTCTTCATCTACTTTTACTTTTATTGTGTTGTTCTGGTAGATATTTTCGATCTTTTTAATTATTCCTAGAGGTACCTCTCTTGCGTACAATAAATGGATAACGTCCATTAATTTGACCCTATCAAATGCCTTTTTAAGCTCCACGAAACATAAGTATGCCGGTTTGTTGTATTCTAACGATTATTTCGTCCATGATCAGGTTGAACAACAGGGAATCTCCCTGTCTCATCCCATTGCCAGCTTCAATTGGGTCAGTTAGTTCTTCATCTACTTTTACTTTTATTGTGTTGTTCTGGTAGATATTTTCGATCGTTTTAATTCTAACTAGAGGTACCTCTCTTGCGTACAATAAATGGATAACGTCCTTTAATTTGATCCTGTCAAATGCCTTCTTAAGGTCCACGAAACATAAGTATGCCGGTTTGTTGTATTCTAACAATTTTTCTTGAATCTGCCTCATTATAAATATAGCGTCGGTGCATGATCTTCCCGACCTAAAACCTTGTTGTTCGTCTGCTAATGTTATAATTTTATTCAGTTTGTTTGTTATCACTTTGGTCGTTAATTTTAGTGTTGTGTTTAATAAATTAATTCCTCTGTAATTCTCCGGGTCCGATTTTTCTTCCTTTTTGAAGAGAGGTATTAGGATGCTTGATATCCATTCTGTTTTATTCTATTATTTTTGGATTGGTTTTAATAATTGTTTGGTCAGGTCCTCCATACTTTAGGAGTTCATTCGATATTCTGTCCTCTCCTGGTGATTTTCTATTTTTTAATTTTCTTAATGCTTCCGTTACCTCTGCTTCTTCAATATTTATTTCTTCGTTTGTTATCACTTCAGGTGTTGGTGGTTCGTTATCGTTATCTTTAGCAAACGGAGATCGAAAATAGTCTGCCCAAGTTTCCTTCTGAATGTGTTTCGTTTTTATTAGTTCGTTCATCTCTTTTCTTTGTCCTCTGATCATTCTCCATATTTCCTTTTGTGTTCCGTAGAAGTCGTGTTCCAAAAAAAAAAAAAATGTCAAAAATGATTTATTTGAAACGTCACTTTTAAGTGTTCAAATCGTAAAATTTATTGTAAAAATGGATAAAACAAAATAAAAAGTAATGGTAATTCTCATAGAAAACGAAGTCCCGCCAGAGGAGTCCCACCACAAATTATTCGCAATCCTTTTTTAAAATTCTATGAGATTTTCGTATGTCCGATAAGCAAAATTTAACAGTAACTGAATCAGTTAGAAGAGGAGCCCAAATTTGAAGACAGATGAGCAAAAAGACTATTTCTGATTCCTTTTTGTAAATTTTAAAATTATTTAGTGTTGTTTTATAATCAAAATTTAACCCTCACGCACAAGTTGTACATACAACTTCAGTGAGGAACTGAGTTTATTTTATATGTACAATTTATTTGCTACAAATAAACTCCATTATTATTATTATATTATTATTATTATTATCTGTTTTGAGAAACTCCCAGTGTTCTCTTTTTATTTGTCTGACTAAAGTGTTTGTTTCGTTTCTAATTCTTTTATAGTGTTTGTATGTTTGTTGTGTTTGTTGTGTTCTGTATTGTAAAAAGGCTTTCTACTTTTCTTCACATTTTATCTTCACTTCCTCTCGAAACCATGGGGTTTTCTTTTTGATATATTGGTATTCGTTACTTTCCTCTCTCCAAGTCATTCTGTTGCTGCGTTAATTATTTTACTTTTGTGTTATGTGATATTACGAACCTGGTTTTTATCTCTTCATTAGAGTCACAATTTACATTTAACAAGTTGCCAAGGTATTTGAAATGATTTATTCGTTCTATCTTCTCTCCATTGAGATAAATCAGACCTTGATCTATATTAATCTTTCCAACTGCCATCCACTTTGTCGTTGAAATGTTGATTTTATTGCCTCTCCGGTAATTTGCTTAATAGCCCGATCAAAGAACAATCTGACCCCCAAAAAAAATAAAGGAAGGATGAAAATTTGGGGATAGGTAGTTAAAATTGTCTATTATTATATAAGAAAAAGTTTACAATTCTACATCCCCTCCATTTTATTTATCCTCTCTAAGATAAAAAATATATATTCAAAATAAGTCCGGAATTGGATAAAATAACTAATTCTAAGCAACTTTTGTTCTATAGCGTTTTTTCCTTAAGTCAATACTTTTCGAGTTATTTGCAAGTGAATATCTTCATTTTAACAGAAAAAAACATGTTTTTGGACAGTTTTTCGGAGATAACTCAAAAAGTAAGTATTTCAGCGAAAAAAATATTCTTAGCAAAACATAAATATAGCTTATAAAAAACTGAAAAAAAAACGATGTATGCTTGAGGTAAAACCCAGTAGAAGCAGAGAAGTAGCTAATGAAATGTAGGTTTTTCTTCATCAAATTCCAAATCGAATATTTCACTGTGAAATAACCCCAAAACGAAGCACTTTTCGGGAAAAATTCATTTCAATTTTTTTAAAGTGTTTAAAAAAGATTTATTTTTGTTTTTTAAAAAAACTTGTAACATTAAAAGTAAGTGAGTTGCGCTCAAAATATTGTTGGTCACTTTTATTTTTTGGTAAAAAAATCGCGAAAATCACTTTCTAATTAGCATCACAAATAAATTTTATCATTACCACTTCCCAAGTTACTTTACTTATGTATTATTTATATGATCTGTAAGTTTCATCGGTTCAAAGTGCTTATTTTTGAAAAAGCTGTAGTTAAAATGGCTTGAACGAGTAACTAATCACGAGTTTAGGCAAATTTTGAACAGCCATAGCATAACCAATTCTTGTCTAACAAGAAAACAAAACCGCAAAAATATTCAGAAAAGAAAAACGTACATTTTCTTACTCCTTAAGATTTTTGGTATTACTAATAATTTTTAAGTTAATTCCATGAACAATTCCATTTTTTTTTCAAATTTAAAAAAAGTGTTTTATTTTAAACCCAATTTTTTTTAAAGTGAGCACTTTGAAACAATGAAACTTATAGATAATATAAACAATAGATAAGTAAAGTAAACTGTGAAGCGGTAACGATTAATTTTATTTGGGAAGCTGGTTAGGGGGTGATTTTCGCGATTTTTGTACCAAAAAATAATAGAGACCAACAATATTTTGAGCGTAACTCACTTATTTTTATTGTTAGAAGTTTAAAAAAACAAAAATAAACCTTTTTTTAAACACCTTAAAAAAGTTGTAATGAATTTTCCCCGAAAATTCTGTTTTTTGATTATTTCACATTGAAATATTCGATTTGGAATTTGATGAAGAAGAACCTACTTTTCATTAGCTACAACTCTGCTTCTACTGGGTCTGCAGACCTCATGCGTACACCATTTTTTTCAATGTTTTAAAAGCTATATTTTTATTAAGAATATTTTTTCGCTAGAATACTTACGTTTTGAGTTATCTGCCAAAAACCGTTCAAAAACATGTTTTTTTTTGTTAAAAATGAACATGTTCACTCGCAAATAACTCTAAAAGTATTGACTTGGTGAAAAAACTCTATAGAAAAAAAGTTGCTTGTAATTAGTCATATTATCCAATTCGGGGCCTATTTTGAACGTATATTTTTTCACTCCTAAGAAAATATTTTCACCCCGTATTTCCCAATTTTTGTAAAATGGAGGGGATGTAGAATTGTAAACTTTTTCTTATATAATAATAGACAATTTCAACTACCTATTCCGAAATTTTCATCCTTCTTTTATTTTTTTGAAGGTTTTCGTAAAATTTTGTGTTCCCTGATCGGGCTATAATGAGTTTTAATTACAGCAGATATAAAATAATATTCATATACATTTTAGATATCAAAAGTAATTGTTAATGATGGATATAGGGGGGAAACTCAAAAATACATTGCTGATGTGGCTTTACTCATTACCCAAGAGCTTTTTAAACTTGACCCAATCGTTCAGCCAATATGTATGGATAATATGAATAGCGTACATTTAACTAATTATCAAATAGGAGAGGTAAGTGAAAAGATAATATAAAAAACTTTCAAGCAAGTGTTAAGCTGTTTGTGTAATTGGTATATGAAATTAAAAAAAATATCCTAAGCGATTAAAACAATTTTCAAATCGGTTTTGGTCTTATCAGACCATCATCAGTTATTGTTATTGCTGAACGTTTTTAATTAACCAATTACAATACGATGATATTTAAACTTAGCAAAATCGTTGGCTAAAATAATTGGCAAAGTAAATGTGAATATAAAAGGAAATATATTTATAACATGATGAAGAGTCATCATTCTATACATTTCTGGGAAACTATATACCTACACGTGTTTCAGACTTCTTGGTCCTCATCAGTATACAGAGTGAGTTTTATGTATGGAAACACTCAATTATCTCGAAAAAGGCTTGGACGATTTCTATATATTTTGGTAGGCAGGGGTTTTCTAATGCGGCGGATATTATAGTGCTAATTACATTGTTGTCATATTTTCCGTTTTTCTGGAAATCTAATGAACTTTCTTATTTCAAATGGAACATCCTGTAAATTTTTTGCGTTTTGAAGTCCTTAAGAAATACTGATTATTTGTTATGTTATATTCCCTATACCTAAATGCCATAATTTCGGAGTTATTGTTCCATTTATTTAAAAAAAAATTTAACAAATTATAAAAATCAATTTTTTTGGCCCGGGTAAACACTATATTAGGTTGTTTGGATCATTGGCAACAAAAAAGATCTTTTGTAATTTTTCTCTGAAATTAATCGTTTCCGAGTTATAAACAATTTTAAACTGAAAAAAATCGAATTATTGACGATTTTCAAGGTTCAAGAACACAAGTAGAAAATATAATTTTTAAAATTTTAAAGTACCTAAATTCAAGCCCAACTCTTCTTCTAATAGCTTGCCATAAGATTTTTTGCCTCCTTTTATTGTATAACATTGCTTTTTAATTTTTAATAAAGTGCATATGAGAGGACGGGCGATCGGGCTGCATTAACAACTAAAAAACAATGGTTTAAAATGAAACAACCTCAAATTACTTATCAGTAACTGATAAAATAAGCCTTGAGCTTGAATTTGGGATCTTCGCAGTTTCAAAAATAACGTTGTTAATTTGTGTTCTTGAACCTTGAAAACCGTCATTATTCATTTTTTTTTTTCAGTTTTAAATTGTTTATAACTCGGAAACGATTAATTTTAGAGAAAAATTACAAAATATCTTTTTTGTTTCCAATGATCCAAACAACCCAAAATAGTGTTTATCCGGGCCAAAAAATTTATTTATATAATTTGTGTAATTTTTTTTTGTTAAATAAATTTAGCAATAACTTCGAATTTATGGCATTTAGGTATAAGAAATATAACATAAAAAGTAATCGGTATTGCTTAAGGACTTCAAAACGCAAAAAATATACAGGGTGTTCCTTTTGAAATAAGAAAGTTCATTAGATTTCCAGAAAAACGGAAAATATGACAACAATGTAATTAGCACTATCGTATCGGCCGAAAACCCCTACCTACCAAAATCTATAAAAATCGTGGAAGGCGTTTTTGAGATAATTGAGTGTTTCCATACATAAAACTCACTCTGGATTGTAGCCAAGTTAAAAAAGTTGTATGTTAACTTAGGACAGGATCACTACAGGAGCAATGTTACTATGTTTGGTCATATTGTTAGAAGACCCTGTCATCGCAGGGCTACTTACTACTAAAACCGATAAGGAGGTAAGGCTACCTGAGAAAATGAAAAGCCATAACGTTGTTAAATAAAATGATGTTGAATATTTATATATACAGTATGTCCCCGTAAGTTGGGACCATATGGAAAACATTTTTATTGTTAATTTTACGAAAAAAAGTTATTCTTCATAAAAAGTTCTGCATGATCTAAAACCTAAAATTTAACCATCAGATATAAAATTTTATGAATATTATACGACAGTGGCGTAACAAACTCCGTCGAGGCCCCTCCGCAGAATTTGAAATGGGGCCCCTTTTAATCCGGGAGCAGTCGCGCCGTCAGAAAATATGCAACTTTTTATCATTTTCCGTGATAACTTTATTATTATTATTATTATTAAAGAAGAAAAAGGAGCCGAGGTCTAGGACCTATATAGCTCCATTTGACTAAAAAGAACTATGCAAAAAGAAACCTAAACTTAAGACTACATACGACTTATAAATTAATTTAATTTAAGAAACGAAAAATTATTGTTCCCGTGATACAGAACTAAAAGAGTCATATTTATTTTTGAAGCAGTTTACAGATACAGCCCCGACGACGTCGTGTGGAAGTGAGTTCCAGGTATAAAATATTCTATTGGATATATAGTTCTCACGACATTTACTGTGAAACTGTTGTCTGGCTAATTTGTATGGATGACCCCGCAATCTAAGGTCGTTACTCAAAGGGAAAAGATGTGATAGATCTATCCCAAACTTTCCCTGTAATGCTCTATAAGCAATTATTAAATCCCCACGAAGTCGTCGGTCCATAAATGTAGGATAATTTAAGTAGGTTAACCGTTCTTCGTAGGAAGGACGACGACGGCCATAAGGAATTCTTGTTGCCCATCTTTGCACAGATTCAAGTCGATCAGAATCCCTTTGCCAGTCGACATTCCACACGGGTCCGGCAAACTCTAAAATGGGTCTTACATATACACTAAAGAGAGCAACAAAATTTTTTGGCGATATCTTAGAGAAAGTCTTAGATAATAAGTAAACTGATGTTCTAGCTTTATTGCATACCGACTGGATATGTTCAGACCAAGATAATGTTTCCGTCACAAGTACACCCAAGTCTTTTTGCTGCGAAACAGTTTTTAGAGAAACATTTGAAAGTACATACCGATTCCTTGGATTGTTTTTACCTAAATGTAGAACTGCACACTTGGATGTGTTTAATTGCAAGCACCAATCGTCTACCCACTTAGCAACCTCTTGAAGGTCGGTCTGTAATTGATTGTAACCAGAAAAGGGATTTGCATATAACTTTGTGTCATCAGCGAAAAGCGACATGTTACTTTTAAGGTGAATTGGCAGATCAGCAACGTACACTAGGAACAAAATCGGCCCCAACACTGAACCCTGCGGAACGCCACTGTGTACACTAAACATTGAGGAATAACAGTCACCAACGCGTACGCAAAATTTACGGTTTATTAAAAATCCTTTAATCCACTCAAGTAAGTTTCCTCTAATACCGTTATGTTCAAGCTTAAATAGTAGTCTCTTGTGAGGAACTCGATCAAAAGCCTTAGCAAAGTCTAAATATATAATATCAACAGGTTGATTACTGTCCAAACAAAGAGACCAGTCATTAACACATGTTAACATATTAGTAACTACCGATCTTCCAGGTACAAAACCGTGCTGGGAAATAGGAATTCTATTATTGTTTAAGAGAAAGTTCATAACCGATTCGCGAATAACTGATTCCATCAATTTAGCCGCAATGGATGTTAGACTAATTGGTCTATAATTGTCAGGATCTAACTTGTCACCTTTTTTATAAATTGGAGTAACACTAGAGATTTTCCAGCCATCAGGTAAAGTGTGTGACAAAAATGAGGTTTTCATTATAAAACTTAACGGATGGATAATCGAGTTTGCACACTTCTTAAATAAAATTGCGGCGAAACCGTCTAATCCGGGAGCGGAAAAGGATTTTAAACACAAAATTTTTTGTTTAAGAATCTCTGGATCAAAGTCTATGTCACTAATATCGTAGTTACTTCTTGTAGAAACAACACGTAAAGTATTCGGAAGAGCCTCCTCGATTGTAAACACTTCTTGAAATTTTTTGGCAAAAATAGTAGCAACTTCCATTTTCACTGAGGTTGGTTCGCCTGTTTCGGTTTTTAAAATAGGTAACGAAACTTTAGATAAAATAGAATTTCTGACATATTTATAAAGAGGTTTTTTGTTCTTATTTGAGGACAGTTGGTTTTCAAAATTTTGTTTAGATTTAAAAATAGTTGATGTTAAGTTATTAGAAAAAGTTCGATGATTGAGGTAGTCAGCATTCGTTTTACTTCGTAAATACTTTTTCCATAATGACTTTTTAAATTTTATCATTTCAAATATTTCTGCACTTATCCATGGCTTATTAGGATTACATCTACGTTGCACATAATGAGAGTTCGTGCGCATGGATTCATTCAGAAAATTTTCAAAAATTTCCCACTGTTTGTTAACATCCTTACCATTCAACATATCTGCCCAATCTGCAGTAGATACATCTAAGTTTACACGATGATAGTTTATTCTTTTATATGTCATTAGCATATTATTTTGTAATATTTCCGACTTGAGGATCTGTATGGAAGTTGAAATAACTGCGTGGTCCGACTTTCCAATTGGAGATGTAACCGAAATATTAGTTAAAAGATTAACATCAGAGGTTAAAGTAAGATCTGGCTGAGAAGGTTGTTGATTCAGACGAAAACGAGTCGGTTCATTGATTATTTGTTCTAATCCAGAATTTTCTAAGAAATTAATAAAAAGCTGAGATTGAGTATCATGAGGGTGATTGATCAGCGGCCAAGAAATGTTGCTTAGATTGAAATCACCAAAAACAATTAAGGTTTTATGTTTGGCTATGAGCGTTTCCAATTGACTGTATAATTCTTGATCACTTTGAACGGAACTGTAACCAGGTCTATATATACAAGCTATAGCAAAATTTATTTTTAACTTTTTAGAAGAAAAATTAAGCGTCAACCCTTCATAATGGTGATCAGAGAAGTTTTCACAAACATTGTTAAATTGGCAGAAGTCAGATTCCTTTGCATATATGCAACATCCGCCTCCTATTCTCCCTATGCGGTCTGCTCTAAAAATTTTATACCCAGGTATATTTACCATAGAGTCCAAAATATTTTTGTGCAACCAAGATTCGGATACTAAGAACAGTGAAGGTTTTTCGCATTGCATAAAAGTAATGGTATCTAAAAATTTCGCTTGCAGAGAACAAAGATTAGTATACATAATACGCCATTGATGAAAGCTCGAACTCAGTTTTTTGGAGAAAGATCAATTATACAGGGAATACCTTTCTGATACTTGATTGTGACGTTTTTTTCTCCATTCTCGATGCGTTGATTTAATTTAAGACGCAGGTCTTTTAAGTATTGTTCTTGCATTGGAGTTTTATCGTCATCAATCTTTATGTTTTTGTATTGCGTGTTCAGTAGTTTCCTTTTGTTTTTTAAAATAATTTTAGCGACGTGTGCATTCGGAAAAATAACTTTTAATGGACGTGGAAATTTACGATTACTGTCTGGTTTACCTAATCTAAAGACAGATGTTGGTGCATTTGCGGAAAGATCTGTATTAATAGAATTCAAAATAACGTTAACGGCATTAATATCGTTGTCAGAATCTGGAACATTTCTTATAATGATGTTACTAGACCGATGGATCCGATCCATTGTTTCAGAAATAACTGCCTCTGTATTTACCGACTCTGTCTCAAGAATATGTTGACCAGAGAGTTTTGATTCAAGCATGTCGATTTTATTTTGCAGAGACTGAATAACATCTCTCAAAGAACTAAGGTCGGCAAGGCGATCAACGCATGTATTGCAAAATATTTTAATATTCCTAGTTCGGCTACGCGTGATTTTGTCGTCGGATTTCAAACCGGCACACTTAAAGTGTATTCGGCCCTGGCAATGATCACACTGAACGGTTTCTGATAGTACCTTTAACAATTTCAGTACTACAATTTAGAAATGCGCTCATGTTTACAATTAGAATGGGACAGTTCACTGATAAATATAATTAGTATAAAAACCTGATTTTTAACCACAAAAGTTGCAACAGCGTATTGTAGAAAAACTGCCACAAATTTCACTTTGCTTCTTTAGCACTGAGAAAGTCACACCACTAACTATCACCCAGTAACTTTTTTTCTAAATTTCGATCACTACTAACTACAAAATTCCGTATATAATGTAGACACGACGTACAAACGATGTTGACATAGCGGTTTCATTAATGAACTCCAACTTAATGAACAATTTTGCAACATAACTTTCCACTTGTAAGTGCCTCGAAGAAGATTGTAGTACCTAATGCTTAGGATTTTTTTAAATTTTTTTTTAATTTCATTTTTATTTTTTTTTTGGTGCAATTTATGGCTTTGGTGGGAACCAATTAGTTTTAAAATTGTTAGAAATAGATATTTTTAACATAACAAGCAAACAAGAATATTATAAAATTGAAATTTGTTTTAAATTTGTATTGTTAGATTTTGTTCTACGCGCGACTGCTTACGTGGCAGAAGTGAGCGCGACTGCTCCGCCGTTAAACAATTGCTAAATACGACTTATTTAACAAAAACTTTTTTGTGTTAGCGTTATCATTCACTGTTCAAAACAACTTACATTTCTCATCTTTATCGGTATACAGACCCATTCCAAAAAAGTGTGTTTGCTTAGCTTGGAACCTATGGGAAACTTTTTTATTACATATCTATATTACGAAAAAAAGTTATTCTTCATAAAATGCTCTGCATGGTATAAAACCTAAGTTGCAATAATCAGATATTAAATTTTATTGATTTTATACGAGGTATATAAAAAATATTAATTTCGCTCAATAATAGAATCTTCCCGACCTAAAACCTTGTTGTTCGTCTGCTAATGTTATAATTTTATTCAGTTTGTTTGCTATCACTTTGGTCGTTAATTTTAGTGTTGTGTTTAATAAATTAATTCCTCTGTAATTCTCCGGGTCCGATTTTTCTCCCTTTTTGAAGTTAGGATGCTTGATCTCCATTCTTGTGGTATTCTGTTTTGTTCTATTATTTTTTGGATTAGTTTTAATAATTGTTTCGTCAAGTCTTGTCCTCCATACTTTAGGAGTTCATTCGATATTCTGTCATCTCCTGGTGATTTTCTATTTTTTAATTTTCTTAATGCTTCCGTTACCTCTGCTTCTTCAGAAAGTTATTCTTCATAAAATGCTCTGCATGGTATAAAACCTAAGTTGCAATAATCAGATATTAAATTTTATTGATTTTATACGAGGTATATAAAAAAATATTAATTTCGCTCAATAGTACCTAGACCACCTTTATATTTTACAATATTGAAACATTTTATTATAAAAAGTTGTTAGCAATTAAAAACTATGTTTAGATATGCAACTATATCATTCCAGTTGAAATATTGTGAACTATAAAGGTATCTACTTAGCTCTTAGAGAGAAATTCATATTTTTCGACATACCTCGTATAAAGTTGGTAAAATGTGATATATTACGATTGAATCTTCGTTTTGAGATAATGCAGAGCTTTTTATAAAGAATCTGATAAGAATTTTTTCGTAAAATTAAAAAATTAATAATAAAATAGTTATTATAATTATTTTAATAAAATGATGTTGGTTATCGGTAATTTGAGAAATATTTGGAAAAATTAATTTTTTATTTACAAGGATGTAATTACATATTAAAATTAAAATCGTATATTGTTAGATATAAAAGTACTTTATCCTTGAATTAAATTCCTATTTTTAGACTTACCTCGTATACAATTGATAAGCTTTGATATCTGATGGTTTATCTGGCTTATTTTGTATCTCAGATTTAAGACCATTCAGACCATTTCATGAAGAATAACTTTTTTCGTAAAATTGATAATAAAAATGTTTCCCATATGGTTCGAAGCCACGCAGACATACTGTATAAGTGCTCAAAAAAATTTATTTTGAATTTTCAAATTGTAATGTCTGACAGGGCCGTAACTACCATTGGGGCAACCGGGGCAGTGCCTCGAGTACCCCGGCGAAGGGGGCCCCGCGATTGTAATCGCGTTATACTGCCTATGCCTATAGGCATAGGCAATATAACGTGATTAAAAACCTACATTATAGCCGAAGAATGTAAGTAACATTATATGTAGTATATTTTTTATGAAAACGGAAAAGATGTCATATTGATGGTAAATATTTTGCTTAAAATAATGTGATTTCAAATTTTTTTTGTGTTGGTCAACTAAAATAGCAATATGTAGGTAGGTACAGGAAACTTCAGTCATGGAGTACATTAAAATGCGTTTTCAAGTGGTTAAATATCAATTTTCCCGGACTCGTTCTGCTGGGTGATTAACCCCAGAATTATAAGTGTTATAATTTCCTTATCTTACCGTTTATCTGTTGAGAGATTGTCTAATGATTACCTACACAAGAAAAGTCGTCAATAATTGTTAAATAAATGCGTACCAAACTGATGCAACTATAACCGTAAAACAACACAAACATAAATAATATTCAATGCAAACAACCAATATGAAATTACTGGCGATAATATTGTATCGAAATACTAAAAGTAGTTAAAGAACAGAGAGAAAGAAAACCCATTTTTAGATTTAAAAATATTGTTCTTAAATTCGTCAAATTGCAATTCTAATATCTTTCAATAGTCACGTACAAAGCATTATATAATAGGTAGTTTTTTGTCGCTGCCATAAAATTTCGGTAGGCCGGAAGGGATTAAATTTCATGAGATGATTCACTTGGCAAATACGTCTAGTTAGAAATTTTTACGTTTTTAAATTTAAACAGACAACGTAAAAATAATTTAACAATAACAGATTTTTACATAATATCAGATGACAAGATGGGACCCTTAAGCGATTGGGGCCCCCCGCAAGCTTTACGCTGCGGGGCCCTCTGTTACGCCCCTGTTATACGAGGTACCTATGTCAAAAAGTATGAATTTCGCTCAAGAGTAAAGTAGGAGCTTTCTTTTTTAAAATATTTAAAACTGTTATTGTGAAAATTTGTTTGGAATTAAGAACTATATTCTAATATGCAATTACATCCTTTTAATTGAAAAAACATGTTTTGAGAATTTCTTTTTAAATAGGGATCTTGCACATTTTTTTATTACATAATAGGTAATGTTCAGTTTTGTTTAAAAATGAGATTTCAAAAATTTCACGCTTCAAAAACTCATAATAACTTAGAAGTACAAATTGAAAATCTTTTGTGATTTAAAATAGTTCAAACGATCCGTGAAGTCATATAGTTGAACTTTATGGTTATATTTATGATTGTGTTTAGGCATATGCTTCTTCTTATTCTTTAGTTTATTGGCCTCCACCTACTTGGATATTTGGCCAGGGCATCGTCGCGGAATAGGGGAAAATTGTTTATATTTTAATGACATTTAGCCTATGTCATTGTAATAATATATACCAGTTTGTTGAGATTGGAGTTTGATACAGTTTTTGAAGGAAGGGATAGAAGGTTTACTATGGGAAATAAAAGAAAACACTATAAGTGTTGTTTAGTGCCATTTTGTAAAAGTACATTTTTTTTATGTAATTAAAATAGTTCAAACGATCAAACTTATTTTATACTGACGTTTATAATGTCTAATTTAAAATTTCATACAATTTTGTTTACTTTGTTGCTGAAAAATGGAAACACACAACCATATGAAGTCACCATGCGTTTTGGACTAGCTGCAATAATTTGAATTTATAATCGTCTTAAGGGGCCAAACGGAACAAAAAAACAACTTTTTTATCTTCGATACATGTTTTAAATTATGTTCTGTTGTGATTTATAACATTTTTTTTTCGAATTTAAAATTTTATGCAAGTGTCCTATTATGGATAACCAACTTTATTTTCATTTATTTCAATTGTGATAACTCTTTTATTATTAATTTTACGGAAAAACGTTATTCATCATAAAAAGTTCTGCATGGTCTAAAACCTAAAATACAACCATCTAATATCGAATTTTATCAATTTTATACGAGGTATGTAAAAAAATATGAATTTCGATTAAGAGTAAATATGTAGTTCAGAAAATTTTAATTAGAAGGATGTTATTACTTATTGGAACATAGTTTTTAATTCTAAACAACATTTCATATTCACTAATCAATGTTCGATATTGTGAAAAATAAAGGTATTTTATTTACCTACTCTTGAGCGAAATTCATATGTTTTGACATACCTCTGGTATGTATGACAAAGACAGAGTATTTGCAACGTACATTTAAAGATGGAGTTACTACAAATAACATGGTATGTATCTTTGGATGATGAACTGATTGTAAAAAGCAATAGTTTTAAGTACCTGGGATCGGTATTACAGAGTAATGGAGAAATGGATGGAGATGCATGCAGCAGAATTAGGGCTGGATGGATGAAGTGGAAGGAAGCGAGTGGTGTGCTGTGTGACAGGAAGATTCCAATGAAGTTGAAGGGAAAATTCTATATAACAGCCATAAGACCGGTTATGATGTACGGAACTGAAAGTTGCGCAGTGAAAAAGAAAGAGGAACAACGAATGCATGTGGCGGAAATGAGAATGCTTAGATGGATGAGTGGAGTGACAAAAAAGGATAAAATTAAAAATGAGTATATTAGGGAAAGACTAGGTGTGGCACCAATTGATGCCAAAATGAGAGAGCATAGGTTGAGATGGTTTGGTCATGTTCAACGTCGAGACGCTAATCACCCAATACGAAGAATTGCTGAAATGCAGATTCCTGGAAGGAGTAGGAGAGGAAGACCAAAGAAGACGTGGGGGGAGACGATTAGGCAGGACATGTTGGTAAAGAGGATTAATATTGATATGACTCAAGATAGAATTGTATGGAGAATTCCAATTAGGGAAGCCGACCCCGCACAGGGATAAGGCAAAGAGAATAATGATGATGATGATGATGATAATGATGATGATGACATACCTCTGGTATATGATAAAATTTGATATGAGACAGTGGCGGCTCGTGATTTTTACAATAGGGGAGGCTATACCTAACTGTAAAATATCTAGACAAATTTGCACTAGCAAAAAATGCGCCAAAAAATGTAATTTAAGGCCCCATCTTTTGACCTTTTTTATTTACATTTCATAATATCATCCTAATTCATAATTTCATGATATCATATCATTTTAAAAATAGTTAGTCTAATAGTAAAAGTTTAATACCAAAGTTTGTGTCGTTTATTTGTTAACCATTTCATCTATTTGTAAATAGATACCTATGCATATCAAAATAAATACAGATTTGAAGTTTTGCAGTCCATACATAATGAAGCTTCAAATTTTTTAAGATACTCAACTGAATTTTTTTAATTATAAACGCGGCCTACTGCGAATTCAAAAACACGATAAATTACCGATATTTTGCTTTGAGTTAGAGATATCGGAAAAAGTTATTTGAGCAAGTTGTTCTAAATATTATTATAATCCCACATACCAAATTTCATAACAAAATTCGCACTTTTAGATTTTTCATTATTTTTAGTCAGGACCCTAAAATTCGTTGTCCCGAGACGCACCCAACCACCCAACGGAGCTGAGAAGCTATTCTGCCTCCCTTGGTATATCTCCGGGCAGTGTGTGATGGCGCCGTAGATGCCACTGTTAGGAGACCGGGTCTCCTTAAACGCCTGCTGCGCTGCACGGAGCATGAGCAACGGAGAATGCTGGGCTTCTCGGCTCCGTTCATGCATCTCGGGATAACCCAGGGTCCTGCTTACAATAATATGTAATAAAACTGAGACGCGATCATGCGTTCTAATGCTAATGCTCCGTACGTATGGATAATTAGTGATAATATGGAATTTACACGTTGTATAATAGTGAGAGTAATTGTTGTTTTCGCGATTCATGATAAACAAAACAGTATAGAGTGTGTAAAAAATTTATGGGGAGGCTGAGCCTCCCTTGCCTCCTCTGACGAGCCGCCACTGATATAAGATGGTGGTATATTAAGTTTTAGACCATGCAGAATATTTTATAAAGAATAATGTTTTTTCGTAAAATTAATAATAAAAGACTTATCATAATTTGAATAACTGAAAATAATGTTGATTATCCATAATTCAAAAAAAAAATCAATTAGAAGGATGTAATTGCATATTAGAATATAGTTCTTAATTCCAAATAGTTTTTCATAATAACAATTTTCAGTATTGTGAAAAATAAAGCTATTTTATTCTTGAGCGAAATTCGTATCTTTTGACAGACCTCGTATAATATTCATAAAATTTGATATCTGATGGTTGAATATTACGTTTTAGACCATGCAGAACTTTTATGAAGAATAACTGTTTTTCGTAAAATTAATAATAAAAAAGTTTTCCATATTATGGTTCCAACTTACAGGGACATACTGTATATCTATATTTATTTTAAATCTTGTGACCGGATGTTGTCGTTTTTCATTAATTATTATTCGTTAATTATTAGCACAGCAGTATTGACGCAGCACATTTCTTTAGCGTTTTTCATTCATTAATTTAGACGTAACATTTAATATCGTTTACAATTTTCAGGTAGCTGGTTGGGGCCTTACTGAAGAAGAAGAGCCCTCAGAAATCCTTAAAGCAATAAGAATACCATACAAAGATAGTGCCACATGTGCTAAAGAGCTACCACCAAGTTGGGAGGAAGTGTATAATATATTTGATAAAATTTGTGCTGGTCGTCAGAATGAAAATATTGCGGTCTGTAAAGGAGACAGCGGGAGCGGTCTTGTTTTTAAAAATCGAGAAGACAATAGGTATACCGTTGTCATATCGATCAAACAATATATTATACAGGGTGATTTATTAGTGGGGTAAAGCTCGTAGATCCGTTATAGTAATAGATTGCAATAAAAGTTAATGACAAAAATTGTAGCCAACTTTGAGCTTCACATTACAAAATTAGTTAGAATGTTACAGGGTGTTCGATAAAACAGTGGCAGACCTAACTTATGTTTTTTTAAATGGAACACCCTATATTTTATTTCAAATTCGAAATCCTGTTAACTTCTCCATCACAAAAATATAAAGGTTTGTTATGTTATACATGGTATTTACAAAGTTATAAACAATTTTGTATGAAAATCGTAATAAGTTCAACTCACTTTATAAATAAAAATAAGCATAAAAGCAATGGATTATTAATGCCATATTTTTTATTTATTGTCAAAATTTTCATTTGATATTGCTAATTTTCTTTATATTGAATTTAGGGTGAGTCAAGACGCAAGTACATTATTTGTTCAGTTATTTTAAATGGACACCCTGTATTTTATATCACTATGGAAAAGTACCATTACCGTACCTACTTTAATTTGTATTCAACATTCCCTATGTCTAAATATATTAGTTTTCGAGATATTTTCATTTTTCGATGGACCAGTAGCGTGGCCACCCAGATTACCAGAATTTAATAAACTGGACCGATTTTTTTGGAGTTACTTTAAGAATGAAGGTTATAAAAGGCCACCAAGATTTCGAATATAAAATAAAATACAGGGTGTTGCAATTAAAAAAAAAAAACATAAGTTTGGACTGCCACTATATTATCGAACACCCTGTAACATTCTAACTAATTTTTTAATGTGAAGCTTAAAGTTGGCTACAATTTTTATTAACCTTTATCGCTCTCTATTACTACAATGCATCCATAAAGTAACGCATAAATTCATTATTTCGTAAACCATTGACTTTAAAAAAAATCCCGAAAAAGGTCGATTTTTTTTAAATTATGATTCTTTGGCGTATATATCATACCACTGACGTCATCCAACTGGGCTTGATGACGCAATCGATGATTTTTTTAAATGATAACAGGGGTCATATGTGATAGCTCATTTGAAAGGGTATTCAATTCTCTATTGAATAATAAAAACATTAACATAATTATTTATACAGGGTGTTCAAACAATTTTTTAAATAAAATTAATTGAGACAAAAAGAAGAATGTATGTAATTTATTTATTTATTTCAAAATACGTTTTACTGTTGTCAGAAAAGACAATATTTATTTTTAACAAATAAATATTGCTCTTCGTTTAAATTCAGTGTTAAAGCTGACACCCGTCCAACTCTTGGAAACTTGAACATTTCGTTCAAGTGAAAACCAATGTTAATTTTTTACATAAAACATTTTTCTGTTTTCTCGCAACAGTGTAATATTGTGTAAATAATTATATCAATGTTTATATCAGTGAATAGAGAATTAAATATCCTTTCAAATGAGCTATCATATAACCCCTATTCTCATCACCCCAGATGGATGACGTCACTAGTATGATATATATGCCAAAAAATCGTAATTTAAAAATAAAAATCGACGGGTTTCGGGATTTTTCTTTTAAGTCGCTGGCTTACGAAAGAATGAATTTATGCGTTACTTTATGGACGCACTGTATAAAGGATCTACGGAGCTTTACCCCTCTAATCAATCACCCTGTATATATACAGGGTGTGTGGTAATAAACGGGCCGCAGCTGAACCTTAGATTCCTGAGCTTAAAATAGGTCGATTTAAGCTAACTTACCTTAGTGCTAAAGTTGATAATAACCGAAATACAGGGAGTCAAAGATAAACTTTTATTTTATTTATTTTTGAATATTTTCTGACAGGCATAAGATCATAACACAAAACTTAATAAGCGGGTTTTTTTGGGACGAGAAATCTAAATTCGCCACCAAAAATGATGTATTACCCAGAGGCACCGCATACACCTTTAAGCGCTCATTTAATACGTTAAATTTTTTTTTACCCCCTCTACATACTTTTTAATCAAAACTTTTATTCTCCTAATATTATAACTTAAAAAATTGTAGGGGAGCAAGGTATGCTAAATGTGCAGTCACTCGAGCGTTATGAGGACCTATTGGGTTGTGAAGAGTAAGTTCTAAAATCAAAAAAAGTTAAGTCAAATTTTCCATTTTAGTGGGGAAGATTTTAGTAGACTATCCATTTTTAATTTAATTTTCCATTTCCAACAATCGTTTTTTTAGATTTTAGCTCCATCTATCCATAATTCGAAAAAATGTCTCGAATAAAAGTTACTTATTTTTACGCCAGGAATCCAAATCTGCAATAAAGAATGGGGGCTCCCATTTAAGATTTTAAAGTGACCTCTACCCCACCTCCGTGGGGGTCGTGTTTGGTGCCATTCGATAGATTTTTCAAAAATATTGAATAAGTGTATTTTTCAGTTTTTCGATCTGATGTTCATTTCACGAAATATTGCGGGATTCGTATTTTAAATTTTAAATTTACCACACCGAGAGAAAAAAATTCTTGACATAAAGAAACTTTATTAATATTTAAGAAAGATCGACTTGGCATATTGCCTAAGAAATATATCTTTGTATGTAAGATATAATTTTCTAAAATATTTCAAATAAATTCTACTATAGCCAAAGAAATATATCTTAAACATGATTGAACTATCACTTTCTGGCAAATTTCAAACCCATTTATCAGAAAGAAATTACACTTGATGTTAATTAATTTTATTAGTCATAAAAATATATTTTCTACACATTACAAAACTATTCTTTCTGAGCAATAATATTTCTTAGTAAGGAATATTATTATTTTACTATTAATAATTATAGTCCTGTCGCCAGGGGGGGTACAACGGCCTCGTTAATTCAGATGGACTTACCCAAGTTTTTTTTATGTATTTTGACCCGTAGAACACGAATTTTTTGGGTAACAGTTGATCCGGATGTCGATAAGATTGTTATAGACCAAGAACTTGAGGAATCAAATAACAGCGATTTTTGGCAAAACAAAACAATATTTTGTATTTTTTGGGTCATTTTAAGCAAAAAATATTTCTACAAGTTTTTTAGTAGGATGCACAGTTTTCGAGATAAACGCGGTTGAACTTTCAAAAAATCGAAAAACTGCAATTTTTAAACCCGAATAACTTTTGATTAAAAAGTAAAACAGCAATTCTGCTTAGCGCCTTTGAAAGTTCAAGTCAAATTATGTCGGTTTTGATTATTTGCATTGCTAAAAATTTATTGTGTTATTGTTAAACAAAGCTACAAACAACTAGTGCGTGAGTGATGTTTCTATGATTTCTCATTTAAAATCGAACGAGTAGGTAGAATAGGTACTAGTGCAATCAAGACTATTTCTACGTTACATGCGTTAAAACGCATGTAAAAGCACGGGAAACCCTACGTGTTTATAGCTTTGTTAAACAATAAAAAAATAAATTTTTACCAATGCAAATAATCAAAACCGATATAATTTGACTTAAACTTTCAAATGCGGTAAGCAGACTTGCTATTTTATTTTTTAATCAGAAGTTATTCGGGTTCAAAAATTGTAATTTTTCGATTTTTTTAAAGTTCAACCGCGTTTATCTCGAAAACTGTGCATCCTACGAAAAAACTTGTAGAAATATTTTTTACTTAAAATGGCCCAAAAAATACAAAATATTGTTTTGTTTTGCCAAAAATCGCTGTTATTTGATTCCTCAAGTTCTTGGTCTATAACAATCTTATCGACATCCGGATCAACTGTTACCCAAAAAATTCGTGTTCTACGGGTCAAAATACATAAAAAAAACTTGAGTAAGTCCATCTGAATTAACGAGGCCGTTGTACCCCCCCTGGCGACAGGACTATTAATGTATTTAATGCTAAGAAATATATTTCGCAGAGATAAACGTATATTTAGAGTTAAGTTAATATTTCTTGAAAATAAAGTGATATTACATACGGCGAAATAAATCATTGTGCTAAGGTAAAATCATTATTTATTAATAAAAAAAGATATAAAACGTTATTATTACATACAAATATTTTCTCCACTCTTAAACCACTGGCTTCTACACAACAATAAAATGATGGAGAGGCAAATCCAACTTCCTCAAATTTTCCTTCTTTTGTTAATAGCACTTTGTATATCAGCAATTCACTAAAACAAAATCGTTATGTAGAAAGAGTAAACTTACTTTAATAATTTTTTTTTAGAAAGATATAGATATTTATTTTGACAAATTTAGGAGATATAAAAAAAAACAAATACAAGGCCCCACATAAGAACTATTAATACTAATAATAATCAATCATATTTAGTTCAAACATGGCATTATTTAACCTACACATCTTTGTTTATTTTTTCTTTTTGTTAATGAAATATTAATTATTTTTCTGTATAATATTAAGTCACACAATAAACATTGTTTAGCTAAAACAAGAGGGAAAATACAACCAATGTAAAACATTGAAGCAGACATAATAATATGTCATTTTCTTAATTTTTATAATCTAAAAGAGACAGCACACCTAATCATTAAGAAATTTTATTACGGGAAAGTGTTATTAGTTTACATCTAAGTCATTTAATACATATTAACTAATTCACGGTTTTCGGCAATAACATTTCTTAACCATAAACATATATTTCTTTTAGACTAACTGATTTCTTTATCTCAAATAAATTAACAGAACACATTCTCAGCGTTGCACCCGCCATGTTTGATATAGCGTTGTATTGTATATTTTTATAGAAGACGATACATTCAAGAAACCTATTATAGTTGATACATAAGTACACATTTTTAAAAAGGTACTTACATGTATGAAGTTCTACCATTTCTGGAAGGCCCCGCAGTTGGTTATTAACTCCTTTCTTAATATTGTTCTGAAGCTTTATATTATATCATTCTGTCCCAGCTTTAAATTGTGGCATATTTCCCAGTTAGAATAATAAGCTCCTTTATTTCAGGGTCGTCCATCATTATACCTAAAAAGCATATAAAAATACTATTATGTTTCTTTTTTAACCATTCGGATACGCAACAATATTATTATTACATCTTAAATTACTCAATTTACTTTTATTTAATACCTATATATGTACGTACCTTCAAAATATCCGTTAATTTTTAGAGAACACCAATAAATCCAAAATACATCTATATGGACATGAACATATCACGCCATCTTGACAAACACTGACGACTAAATCATAAATAGTTAATCTACGCAATTATTTTGTGGAAGAAAATCTCTTTGCAAGTAACACTTCGACATTAATGACAAAGTTTTTATTTTATAACCACAGTTACTACAGAGGGTATTTCTGAAGAATTATTTCTTGCGGTTTAAGATATTTATTTGATTGCAAGAAAATTTCTTGTTCACAAATATAAATATGGATTAACTTAACATTATATTTCTTATACTGCAAAATATTTGTAGTTTTCAATTTAAGAAATAAAAACTTTAGGATAAGATAATTAAATGTAACCATTAATGCATTTCATAGTATTGAAGAAATTATCTGTAAGAAATTATTGAGTTGTGTTTAAAAAACTCGTTTCTTTATATGTGAACCGGTATGTTTAAGTTAATAGGATATGTTAACTTTTAAGAAATATTGCTCAAAGAAATCGGTGTTTTAGGAGAAAAGAAATTGTTCTCTCGGTGCACCTACTCCTTTCCGTGGGAAGTCGTGTTCGGGATTATTCGATAGATTTTTAAAAAATATTGAGCACGTGTTTTTTAGTTTTTCGATCTGTCATTCATTTCGCGCAATATTCGTTTTTTTCTTGTGAAACTTTGGGAATCACCCATTTCCTTACGCCCCACTAAAATCGTCAGATTTTTGAAATATACACTGTTTTGCATGTACTTAACTTACCTTCTCTTAATCTGACGATTTCGAGTTTTTCTAAGGATATATTTTTTTTTCGGCCCCCCTTAACAAACTCCCCTGCATTAAGAGCCAATATAAGGTAGAGGTACATTTTCAGGGTACAAGGTTTCTCCCCATGTAATAGTCTGACGCGCTCGAGTAACTCCCCTACCAAAAGATATACCTACTACATTCATTGCCCTAAACTCAACCGTTTTCGAGATTAATGCATTTTAAATCTGCGATGCAACATAATTTTTTGCATAGATAATATTTTACACGCTATTTACACGCTAGAGAGATAGCGAGAAAATCGTTTGTCAAAATGAAAAAGTTCCTATGCGGCCGGGACATAAATATAAACTTAAGAACGAGAATGTTAAGGTGCTATGTTTTCTCCGTTCTACTGTACGGCATGGAAGCTTGAACACTGAAAAAATAAACATCAAAAAGATTGAGGCATTCGAGATGTGGTGTTACAGGAGAATGTGGAAAATACCATGGACAGAAAGAGTAACAAATCAAGATGTTTTGCTGAAGATGGGGAAGGAATGCGAAGTCATAAAAACCATACAAACGAAAAAACTGGAATATCTAGGATACATAATGAGAGGAGAAAAGTACTCTCTGCTAAGACTCATAATCCAAGGAAAAATCTCGGGAAAGAGAAATGTGGGACGTAGGAGGATTTCCTGGTTGCGAAATTTAAGGGAGTGGTATGGGTGCAGTTCAGTACAATTGTTCAGAGCTGCAGCCAGCAAAGTTAAGATTGCTGTGATGGTAGCCAACCTCCGATAGGTGACGGTACTGCAAGAAGAAGAATTTACACGCTAAAAATATACAAATATAAAAATAGACAATTATAATTTCCAAAAATATTTCGCCAATTCCTTCAAATGGAATTTGCGATGCAATGACATATAATTTGCGAATTTGCACAATTATTGTGGTTTCATGTTTATTTTTCGGGTACAACTACAATGATATTATGCAAAAAATTATGTTGCATCGCAGATTTAAACTGAGGTTATCTCGAAAACAGTCGAGTTTAGCGAGATGAATGTAGTAGGTATTAGGTAAAAATATTAACAGTATAAAAGTTTTGATTTAAACAGTGGGGGATAAAAAATTGAACGTATTAAATGAACGCTGAAAGACGAATGTGGCGCTCTCTATGTGCAATTTGGTAGTGCAATAGTGCAATCACATCATTCCTGGTAGCAAATTTAGATTTCTCGTCCCAAAAAATCCTACCTACCAAATTTCGTGTTATTATTCCATGCCTGTCTTTAAAATATTCAAGAATAAATAAAGTTTAACTTCGACACCCCGTATTTCGGTTATTTTAAGCTCAGGAATCTAAGTTTAAGCTATAGCCCCTTCTTGACCAAACAGCCTTTATATATAATATACATATATTAATTGTGTTTCCCTTTCTTTACAGATACTACCTCCAAGGAATAGTAAGTATAGCACCAACTTTACAGAATTCTCAATGTAATTACCAAACGAACGCCTTATACACCAGTGTCCAATTCTACTACTCTTTTATAACAAGAGAAATGTCTAAATATTTCATAGAGGACTGCATACTTCCACCCTATCCAAAAAATGGAAAATGGTTTCTAGAAGGTGGCGTAGAAAAAAAGCCCGGTGATATTGTATTGTCCAGCACGATCTTACGATTTTCATGTAATACGCGATATATATTGTCTACTATTTCAGCATATAATGACTGTCAAAGTTATTACAGTCATCCAACATGTTTAAGTAAGTATAGAAATTTGAAAATAGTGTTAATAATAATAGTCTCCCGTTTCATACCGCTAACGCGGCTTTGGGATTATGGCAGGGTAGTCTGTTATAACTAGGGCCAACGGTATACAAGGAAGGTAACAGGGCCAGTGCTGCCCTTCAACTGACTTTTAGTACCCCTGGTTTTACCCAAGGTACTCATTCTATTCAGGCTGAGTGGACCTGAGGCCTATAGGCATTTTTAAAAATGTCTAGGTGTTTTCGCCGGCGCCGGCGCTGGGATTTGAACCCCGGCCTACCAGCACGGAGGTCAGGCATCCTACTGCCTGAGCTACTCCGGCCCTGGCAAAAAAAGTGTTAATGCATGGAAAACATAGATATTGTGTTGTTGAATTACATCACTTTAATGTGATTTTTTGATTGGAGGACCTTTTGTTCAGATCTGTTGCGTTTACCAGTTAGAATTAATACTTCACATATTATAATGAACTGATGCTATTTTGTAAACATAAAACGAAACGTTTTCAACAATATATGGATTAGTAGAACAACGTAGCTTTTATTTCGCATCTTTTTTGACTGATATCTTCAAGCTTCACAGTGCAAAAGGTTTTCCATTCCTTTTCACTGTTCATTTTACCATTTATACAGGGTGTATCAAAAATACAGGTCATAAATTAAATTTCATATTCTGGGACCAAAAATAGTTCGATTGAACCTAATTTACATTTGTACAAATATGCACACAAAAAAAGTTACAGCCCTTTGAAGTTACAAAATGAAAATCGATTTTTTCCGATATATTGAAAACTATTAGAGATTGTTTAATGAAAATGGACATGTTGCATTATTATGACAGGATCATTTTAAAAATAAACTATAGTGAAATTTGTTCACCCCATAAAAATTTTATGGGGGTTTTGTTCCCTCAAACTTTTATGTACGTTCCAATTATACAGGGTGTAACAAAAATACAGGTCATAAATGAAACCACATATTCTGGGACCACAAATAGTTCGAATGAACCTAACTTACCTTAGTACAAATGCACACAAAAGAAGTTACAGCCCTTTGAAGTATTAAAATGAAAATCGATTTTTTTGAATATATCGAAAACCATTAGAGATTTTTTGTTGAAAATGGATATGTGGCATTCTTATGGAAAGAACATGTTAAAGAAAAATTATAGTGAAATTTGTGAACCCCATAAAAATTTTATGGGGGTTTTGTTCCCTTAAACCTCCCCAAACTTTTGTGTCCGTTCCAAATAAATTATTATTGTGGTGCCATTAGTTAAATTGAATATTTTTAAAACTTTTTTGCCTCTTAGTATTTTTTCGATAAGGCAGTTTTTATCGAGTTACGGCTTCTTTTTTAATATGTTTACATAAAAATTTTATGAGGGTATTGTTCCTTTAAACCCCCCAAATGTTTGTGTACGTTCCAATTAAACTATTACTGCGTTACCATTAGTTAAACACAGTGTTTTAAAACTTTTTTGCCTCTTTGTATTTTTTTGATAAAGCATCTTTTATCGAGATGTGGCTTCTTTTTTAATATGGTTCAAAATATAATTAAAAATGCAAATCATAAATAAATTTTCATATTATTACCAAGTCTCCATAATCGTACTTTACCATATACAAATATGTGGTGGATTTGACAAATATTCAAATATCTCGATAAAAACTGACTTTTGGAAAAAGTACCAAGAGACAAAAAAAATTTTAAAAACTTGTATGTAACTAATGGCGCTACAATAATAATTAAATTGGAACGTACACAAAAGTTTGGGGGGGTTTAAAGGAACCAAATTCCCATAAAATGTTTATGGGGTGTCCAAATTTCATTATCATTTTTTCTTAAAATACTACTGCCATAAGAATACCACATGTCCATTTTCAATAAAAAATCTCTAATAGTTTTCGATATATTGGAAGAAATCGATTTTCATTTTGTAATTTCAAAGGGCTGTAACTTTTTTTCCGTGCACATTTGTACTAACGTAAGTTAGGTTCAATCGAACTATTTTTGGTCCCAGAATATGCGATTAAATTTATGACCTGTATTTTTGTTACACCCTGTATTATTATTGTGGTACCATCAGTTAAACACAATGTTTTTAAAACTTTTTTACCTCTTAAATATTTTTTCGATAAACCAGTTTTAATCGAGATGCGGCTTCTTTTTTAATATGTTTACATAAAAATTTTATGGGAGTTTTGTGCCTTTAACCCCCAAATGTTTGTGTACGTTTCAATTAAACTATTGTTGCGGTACCATTAGTAAAACAAAGTGTTTTTAAAACTTTTTTGCCTCTTAGTATTTTTCCGATATGGCACCTTTTATCGAGATGTGGCTTCTTTTCTAATATGGTTCAAATATATCTCAAACTGTAATTTATAAATAAATTTGTATACCAGGTCTCTTTAGTCGTACGTAAGAGTATACAAATATGTGGTGGATTTGAAAATTATGCAAAATATCTCGATAAAAACTAGCTTTTCGAAAAAGTACTAAGAGGCAAAAAAGTTTTAAAAATACTGTGTTTAACTAACGGTGCCACAATGACTATTTCACTCATCTTAAAATTTTCACATAATCTGACCAATTACAAACCAAAGACAGCTTGTGTTATCGTGAAAACACCAACTGTCTTTCAATTCTGATTGGTCTATCAGCTTCGTGTTTTCAACGACGTAACCATGGATACCGATCGCAAAGCAAAGTTTGACGTTTGCCAAAAAAATTATTGTAGCTGTATACGTCAAAATGAGTCGTTTCGGTGGTACTTCAAACGAAGTTATAAACCAAAACATTGAAGAAAATATACCGAGTAACACAAGAAAATCTAAATCTTATATATGGAGACAATTTATGATGTTCTGTGTGGATCGCAACTACAAATTAGATGCAGAAAATAACAACGAAAGACTAGCATTCATTGATTCATTCTAAAAGACTGGGCCTTCAACATGCGAAAAATTGATGGTAGTAATTACAAGGAGAGTGTTATTAAAACCATATGGAACACTACTGCAAAATTGGTACAAGAAAAATATTTCTGTGAGTATCAGAGACAAATTGATCCCTTCAAAGATATAACCTTCAAGGAAGCGAGAGCGGCTCGTGATAGTAAGAGAAAATTGTTGCAAACTGTACCCGATAAAAGGAAAATGAGTTCTGTCGCTATGACTTCGGATGAATATAAAAATATGTGCTTACAATTGGACGAAGACACGCCAGAGGGACTCCAAAAGAAGTTTTTTCATATAGCTGCCGTAGAATTAGCTTGGAGAGGTAACGAAGCAAGTTTTTCCATGTTACATTTTTTCAAGGAAGAGGCTAACAACAAAGGCTGTTTAACAAACAGAATTGCATATAACCCGATATTCTCCAAAACCCGCCAAGGTGGTGATAAAAACTGTGCAGATAATAAATGGCTTACTCAAAATTTGAAGAATCCTGAAATGTGTCCTGTGAGATTATACCGGAAACTTATATCGAAAAGGGAAACTCTTACCAATGATAGACTTTTTCTGACTGTGAATGGCAAGTGGAATAAATATAATAATAGTAATTGGTACAATAATTGTCCTATTGGTATTAATACAATATCCAAATGGACAAAAATGTCTGCAGAAAAGATAGGATTAGACACTAAAAAAGTGAAAATAACGAATCACTCTAATCGTGCCACTGCAGTTAGTCAGTTACTACAATCTGGCGTTAGTGAACAACAAGCTATGAAAATTACTGGACATGGAAGTTCGAACTCGATGAAACCGTATTTACATCTTAGTGCCGAACATCATCAGAACATAGTGAATACTTTTAGGAATACTCCAAGTACATCAAGTAATAATAGCAACAATACATTGTCTCCACCTAATAACGGTCATACTATTCAAAATTTTTACAATTGCACCGTTTATAATAATTATAGTCGAGAATAATGTATTTTTTTCGTGTACAAATTATTTATTGTTATAGGTAAAAAATAATTGTAACAAATTATTTATAGTTATAATAAATATTTCATGATTATGACTAATTGTGAATTATTCAGAAAATGGGTAGATTTGGGTTACCTAGATCAAATGTATTATTATTAAATTCTACTGAATTCTCTCATTCTACTGAATTTTTGACCTATCACTTTGTTCGTGAAATACTCTAATAAAATACCAGTCGTGATTTAATTGATCTTATAAGTCTGTCTTTTATTTCTAAACTCAACTGAGTTGCTTAAAGAAAACACCACTCGTCCTACGGACTCGTGGTGTTTTCAAGCAACTCAGTTTCGTTTAGAAGTAAATCGACAGACTTATCGCGAAAATTGAATCACTAGTGGTATTACTATTGATAATTTAATTGGAACGTACACAAAAGTTTGGTGGGGTTTAAGGGAACAAAACCCCCAGAAAATTTTTATGGGGTACACAAATTTCACTATAATTTCTTTTTAAGATATCCCTGTCATAAGAATGCCACATGTCCGTTTTCAATAAGAAATCTCAACTAGTTTTCGATATATTGGAAAAGATCTATTTTTATTTTGTAACTACAAAGGGCTGTAACTTTTTTTATGTGCATATTTGTACTAAGGTAAGTTAGGTTAAACCAAACTATTTTTGGTCCTAGAATATGTGATTTAACTTATGACCTGTATTTTTGTTACACCCTGTATAATGTATTATATTAAAAATGTAAACAATAAGTTATCAAAAATCACTTAAAGTAATTAGTAATTTTATTGGAATTTTAGGAATATGTCCTAAACCTTTATTACCGAGTGGAACACAAATGCTCTGTAAAAACTCTAAGAATCAATATATAGACTGTACAGATATTGCTGATGGTAGCAGTATAACGTTTACATGTCCAAACGGTTTTGTATCCGACAGAGGCACATCTACTAGTACCAGGTAAACAATATGTTAATATTATAATAAATTTATTGATATAGCTTTTTGTGTTCCCAAAACGAGGTGAAATGTACGGTGAAATTCATACGGTGGAATTACTACTATATCATCATCATCATCATCACGTAGTGCTACAACCCTGGGTGGGTCCTGGCTGACTGTACAACTTTCTTCCAATTTGTTCGATCTTCCATCAACCTAGGGTCAAATGGAATGTTCACTAGGGTGGGCCGATTTTTCGAAATTACTAAAATGGTAAAATGTAATTGAAAAAAGTTGAAGTGTATAAAAACAAAATTTTTGATATTAAATATTAATAAATAAAAATTATTTTGAACTGCCACATAAATGTCAAAAATCTAAATTTTTATATTAAAAATATTAAATTTTGCATTTTACCACATTGTTAAATAATTAAAACTAAAAGTTTTTTTACAATAAAGATTTGTATATTTTTATATTTCAACTGCCACAAGGACATTATGTTAAAACTAAATTAGGCGATCATTACGTGAAGCGACGCCACTGACTTGGCTGAGAATTCTTTCATTTGGGAATGAATCAGTTTTCGACTAACAACCACGGAATACAGTCGTATTAGTCGTCGTATCTCTTGATCTTTTACGTCGTAATATACCTAAGTTTGTTTATATGTTTATGTTTACCGATAAAATGGCGCGTAACACCAGAAGTGAGCTAAAGTGTCCTATATTTGGAGCGTCCAATAATATAAACGAAACAGTTTTACCAACATATAACATATGAAGATATGAACACTTACTTCAACTATGTTGAACATGAATTAAAACCGATTGCAACAAATCCACAACAAACCGCAACTGAGACAAGTCAAATTGTACCAAAGAAAATTCAGGAAATTTGGAGTCGTGCTTCAATTCCAACCCTTCAGAAGTGCAGTATTATAAAGCGAATAACAACTTATCGTCTTAAAATTAGAAATTTACTAAAAGCTTATAAACAACGCAGTGGTGTTGCAAGTTATAAAAAACAGTTAAATGATTTCAGAACACAATCCAAAGTACTATTTGGTGTGGCTGCTTGTAAATGTCTAGATTTAAATAATTGTTCTTATATATATATAATCGGTTCATAACGTTCTACGACGTCTTCCGATTCCCAATAATTGTTCTTGCGATAAGGTATTTAAAGTGCCAGCAGCCGAACGACCATTTTTAGAAGACCAAAGAACTCAAAGACGAATGGTAATTGGTGCCATAGATATAACAATGTCCAACAAGTTACAGAACCGAGAGGAGAGAAATTTATTGCAAATTCAAAAACAATTAAATGAGAATGTTGTTCACTTACCGAAAAATCGATCTCGGCAGAAAAGAATAGCGACGGAAACACTTACACATGAATCGATCAGTTCTGCAGAAACTTCTACTGTGCAGCAAAAATCATTAGCTTCCTATAATGTGTTACAATTACCTGTGCTTGCAAGAACACTCGATCGTTTTGGTATTTCTGATCGAGCTGGTGCTGCAGTCGCTTCAGCAGTACTACAAGACGTCGATATTATAAATATGGAAGATAATAGCAACATTATAGATAAGAGCAAAATTCGTCATGCTAGAACAAAAAAACGTGCCCTTCTTGAAATGGACGATTCTTCACAGTTACGTGGCTTTTTTTTCGATGGTCACAAGGATAATACGTTAAAAATGGAAGATAATCGTCAAAAGTTAATTCGAGAAGAACATATTACAATCTTAAAAATGCCTGAGTCGACTTATCTGGCGCATGTTACTCCTGATTCTGGTACTGCTGTGAACATTTTAAAAAGCATTTTAAAATATTTTGATGACTCTGACGTATCCACAGATGTCTTAAGAGTAATAGGGTGTGATGGGACGAATGTTAATGTTGGAAAGTTTAATGGTGTTATTGTGCAATTAGAAAAACATTTAAATCGCCCGTTGCAGTGGCTTATTTGCCAGCTGCACTGTAATGAATTACCTTTGCGACACCTTATGGATTTCCTTGATGGTAGTACAACTGGACCTCGTCACTTCAACGGACCTATAGGACAAGCACTCATTGGATGTGAAAATCTACCTGTTGTTAAGTTCAGTGTAATTGAATCATATGTACAGGAGAATTTGGATAGGTCTGATTTAAGTACAGATCAACAATATCTTCTTGACATGTGTGTTGCAATCTCAGAGGGAAGTACCTATTGACAACAAACTTTCTAAACGGTGCCCAGGTAAAATAGTGCATTCCCGCTGGTTAACATTGGCTAAGCGTATACTACGTTTATATGTTTCCACTGTGGTTCCATCAGATAATTTGATTACCTTAGTAACCTTTATTTTAAAAGTGTATGCTCCAGTATGGTTCCTTATAAAAACCAGACCGTTCTGCCTACATGGAGCCTTTAATTTTTGGAAAATGATTCAGTTATCTAGGTATTTACCACAACCCCTAAAGGATGTAATGGGTCCAGTTCTATTGCGAAATAGTTTTTTTGCACATCCAGAAAATATGCTACTTGGAATGTTAGGAGATCCAAGAAAACATATTAGAGAGCTTGCTGTGCGCCGTATTTTTAAAGCTCGATTAAGTAACATAAACCAGCGACTACGAACATTTGAGGTACCACCTGTGCTTAATATGAACGCTATGGATTATATCGATATCATAAATTGGAGTACAATACCCTTAACTGAACCACCATTAACAATTGGAAGTTCGAATGAAACTTTACAGGAAATTGTGGTTAATCCGGAGACATCAGCACTGTTATCGGAGCTTAAGTTATATCCGTCTCACACGCAAGTCGTTGAACGCATGGTTAAACTTGTGACAGAAGCTTCAGCAAAAGTTTGTGGTGCTGATAGCAGAGATGGTTTGATCAGAACCAAACTGAAATCACACCGAATTATGCCTTCTTTTAGGTCAAAAAAAGATTATAAGTTGTAAGAACAGTTGTTTGTTTGTTTAATTTAAGCATAAACTTTATTTTTAATGATTTAATGATTTTTTTTAATATTAATGTAAATTACGCTGTGGCAGTTAAAATATTAAAAATAAAAACATGAATAATTAACAACATTTGTTTCATTCTATGTATTATAACATTTTCGGATATGCAAGTTGTAAAACTAGTAAAATTTTAAATTCAAAATTTTAGTGACCTTGTGGCAGTTCAAAACAGCAAAATATGAAAAAATTTGTTTTTACAAAAAAAACTGTTTTCCTACTCCACATGTTTTTTTGGATTGCAAAATCTGAAATTAAAATATTTTTGAATTTCGTATACAAATCGGCCTACCCTAATGTTCACTCTGCTTGGATGTTATCTCTCCATCGCATTCTGGGACGTCCGAGTGGTCTTTTGCCTCTAGGAATCTCCTCCCATACCAGTCTTAGAAGTCTCTCGTTTTGAAGTCTGTGCACGTGGCCTGCCAATTCAGTCGCTGTGATTTAATTTCTTGAACAATATCGGCGTCAATGTAGAGTGCTTTTAATTGGATACTGGTTCTGATCCTATACTGGTTTGTGTTAATGTCGTCGTGAGGTCCGAAAATTTTGCTAAGTATTTTTCGTTCAAAACATCTGAGCTTTTCTTCGTTTGCTTTGGTCATGGTCCACATTTCGCATCCATATGTTCAATCAATCAATATTCTTTATTTCATCTGACTTTTACAAGTATTGAAATGCGTCAAATACAATCTATGATCAGTAAAAACTATAAGTACATAAAAACAGTTAACATAAAAACATATAAAATATACACAAAAACATACAAATTGTTAAAAAGATGCCTGCAAAGATTTCTCTAACGAATAGAAAGTGTTTACCAGAAGTAAGTCCGTAACTGTTCTCTTAAATACATAAATATTTGACTCTTTAACATAATTAGGTAATTTATTATACAAACGAACGCATGTTGTATTGGGGGTCACCAAATCATTTCTGTAACGAAAGTTGTAGCCACTCATTAAGGAAACATCATTTCTGCAAATAAAATTGCATCTACGTGACTTTACATAAACAACACAACTAAAAATATACGTAGTCTGGGCTGATTATCGGAGAATAGGCCATTTTTGGGAAAAGTTATTTACCAGCAATTTTATTGCTGGAATCGAATTATAAGATCCTATATATTAATAATATAGGTATGCAAAGTCCTCAGATAGTGTGCTACTTTTTTTATAAACAAAATGGCACCCGAAAATCGTGTTTTTTTCAATTATTGCTCTAGAACTCCGAAGATTTTAACTTTACAACAAAAACACTCTAATAAAAATTCACCGTGATTAAATTCTGCATAAAGACGTGTTTTTCCCGATCTGCTCCGACGAAAATTTTCCTCGGAAAATGCGGGTTTTCCCAACAAAATCTTTAATTTTCAAATAAAGTTTTAGATAAGTAATTATTTACCAATAATTAAATAATTTGGTGACTTAAAAGCCTTCGTGGTTTAGATTATAGTTCCAGAAGCTGGTGAAAATTAAATGAATATTTTAGCAACAATTCAATTGTTAATTAATAATTTACGGTCGCAATAATAACCAAAATAATTATGATACACTGATCAAACTTTGAAATCTTATAAAGATGAGATGCCTATTTAACATTTTGTCGACAAAATATAATTTTTTTATTTTTTTGCATAATCTTTAAATGTTTAAAAAAAATAGTTATAAACAAATTAACGTTTCTCAGAAAGTTTTTATTATATTATAATTTTAAAAAATAGCTAAAATGCGCATTTCAAATATCTTGAAAATGAATGCTTTAAAACTTTTTTGTAACCATTTGCAAAAAAGTTATGAAACAGCAAAGTAAACATACGATTACTACGGTGTTAATAATTTTTTTAATTCTTTCCAAGCGTAGAAGTGAGTTTAAAGTACAAGCTAATTATTTATAAAACAATATCGATTATCAGCTTAATGGTTATATTTTTTAATTAAAGATTATAAATATATTTTTTTGTAATTTACACGCGCGAAAGTAGAATAATACAGTACCGTAGCTACCCGCCCACATACACAACTCGCGCGAGTTTAAGCGTGTCAGTCGCTTCGAGTGAACATTTTATCTCCGGCTCTGTATCAAGCCTATTTTCGCGCTAAAAATTACAAAAAAAAGTATTTTTAATCTTTGATTAAAATATAACCATTGCACTAATTTTTGACATTCTTTGTGAGTAATTAGATTGTACCATAGACTCACTTTTAAGCTTTGAAACAATTAAAACAAATTATAAACAATGAAGATAGCGTATATTTATTTTGCTGTTTCCTAACTTTTTTGCAAATGGTTGGAAAATTTTTTTAAAGCTTTCATTTTCAAGACCTATGAAATACGCATTTTAAGTATTTTTTAAAATTAGCGTATAATAAACAATTTCTAAGAAATGTTAATTTGTTTATAACAATTTTTTTTAAACATTTAAAGATTATGCAAAAAAATGAAAAATTTATATTTTGTCGACAAAATATTAAATAGGCATCACACCTTTATAATCTTTCTAAGTTTGATCAATGTCTCATGATTATTTTGGTTGTTATTGCGACTGTAAATTGTTAATTAACAATTGAATTGTTGCTAAAATATTCGTTTCATTTTAACTGGCTTCTGAATTTATAATCGATACCAAGAAAGCTTTTATTTCACCAAGCTATATAATTATTGATAAATAATTACTGGCCCAAAAAATTTATTTGAAAATTCGAGATTTTGTTGGGAAAACCCACATTTTCCGAGGAAAATTTTCGTCGGAGCAAATCGGGAAAAACATGCCTCTATGTAGAATTAAATTGGGGTGAATTTTAATTTGAGTATTTTTGGTGTAAAGTTAAAATCTTCGGAGTTATAGAGCAATAATTGAAAAAAATACGATTTGTCGGCGCCATTTTGTTTATAAAAAAAGTAGCACACTATCTGTGGACTTTACATACCTATATTAATAATATATAGGATCTTATAATTCGATTAAAGCAATAAAATTGCTAGTAAATAACCTTTTTTTGTACTTTACTAATTAGACCAACGTATTATAACTATTTTTTTTCAAAATTTAAAGATTATGCAAAAAAAAGAAAAATTTATATTTTGTCGATAAAATATTAAACAAGCATCTCATCTTTATAATCTTTATAGGTTTGATCAATGTATCATGATTATTTTGGTTATTATTGCGATCGTAAATTGTTAATTAACAATTGAATTGTTGCTAAAATATTCGTTTAATTTTCACCAGCTTCTGGAATTACAATCTATACCAAGAAATCTTTGATGTCACTAAGTTATTTAATTATTGATTAATAATTACTTACCTAAAACTTTATTTGGAAATTATAGTTTTTGTTAGGAAAACCCGCATTTTCTGAGGAAAATTTTCGTCGGAGCAAATCGTGAAAAACACATCTCTATGCAGAATTTAGTTTCGGTGAATTTTTATTTGGGTGTTTTTGTTGTAAAGTTAAAATCTTCGGAGTTATAGAGCAATAATTGAAAAAAATACGATTTGTCGGCGCCATTTTGTTTATAAAAAAAGTAGCACACTATCTGCGGACTTTGCATACCTATATTATTAATATATAGGATCTTATAATTCGATTCCAGTAATAAAATTGCTGGTAAATAGCTTTTCCATGAATTTTGCTAATTAGCCCAGAGTAACAGTGAAATTACAGTTAAAATATTTAATTGTTTAAAAACTGGTCTACAGGAATTCAAGCGCCTTCTAAACGTCATGGTACGAATAATTTTTTTTTTTTGAAGAACAAGCACCTCATTAATTCGCGAGCAATTTCCCCAACAAACCAAGCAATATTGCAAAATTGACTGTAAATGATCAAAATAGTAAAGTTTTAAGATATCTAGGGAGACAAAATTCCTAAGTTGCCATAGAACATAACAGTGCACAGACAATCTTCCCACTACATAATCAACGTGAGAGCTCCAAGACAAATTAGAATCCAGATAAACACCTAACAACTTAGTGGAGTGGCTATTTACCACTGACCCATTATCAAGTTTTACTAATGGACTCATCTGCATAGTAGAACGTGGAAAGGTTACCATATTGGTCTTTGATCCATTTAAGATTAGGGCATTATTTAAACAGTAATGAGACATACTTTTTACAAGACAGTTTGCTTTTTGTACTACATGAAAAAAACTATTGGAATTTAGTGCAACTGTGGTATCGTCAGCAAATTGAGTGATATAACAGCCTGATTGCTGTTCCGCGTCTTCTACTCGAATGCTTATTGCACCAGAAAAATTATCTAATGAATTCCGAACCAAACATGTTGAGCTATCGTTTATCAGTTGATTTAAATCATTGACGAAAATCAAAAATAAAAGAGGGCCAATGATACTTCCTTGTGAAACTCCGGAGAGGACACTTTCTTCTGAAGAAAATATTATATTCGCATTCACATTGACCTTAATTTTTTGAAACCTTTTCGATAAAAAGGTGTGGATCCACTTTAACGCAGTTCCTCTAACACCACTATGATAAAGTTTTTCCAGCAGTATTGGATGATCTACAGTTTCAAAAGCTCGTGCTAAGTCAAAAAACAAACAGATAACTTTATTACCCTTATCAAAGTTCGATAAAATATGATTGCACAGCGCTAGTAGTGCATATTGCACACTTAAACCTTCACGGAAACCAAATTGAGACTTTTCTATAATGTTGTGCTTGTTAATATACGAGAGGAGACGTTTATGAAATGCCTTCTCATATATTTTTGAAAACACAGATAAAAGTGATAGGCCTCGATAGTTATCAAATTTTGATTTGTCACCTTTTTTATGTATAGGCACAACTAAAGCAGTATTTAGAATTTGAGGAAAAGTCCCTTCCTGAAATGAAAGGTTTACTAGAAATGTTAATGTTATTACAGGTCTGATGATGGATTTATAGATTTCGATCTTGGAACTTCTTGTAAAATTTTTTTGATTTTATAGGCTTATCGAGTGCGAACAGACAGCGATTTGCCGATTGGATTCTGTCTTTTATTTCTTCAGTAACATCGTTGTCAGCTGTGATTACGGCCCCCAGATACTTAAAACGTTGTACTCTTTCGAAATTGGAGCTGTAGACCGTCACATTTTGTCCTATCCTGTCTCTTCGTGTCGTTCTATTTATACACATATATTTCGTTTTCTCTTCATTGATCTTCAGCTCTACTTCACTTGTTGCTCCTTCCACCTTGGAAATTTGAAAATGCCTTTTATGGATAGGATGGAGTCTCCAACGAGATGAATGTCATCTGCTTATGCTAGTAATAGCTTGAGATCTTGAACCGATAGCAATTCTGTTTTTATTTCGGCCGACCTCATGGATTTCTCTAATACATAGTTAAAAAGTAGTGGGGGTAACGCATCACACTGTTCGAGTGCACTGTTGATTTCAAAGCTGCCAGACGGTTTATTATTTACACGTATCTACTTTAGATATTCCGCACTCCTTACAGACTTTGGTCATCCGAATGAGTTTCTTTGGTATTGAAAACTCCGCCATCGCATTCCATACTTGGCTTCTTTCGACGCTATCGTATGCCTGTCGAAAGTCTATGAAGAGATTGTGTATGGATCTGTGATACTCCCATCCCTTTTCTAGAAGCTGTCTCAGTGTGAATAGTTGATCTATTATTCCTTTATAATTTTCGCATTTTGTTTTGTCCCCTTTTTTGTGGATGGGAACTAATATTATGTTTTCCTTCCATCTTGCTGGTATCCTTTCTTCTAACCATACATATATGCGTTATTAACTGGTGGATTTGGCGATGTAGTGCGTCTCCCCATATTTCAGAAATTCTGCTGGTATCTCGTCCGTACCCGGCGCTTTGTGATTTTTCAACTTATTTAAGGCCTTTTGGGTTTCTTCAAAAGAGGGATTTTTGACGGGCATGTCCGCTGTGATATAAATCTCTTTTTTGTGCTGTTTTTCCTGTATGATGTTTAGATGGTCCCTGAAATACCCTTTCCATTCTTCACTTAGTTCTTTATCGTCGATTATCATATGGCCTTGATTGTCTCTCAGTGTAGGGATAGAATTGTAGACCTGGATGCTGCGTACCAAAAAAAGTTGATTAGTAGCAATCTGAAAATTTGTTAATATCTTAACGGTGTCTAGTCGGACAAACTTTAATGTATGGGAACACTGGAACAGGGGAAGTTTTAATTGTGGAACAGGTTAAAAATTTGGAACGTCAGACTTTGAAAACGTTAAATGTATTTTGTCGGACAGAACTTCCAATTGATTTGTTACCATTTCATTAAAGTCTCATGCAAAAATTAGACTGCTATTTACCATCAATAAAATTCCTATCATTTGATACATTCTACGTGTCGTTGACTAAGCGAAATGCCAACATAAAAATCAGACTAGTGTTTATCACCAACTGGGCATTTTAATGAGTGGAACACGAAGAACATGTCAAATGACAGGAATCATGTTGGTTAGTAAAAGCAGTCTGATTTTTGCATGAGAGTTTAATGAAAGGGTAACAAATCAATTGGATGTTCTATCCGACAAAATACATGGGACGTTTTCGTAATCTGACGTTCCAAATTTTTAAACTGTCCCCCAATTAAAACTTCCCCTGTTCCAGTGTTCCCGTACATCAAAGTTTGTCCTACTACACACTGTTAAGCTGTTAACAGATTTTCAGCTTGCATTAGTCAACTTTTTTTTGGTAGGCGGGATGCAGGCCTATTGGTTCTATGGCCTCTTTTCTCAGTGGAAATTGCTTTATAGAATTCTCTGGAGCCTGGTTGGGGTCGGTCTCTCTCCATAGTTTCATATCTGTGTTGTTCATAGTTTCTTTTCTTTGAGCGTATTATTGTTCTTGTTTATTTTCGGCAGTCGTCGTATTCCTTTTTACTTTTGTTTGATTGTAGTTGTATAGATGTCCTCCTTACTGTTTGATTTTTTTTCCAATTGTTTCCGACACTCCTTGCCATACCATATTTTTGCCCTCTCTGTCCACTTCTTCGAAAGATCTTGTTGGCTGTCTTGATTATTATTTCGGCAGTCGTTTCCCACAGCTCGTTTATATCATTATATACTCTTTCAGAGTTCAAGGTTTGTTCAAGTTGTTCTCTATATTTTTTTTTGTTTCTCCGTATTCTGTATTTCGTCTATGTTCCATTGTGGGTTCATTGTTGTTTTATTGTATTTGTGGCTAGATATTCTGGATTTGACTTTTGCTCTGACTAAGTAATGGTCTGTATCTGCGTCTATTCCTCTGAGGCTGCTTACGTCTATGATATTGTTCCCATGTCGGGCATCTACAATGGTGTGGTCGATTTGGTTTGCATCTTCATGCGGAAACATAGTTGATCTATATCAGCTACTACATCAGCTAATAACAATAAGATTATTGTTGCTCCGGAAGATAAAAAGACGAGCAAATCTTTGGGTTTCCAAAAGCTTTTTCGATGTCATTTTTGCATACACTTTTATAATTTCATATTTTTCATGGTCCAGGTGTAATTTTTGTAAACACTATATGAACCTTTGCTATCTTCTTTAATCGTTATGACAGATCTTACATTAGAAAATAAAAAATGCTTTTTGTAAATCACCATGCTCACTTTAATATGATTTTTTGATTGGAGGACCATTTGTTCAGATCTGTTGTCTTTATACCATCTAGAATTAATACTTCACATATAATGGATTGATCTTTAAGTGCCACCTCCGCGACGGAGGTCAACAGTCATCATAGCTATTCGGCTTTTAGAGACGGCTGCTTGGGAAAGTTCATTTGATGTTCATCTGTATCATTCGCTCAGGTTGGGCAGCCACGATATTCTGCGTCTCCCTATGCTTCTTTGTCCTTGAATCTTTTTCTGCATAATCAATTGGAGTAAGTTGTATCTCTCTCCATGTGTAATATGTCCGAGATATTCCAATTTTCTTGTTTTGATAGTATTTAAGATTTCCATGTCTTTATTCATCTTTCTCAGAACCTCTTTGTTTGTGACCTGTCTGTCCACGATATTTTTAGAAGTCTTCTGTACACCCACAGCTCGAATGATTCTAGTTTTTTCATTGATGCAACGTTCAAGGTCCAGGCTTCCATTCCATGAAACAAAGTCGAGAAAACGTAGCACCTAGTTAATCTAACTCTCAGCTCCAACTTCAAATCTCTTGTGCAGACCACTTTTCACATTTTGTTAAAATTTTCTCTAGCCTATTCTATTTTGATTTTGATTTGCTGTAAGTAATCTCCTGTGGAGTTGATCCTATTGGCTCGTTCGATATTGGATCCATTAATGAAGAGATTCTCGTTATTTCTTTGAATTTTCGATATTCTCATAAACTTTGTCTTCTTGACATTCATTGTTAGACCGTATTCTTGTCCAAACTCCGCTATTCTGGTCACCAGCCTCTGAAGATCCCCAATATTTTCAGCTAAGATGACAGTATCATCCGCATATCTAATGTTGTTAGTGGGAACTCAATTTACCTTTATATCAGCTGTTGGACCCTCAAGCGCTTTTTTCAAGATCTCTTCCGAGTAGCCATTAAAAATAATTGGCGATAACACGCATCCCTGTCTCACTCCACGTCTGATTTCAATTTCCTTTGAGAGATGATCGTTAACACGTAATTTTGTTCGCTGCTTATAGTATAAATTCGATATAATCCTGAGGTCATTGTAGTCTGTTTTCTTTGATTTCAGGACATGTAGTCATTGTTTATGTCGTATTTTGTCGAATGCTTTATTATAGTTAATAAAACACGCATATATATCTTGATTGACATCCAGGCACCTTTGTATAAGTATGTTTAGTGATAGAAGAGCTTCACGAGTTTCTAGGCCCTTGCGAAATCCAAATTGCATATCCTTAACACGTTGACGGACAGAACGTCTATAGACGTCTAATTTCCATTGATGTAATGTGACACAACGTCTATAGACGTCTTTTTTAAAATAACGAGTTGTGACAAAAAATCGGTGTCATAATATGAATGCATATTAAATGTATTAAACAATAATGGTCGTCATCCACATGTTTGAAATAAATGTTAAAAACTCATTGTTTCCATAAACTAAGAAATTCAGCAATTTCCCTATTCTACATTGCAAAATACATACATATAGTGTCACAACACTTGCTTACCCTTTTGACCCAATGTCCGTCAACGTGTTAATGTATATGTCCAGTTTTTGATATATCGTCGCCTCAAAGCAACAGTAGGATATGTACCGGGTGTCCCAATAAGAATGGCTCTCGGCCATATCTCAGGAACCGTTTATAGTAGAGCTTTGAAATAAAAAAAATTATAACAAAAGTTGATCAGGAAAAGCCTGGAAATTATTTTCATAATTGTGGGACCACCGCTAGAGGGCGTAATTGAATATCAAAAATAAAAAAATCTAAAATTTACAAAATTTTCCTAATGAAGGGGCACTGGAAATCCGATTATTGTATTCTTCATAAAATTCTGCGCATATTTGATTTAACAAGTTTAACTCTACCTTTGCAAATAAGAGGTTGGGGTGACTGGGAACCTTGTTATGAAAAACTGGCTGTGAGTCCAGTTCTACTTAATCAAATTTTGCAAACTTGGTCTTGTTGAAGATAGATCTTTTTCGGCAATGTAAAAATTATGATTTCGAACCAACTTACTGAGTAATATGCCAGCTAGAAGGCGATATTTAATTTTTTTCAGAAATCTAGTGTTCCTTGGAAAATATTAAATACAAACATGCATTTTGAATACCATATTACAAAATTAGACAAAATTAGCAACAGAATAGCGAAAACCGCATGTTAATACCTTTTTTCTATCTCGAGATATCCTACAAAACGTGTAAATTTAAAAACATAACTGTTACTCTCACCGGTAAACGAAATTTATTAAAAGTAGTGTGCTATGGAAACAACAAAGAAACATTTTCCAGTTGTAAACGTATATTAGGTCTTTTCAACGATTCTCATTTGTTTCGAGCCTCGTTCATATCTCGTATATTAATATTATACACGGATTATACGGCATATGACAGAGGCTCGAAACAAATGAGAAGCGTTGAAAAGCCCTATTCCAAAGAAATAAAAACAACTATTTAGTGATGACATAAACGTTTAAATTTTTGCCCATCATTTTCGTTGCAAACATTTACTCTTTCAAGAGTAGATTGAACAGCAGTCTCAATTTCTGCTCTCGATATGCATTGAATGGCGTTTAGTATTCTCTGGATAATGTATTCTAGAGTAGTGTATGATGGGCAACAATTTGAATATTTAGGTCGTCACTAAGTAGTTCTTTTTGTTCTGTGTTATATTTAATTTTAATATTATTGTTTCTCTTTATATTGTTGTTTTAATTAATTATATTTTTATACGGTGACATCTGGAAAATGTTATTTTGTTTTTTTCCACAGCACACTACTTTTCTTAACTTAGTTTACCGGTGATAGTAACAGTTATGTATAAAATTAACACGTTTCTCGAGATATCTGGAGATAGAAAAAAGGTATCGACATGCGGTTTTCGCTATTCTATTGCTAATTTAATCTAATTTTATAAAGTATGATTAAAAATGCATACTTGTATTTAATATTTTCCAAAGAAAACTAGATTTCTGAAAAAAATTAAATAACGCCTCCCAGCTGGCTTAATACTTATTAGGATGGTTCAAAATTATCACACTTACATTGAAGAAAAAGATCTGTCTTCAACAAGACCCAGTTTTCAAAATTTGATTTAGCAGAACCGGACTTAAGCCATTTGTTCATAACAAGGTTCCCACTCACCCCCACCTCTTATTTGCAAAGGTAGAGTTAAACTTGTTAAATCAAATATGCGCAGAATTTGATGAAGAATACAATAATTGGATTTCCAGTGCCCCTTCATTAGGAAAATTTTGTAAAATTTAGATTTTTTTATTTTTGATATTCAATTACGCCCTCTAGCGGTGGTCCCACAATTATGAAAATAATCTCCAGGCTTTTCCTGAGGCAACTTTTGTTATAAATTTTTTTATTTCAAAGCTCTACTATAAACGGTTCCTGAGATATGGCCGAGAGCCATTCTTATTGGGACACCCGGTACATACATATCCTACTGTTGCACTAGTGCACCGATTAACCAGTTAGTCATATGGGACCGATGCGATGTGTATGGTATATACGCATATACGGTGCACTAGTGCAACAGTAGGATATGTACATATCCTACTGTCGCTTTGAGGCGACGATATGTACTTACTCGGTTATGGATGACTTTCAGTAGAGACTTTAGCGCATGGAACATCAAGCTAATGGTACGGTAGTCGCCGCATTTTCTTGCGTTTTTCTTTATAGGGAGAAAAATAAAGATCGCCTTTAACCATTCTTTGGGTAATGTGCCTGAGCTATAAATTTTGTTCAAGAGTATCACTAAAACATTAATATGCTGCTCATCAGCTCATCTCTAATTTTTAGAAGGTCGATAGGAAGCATGTCAGGTCCTGGGCTTTTTATGTTCTTCGTTGTTTTTAATGCATGTATTTTACTTCCTCTTTTGTAATATCTGGGCCTATTTCTCCTGAAGTAAGTTCTAGATGTTTCCAGGTCCCTTGTTTCATCATCAAACTGTTCGTCGATGTATTCTGCCCAACGTTGTACTTCATGGATTTGGTTTAATGTATATTTTTCTGGTTTAATGGATTGATGCTCTTTTGTAAACACAAAACGAAACGTTTCCAAAAATATAATATGGATTAGTAGAACACCGTAGCTTTTCTTTCCCCTCTTTTCTGACTGATATCTTCAAGTTTCACAGTGTAAAAAGTTTTCCATTTCTACATAATATTTTTAGATTTTGTCGAAATGGAGTATATGGTAATTCTGCACCTTCTTGTATAGATATAAAACAAAAGCCAGTGCATGTTTCTAATACATCAGACAAATCTAAGAAAACAACAAAACATACAACAGCGACAACGGCGACGACTACAAGTATGATTACTACACCAAATCCCTCAATTACATTAGAGAAGTCAGTTACAAGTCAAATTATTAACGACGGAAAAAAAGTGATATGTTATTACTCTGGATGGACGGCATATAATGGCTCATATCCAGAAGAAGTTGAGCCTAGATTGTGCACTCATATAGTTTACGAATATATTGGCATTCATCAAAACGGAGAGTTGGATCTGGAGGGAAAAGGACCAGGTAAGGGATTAGGGGTCTAGGACTTTTCGCAGCGGACGTTTCGCCGCAGCCGTTTCGCCGCGAGCCCGATTCGCCGCGAGCCCATTCCGCCGCGTGAACCTTATAGACGGAGAGGCAGCGCTGATAAATCTCTTTGAATGAAGTAAAGAAACACAGACTTACTCACAATCATTTAATAATACTTCGACGACCGGTTTCGATCTCTACACTATTCAGATCATCTTCAGGTCGGCGTTACAAGTAAGGTAAGGTCGCCAATTAAGGCCACCTTAAGGTTTAAATATCTGTAATATTTTATTCAGGAACAATATGGGGAAAAACTCTTGTATACGTATTGCCTAACATTTTAGCTATCGAATTTCAGGATAAAATACTTACTAAATAAATAAAGAAATATAAAATGTTAACATTTAATAAATCTGGAATATTTGGCTTATTAGGAACTGGTATTTTTTAGGCAAATTGAGATGGATAATAAATTTTAAACCTAAGAATTAAAGAACAAATACAAAATTTAGTGAAAGAAACTTTTATTCATATTAAAAACAAAAATGTGTCAATACATTAAGCACACATATCGCACATTTACACACATCTAGGACAATTGGATTTATTAGGACACTGTCTACTTCTTTTATTTACCATAAAAAAATAATAAAAAGCAATATAGAGAAAAAACAGTTCCAGTTCCTTAAAAAGTATTAATTTACTATCGCTTTACAAAGAAAAAATAATTGGCTTATATTCATTAAGTACCATTTTAGTAATTTTATAACTTACCTAAAATTTATAAACGAACTTCCGCACCGTAACAAACACGTGTCTAGTCTACTTGGCGCTGCTATGTGATACTACCGACTAAATGGCGTAGGCGTAGACGATTTTGACTGAGAAAGACATTTACGGCGACCTCTAATATATAGTAGGTATCTATATTTAAGAAAATATTTGCAATTGGCCTAATTAAGACACTGGCCTTATTTGGCGACACTACCTTAGTTAAATGCTACAATTAAAGAAAGCCAGAGTTAGAACATTGTCTGGTTGTATCAAAATGCAAATAGAAGGCCCAAAAATTTTTGAAAAATATGCAACTGTTGACATTTCAGAAACACAAACTGATAAATACGTATGCACATATATGAGAAACAAGTACTCATAAGCACGCATACGTACATAGATGCATGCGGTTTATGACTATTTGTTGAATTAAGTTAAATTTTAAAATTATTAAAAACTTTTTTATAAAAAAACCTAAAAAAGAATGTGTGTGTACTTTGTACGCACGTAAGAAGTTATACTTCTATTATATGATTTCAACGAAATTAATATAAGGTAAATCAGGGTAAGTGCGAACGTATTTTTCTAGAGATTATGTTCATGTCACTATTAAAACTGAAGTATTCATTCTAGAATAATCACAATTAGTATATAAAGCCAGTAGAAGTTTCTAATTAGTACTGATTCAGTAACACGTGTTAATTAAGCAAACATTACCAAATACAACTTTTTTTGTTACCTGATCAAATATTCTCACTTGCCCCAGACTGTGGGGCAAGTGGGAATAGCATGTGGCGTTTATATGTGTTGTGTATTACACTATGTATGGGGCAAATGCGAATAAGAAACATAAAATTTACTGTCAGTAATATTTATTTATATAATTAGTCCAATATTTTTGGATGAGAACAAAACATAAAAGCTAGATTTCCTAGCATACGAAATTAAATCCTATGAAAGATACACTGAACTGGAACGATTTTCCTCTTCTATTTTCCACAGGATCTGGCAATATCACGACAATATTTTCCCTGGAAACAGTGTCAGTGTCATCATTATCTGGCCAGTAAAATGTATAATTGTTATTCTTCTTTTTCGTGAATTTAACAATTGGATTGTTCTTTTGTACTATTGTTCCAATGAAGTGTTTCACAGATTTCTTTCCGGTATATTTCACTACAAGCCACTGTCCAGACTTAAAATCTTCCTTTACATTTTCAATATTGTTGCCCATATCGTCATCTAGGATGTCCTCAACCAAATCATCTAGCGAATCATTATCCAAAGAATCATTATCTAACGGTGGATATTTATCAGATAGCTCATTAAAAAATCATCATCTAACGGTGGATCTATATCAGATAACTAGTCACTAGAACTGGAACTATGCTGTTTTCGTCGTCTAGATTTTATTTTCCGCTGATACATTACCCCACTAGTGCTGGGCACTGCTTCAATACTATTTTGTTTGCTTTTTCTTGTAATTTTTGGTAATAATCATTACTGGTTATAACCTCGGCATCAGGAGTTACTCGTGTTTTCTTTACCGGTTCCAAACGAGGCATTGGCTTGACTGTTTTCAAAAGCAAGTCTTCAAAAGAAACAGATGGCGGTAAATCTTCTAGAGTTGCTTCCATATTTTCGTCACCTTCATTCGCAGTTTTGTTATTTATCACCTTCCAACGTTTATAGGCATCGGGGTGAAATGTATCTTCTCCTATAACGTCATTTTTGTATGGGAATATTCCTGCTTTCCGAAATCCGCTTTGGATGATTTCTGGCTTTGTACCATACCATACGTCACGAACAAGTTCAGAAAACGTTCGCTTCGGTATTTTTATTCCTTGGTTTTTTCGCTGCCAAGCCACCAATTTTTTGTCCCACTCAGTCTTAAAGGATTTAAACACTGATAAATCTAAGGGTTGCAGTAAATGCGATGTGTGTGCCGGCAACTTGAGAATGGTAATCTCATTTTCACGAGCTAATTCAATGACTTTTGTATTTACGTGAGTGCTGTGAACATCATATATCAATAATAGTGGTCTTTGTTGTCCCACAGCATTCAAAAATGTATTTTTTAAGAAATTGACGAAAACGTCCGTTTCAATCCAGCCGTTTGGAGTAGCTGCATATGCTATATCAAGATTATCTGGGTCCTGTGTTGCCATCCATTGGTCCCATACGAACTTTCCTTTAAAGATAATACATGGTGGTGCTTTGTCTCCAAATGCATTTGCCGCAGATAATATTGTTACATTCTCCTTACCTGGACTGCTGGTAGTTCGCGAGCACGGTTTACCTTTGGCTCCTAGCACCTTCACTCGGGATGGGTCAACGCATAAGCTAGTCTCGTCCAAATTCCATATTTGCTTAGGCTTATCATTAAGATCTAATTCAACAAGTGTTCTTTAAGAGCTCAAAATACTTATAAATGGGAAATGGATAACACATCTTCTTCCTTGCGTACTCAACCGATTGGGGTTTCTTGAGAGATAACTTGTATCTTGCTTTAAAGCCGGTGAACCAGTCATGACCAGGAATATTATTTTTAAATGGCGTTCTTATATTATTTTGTATAACAGAATCAGAGACAATCAACAGAACTTCACGTTTTGACAATCCAAGGCCCCATTTTTCTGGAGTTTTCAAACCTTCGGCAAATTTGCGTTCATGTTCGACATGAATAACTGGTAATCTACCTAATGAATCACTTTTTTCCCTCTGACACCAGTTAAATGATTGTGCAATGCTGTTTTTGGAATTGCATAATTTTGGCTTGCTGTATGTAGTGTTGTTTTTCCCGATCTGACATCTTCCAGTGTTGTTGCAGCTATTGCTTACTATATGATGTCGCTCTCTCCGTCTTACGTTGGTAAATGCGAACCATGGTAGCACCTAAAAAAGAGTCAACCATTAAAACTTTAATCGGGGCAAGTGGGAACGTAACTAATTAATCCTAGTTCCCACTTGCCTCGATAAAATTTTATTGAGGCAAGTGCGAACATTAGTGCACGTGGCCTGTAAGTAGAGTTATGTATATACAAACATGTTAATCGTGTTCACGAAGTGCACTATTACACTAAAATAATACGGCTAATAATCTTACCTTGAAAATCTCGTTATTGCAGAACACTGGTTAAGTGCAAATTTGACAAAACAAGTGAATTTTTGCAGATATATGTTCAATACCTTAACTCTCACATGTACTGCCGGTAACGTCGCTCCGCTGTATACAGAACACATGGTTATGAAGTTGAGTAACGTTTACACTAGATGTCGCTTTTTTACTATCGTTGGTTGAATTACGGTATTGAATGGTCGCACTTGCCCCAGATTCGCACTTACCCTGACTTACCTTACTTTAAACAGTGTATTTATATTTTATTTAAATATTAAACTAATTTTAATACTTAGGTACTACTTCTCAAAAATTTTTATTAAAACAGTGCCAAAAATTAAAATAATAAAAGAATAAAACACACACAAACAAACACATTGAAAAATGCCGCAAATGATTTCTGAACAATGTAGGAAAAATTTTTAACTAAATACGTATTTTCTTAAAAAAAAATATAATAAACTTACAATCATAAAATGTATAAAAAAATATAAAAAATAAAAGTTTCCATTAGGTTCGAACCCGATTATCAGCGCAGTTAGTATTAAAATTCATTCAACTTAAACTTTTACCCACGGAGACCATGTGTCATCATGTGTTAAGATCAACTAACTAAACGGATTAAACTTTTGAGGGTTCTGAATTTAACCAAATTATTTTGATTTTGAATTGAAATTATTTAGAATTGAAAGAAATATTAGAATACAACAAAACATAGAGTAAGAAAACAATATATTAGGTGAATATCGATAGAAATTTTAATGGTAATCAAATTATGTAAATCAAAGCATTACATACTATTTTAGTAGGTTCTTTTTAAATTTTACAAATAGGTAGATCCTACCTATGAAATTTTTTATTAGGATACTGAAACATTTACAATTATTACGTACCTGTCGCTTTTAAAAACTATTTAGAAAGTCACTACAATATTATAAACTTGCATTTTTCTCTGCCATCACAGCAATAAAAACTAATATACACAACATTAATAATTTGTTTATCCAAAATCTCCATATTGAACAATTATTGACAGATGAGTTTAACACCCAATCAGATCCCGTATAACGTTTATACCATACTGTCTGTGTGCGCATGCGCGCAGAATTATGAAATTTTACTCTCAGTCGCGCCTAAAGAAGTATAACTTCAAAAAACTATATAATTTTGATCTGCTTACATGCCGTTACAAGGGATGCTTTGTAAGTTCATCGATAACATGTTTAAACGTCCAACTTATGCTAATAGGATAGCTAGGTGACGACTGTGCAAGCGGACATGCTTCGTAGGTCAAAAAGTCAAGTAACTCTCAGTAACCCCTATTCTACATTTGGCTTGATCGACCGCAGAATGTTTTTCTACACACTCACAGTAATCAACTGTGAAAAATGTAGCTTTAGTAAATTTACTTGGTCTATTACGTTTTAATTGAAGAAACAACTACCTATGTAATGCTCACACATACAGGAAGGTTTGATAGTTATAATTAATATAGGTACGGTACGCATTGATATTGAATTTTCCCCCAACCCAGTATAACCCCAAAGATATACTTAATTTTATTTTACTCTATTTAAAACTTTCCTTCACACTTTACAAAAAGTAGTTCGTCAACAAACAACAATAAGAAACTTCAATTTACTAGTCTACTTAGAAACTACTTAAATTTAAAGTTTTCTACATCCTACAAATTTAGAAATGAATTGCTATGTCAAAAGAAAAATACGGAAAAAAACTTTCCTTCACACTTTTTCCGAGGCTTAGGTGGTTAGCCGCTAAGGTGCTTTAATCACCCGCTGTTAGTCATTTACCTTTATTCAAGTACTTTTCATTTTGTTTCGAATAGTAATAGACTAATTAGACGAAGCAACGAAGCATTAAACCTAGGAATTTTGTGCAGTAAGATGAATCGTCATGCAACTTTTTGCATTCGATTAGAGAGAGTGTCAGGCAACTTTGTGAACTAAATTCATCTACGGCAAAAATTTTTGTGCATAAGAAAATGCATTTTAAAAGTGCATCTTGAAGAGGTGAAAATGAAAAATTTAGAACTCGGGCAATATTGATGGAAATGAGTTGAATTTTTATAATCGGGGGTTTTTGGGATCGCTGAGTACGAATTTCATATCGGCGATGGTCTCCAAGGTACCTGGTGCCCACGGTGGAACTCGTCGCCTGGTAGACCAGGGCGGATCTGTAAAAATATTAGTACATTTGGACGTTGAGAGGTCACTCAAATTTTTTTGCAGAAATTGCTTGAAAATAACTCAAATAATAATATTTGAGTTATCCTCCCTCTCAAAAGGGTCCGGAACATTGTTTAAATAATTAAAATTGTTTAAAAAATGAAGGAAATACTCGATTTTTTTCTTCGTTTTTTGATTATAACTTTAAAAGTATTCATTTCCGAGAAAAGCTGTGCTGACATAAAAGTTGCGTAATTAAATTTGCTACAATATAGAATTGGTTAAAAATTTAAAAAATGGTCACACTTGTTGAAATATATCAATCATTGCGAAAAAAACATACAAAAACAAGTATCCGCATTTTACGTTTTTCAACCATTTTTGCTATACTTAGGACCTTCATATTTCACCCAGAAAAACTATATGATACAGTAAAACAATACTGTAAATTTCATTAAGATCAGTTTAGTAGATTTTGCAAAATAAATTTTTCAATCCAGCTTTCGCAAAAAAAATTCATTTTTTCAAAATGTTACAGGATTGAAAATAAAGTAGATAGCAAGTTGAAATTTTTTTGCGTATAGAAGTGTACTGTAACTTTCATTTCCAATTTGCAAAATTAAAATCGAATAACTACCACGGCGTCAGGAATTTATTAAATAAACATTAATTATTGGTGCTACGCGCAGGACAGCGGATAGTTTGCCCTGATTGGGCATTCCAATAACCTCTGATAATGATTGATACATTTTAATTTTTATTACATTTCGATTTAAATAAATAAATTTGTTTATTGGAAAATAAAAACACATACCCTTTTTTTTTAATAAAACTTTTTTTAGCAAAAATTTTCTTTGTTAATATATTTTAACTTAGAGAATAAAAGTTTATTATTTTTAAACATATGCAATTGTTTAAACAATATTTCACAAACAATAATAAAATTAGTTTGATTTTTGTTGAATTAAAATATTAAATTACAACAAAATATAGAGTAAGAAAATAATATATTAGATAAAGATTGGAAGAAATTTTGGTGGAAATCAACTTGTGTGAATCGAACACCGCTGTTCTGTGCGTAGCACCAAAAATTAATGTTTATTTAAAAAATTTTCTGACGCCGTGGTAATTAATCGATTTTAATTTTGCAAATTGCAAATAAAAGGTACCTACCGTACACTTCTATAAGCAAAAAAAATTCAACTTGCTGTCTGCTTTACTTTCAGTCCTGCAACATTTAAAAAAAAATAATTTTTTTTGCGAAAGCTGGATTGCAAAATTTATTTTGCAAAATCTATTAAACCGATCTTAATGTTTACAGTGTTGTTTTACTGTATTATAAAGTTTTTCTGGGTAAAATATGAAGGTCCTAAGTGTAGCGTAAATGGTTGAAAAACGTAAAATGAGAATACTTGTTTTTGTATGTTTTTTTTCGAAATTATTGCTATTTTGCAACAAGGGTGACTCTTTTTTAAATTTGTAACCAATTCTGTGTTGTAGGAAATTAAATTATGCAACTTTTATGTCTGTTCAACTTTTCTCAGAAATGAATAGTTTTAAAGTTACAATCAAAAAACCAATAAAAAATCGAATTTTTCCTTCATATTTTGACATTTTGATTATTTAAACAATGTTCCGGACCATTTTGAGTGGGAGGATAACTCAAATATTATATTTGAGTTACTTTCAAGCAATTTCTGCAAAAAAATTTGAGTCACCTCTCAACGTCCATCTTAAAACAGATGCGCCCTGGACTATAGAGTTTTATGTTTTAATCATTAAAAATCAGTCAATATCCATTACTCGGGGGATTTTTGGGGTTGCCAGCCACGAATTTAGTGTTGGCGATGGTCTCCAAGATACCTGGTGCCCAGTGTGGAACTCGTCGCCTGGAGTTTTATGTTATAATCATTCAAAATCAGCCAATAACCATTACTCTGAGGGTTTTGCTGAACAAGACTTTCATGTGGTCGATGGTCTCCAAGATACCTGGTGCCCAGGGTGGAGCTCGGTGTCTGGAGTATTATGTTATAATTATTCAAAATCATTTAAAACCATTACGCGGGGGGTTTTGGGGGTCGCTGCGCACGAATTTCATGACGGCGATGGCCTCCTGTGTACCTGGTGTCCAGGGTGGAACTCGTCGCCTGGAGTTTTATGTTATAATCATTCAAAATCAGTCAATAACCATTACTCCGAGGATTTTGGGGGTCGCTGAACAATAATTTCATGTGTTCGATGGTCTCCAAGGTACCTGGTGACCAATGTGGGACTCGTCGTCTAGAGTTTTATGTTATAATTACATATTACAAATCATTTAAAACCATTACTCGGGGAGTTTTGGGGTCGATGAACATGAATTTCATGACGGTGATGGTCTCCAAGGTACCTGGTGTCCAGGGTGGAACTCGTCGCCTGGAGTTTTATGGTATAATCATACAAAATCAGTCAATAACCATTACTATGAAGGTTTTAGGGGTCGTTGGGCATCAATTTCATGTTGGCGATGGTCTTCAAGGTAGGTATACAATAATCTACAAAATACGTGTTAAATTAAATGTTAGTGCAGGTATTCATAATCAATTTATTTGTATAATATAATGAAAAAATTTATAAAAAAGTAAAATAAAATAAAAAAAATATATTTACTTACTTGAAGTTACACAAATTTCTCTCTTCCGCAATTTCGAAAACCAAACTTATAAAAGAGCGCAGCTATAGAGTGTAGATAATGAAAATTCCTTTAATGCCAATCTTAAACAGCTTGATATTATAACATTATTATTTATTCTGTAATTAACAAAACTAATCAGTATAAAATATATGACTTTTTCAAAACACCAACATTAAAAACTTACTTTGCTTTAAATACGGTATCACTTTTTAGATGTTTTTTTATAATTAATTAAAAATTTTTAAAGGAACAGAACTACATAAAAGTGTAGCTTGGAGGTATTCACATATATACTATGCTTGGTTTTTAAACCAGGAACAGTAAAATAAAAAGACAGATTCACACCCAAGAAAGTCAATAGAAAAATCACCATATACATCTTCTTTTTTGGTTGATCATATCGGCCTTCGACAGTAATCCATCAACATTATAATATACTAATACGTCGCTAAAGAGTTCTAAAAACCACTGTTTTTTTTATATAAAAGCAGACTAGAAATCTAAAAATTAAAATAATACCGCAGAAAACACAAAAAAATCGCTGATATAACTCAATTACCCTTGAAATGCCAATTATGTCAAAATTTCATAAATGTCATTAGTGTCAAAATTTAACGACAACTGCTTTAAAAGCGACAAAATTTTAAAATAATTTTTAAATAAATAATTTTTTAGGATATAATATAAAAGTGTTTTAAGAAAAATTATTATAGAAAAATATATTTAGCGACCCCCAAAACACCGAAGTAATAAATATTGACTGATTTTGAATGAATATAACATAACCTAGGCACCAGGTACTTTGGAGACCATCGCCGACATGAAATTCGTTCTCAGAGACCCCAAAAACCCCCGAGTAATGGTTATTGACTGGTTTTGAATGGTTACAACATAAAACTCCAGGCGACGAGTTTTACCCTGGGCACCAGGTAACTTAAAGACCATCGCCGACATGACATTTGTACAAAGCGACCCCCAAAACCCCCAGATTAATGGGTTTTCACTGATTTTGAATAATTATGACATAAAAGTCCAGGCGACGAGTTGCACCCTGGGAACCAGGTACATTGGAGACCACCGCCAACATTAAATTGTGTTTAGCGACTCCAAAAACCCCCCGAGTAATGGTTATTGACTGATTTTGAATGGTTATAACATAAAACGCTAGGCAACGAGTTCCAACCCTTGGCACCAGGTACCTTGGGCACCATCACCGACATGAAATTCGTACTGAGGGACCCTCAAAACCACCAGGGTAATAGTTTCTGACTAATTTTGAATAATTATAACTAAAAACTCCTGGCGACGAGTTCCACTTTAGGCACCAGGTGTCTTGGAGACCACCGCCAACATTAAATTCGTGGTCAGCGACTCCAAAAACCGCCGTGTAATGGATATTGACTGATTTTTAATTATTATAACATAAAACTCCAGGCGACGAGTTCCACACTGGGCACCAGGTACCTTGGAGACCATCGCCGACATGAAATTCGTACTCAGCGACCCCCAAAACCCCCAGGGTAATAGTTTTTGGCTGATTTTGGATAATTATAACTAAAAACTCTAGGCGACGAGTTCCACCCTGGGCACTAGGTATCTTGAATGCCATCGCCAACATTAAATTCGTGGCCGGCGACCCCAAAAACAACCCGACTAATGGATATTGACTGATTTTTAATGATTATAACATAAAACTCTAGGCGACGAGTTCCACTGTGGGCACCCGGTACCTTGGAGACCATCGCCGATATGAAATTCGTGCTCAGCGATCCCCAAAACCCCCCGAGTATAAAAATTCAACTCATGTCCGTCAATATTTCCCAAGTTCTAAATTTTTCATATTCACCTCTTCGAGATGCACTTTTAAAATGCATTTTCTTATGCACAAAAATTTTTGCCCTAGATGAATTTAGTTCACAAAATTGCTTTATACTCTCTCGAATCGAATACAAAAAGTTGCATGACGATTCATCTTACTGCACAAAATTCCTAGGTTTTGGGCTTTTTAGTGCTTCGTTGCTTCGTCTAAATGAGATGCCACAGTCGAAAGTAACCACCGGATTAGTACCTACTTGATAATTAAATTTGGAGAAGGAATTTATTTATTATTTATTAATAAATTAATTATTAATTTATTATCTTATTATAGAATTAATTAATTATTTATGTGTATCACAAACTAACACAAAATGCAACCTACGTGCTGTCGTTAACACCGTACAATCAGCAAAGTTATCACTAATAATCTTGTGCAACATCCTATCAGTCTCATGGTCCATGTTCGCTGTAGCCTCATTCATAACTACTAACTTATTCTTACGTAGGATAGCTCTAGCTAAACAGAGCAGGGTTAATCTTTTTATGAGATGTGTAACAAACATTTTATATACAAAACAGAAATAAGAATCAGGCACTACTGCGAAGCCAAATAGTCCATGTAGTGAGACCACTCCCGTCTGAAAAAATTTCTGATTCGGTTTCTTTGTGGATTCCTATTCAAAAATGTCCCCTACAAACAAATCTAAAGGGTGCCGGGTGGAATTTTTGGGCAGAAATTGTTTAAACAATTTTTTTAAACAAATACAAAAGATTACGTTTTTTTGCTCTGGAGCATATACTTTTAGGTTTTTTGGCTCATTTTAGACAAGAAACGTATTTTGTATTTTTTCTTAAAAATTGACAGTTTTCGAGTTATAGGCGATTTAAAATCTGAAAAATGCGAAAATACGCATTTTCGAGGCCTAAAAACTCATATTTAAATTAGTATTTTTGAGGTTGCCAAATAGTTAAATTGAAGATTAAACACTCAGCTTCAAGATTCTGAAGAGTGGTTGCGTCTAACCTTAATTAATACCGTTGTTTTTTAATTGTTAAATATGCATGTTTATCCAATTTTTTGCCAGTGCGGCGAGCTCTATTTAAAAAATTTCCTATTTTCCTCCAAAAAATATTTTTTCTAGATTCTTTGGAATATTCTAAATAAAATAAGTTTCTTGACATTTTTCTCAAAAATTAATAGTTTTAAAGTTATAAGCGATTTAAAATCCGAAAAATGCCAAAAAACGCATTTTTGGATTTTAAATCGCTTATAACTTTAAAACTGTTAACTTTTGAGAAAAATTTCAAGAAACTTATTTTATTTAGAATATTCCAAAGAAACTAGAAAAAATATTTTTCGGGCAAAAATGGGAGATTTTTAAAATAGAGCTCGCCGCACCGGCAAAAAAATCGGATATACACGCATATTTGACAATTAAAAAACAACGGTATAAATTAAGGTCAGACGCAATTACTCATCAGAATCTTGAAGCTAAATGTCTAAACTTCAATCAAAATATGTGGAAACCTCAAAAATACTAATTTAAATATGAGTTTTCAGGCCTCGAAAATGTGTATTTTCGCATTTTTCAGATTTTGAATCGCCTATAACTCGAAAACTATCAATTTTTGAGAAAATTTACAAGATACCTTTCTTGTTTAGAATTACCCAAAAAACTTAAAAAAAATATGTTCTGCAGCAAAAAACGTTATCTTTTTTATTTATTTAAAAAAATTGTTTAAACAATTTCTGCCCAAAAATTACGCCCGGCACCATTCAGATTTGTTTAAAGGGGACATTTTTGAATAGGAATCCACAAAGAAACCGAATCAGAAATTTTTCCAGACGGGAGCGGTCTCACCCCGTGGACTAAAACTATAATTAAGTGTGGAAAAATTATAAGTATTTTATACAGAAAAGTATCTAACGGTCGAAAATAGTTATTTTCCTAACTAGTGCAGAAAGTGATACTTTCACGCACGAGACTGCCGTTGACCCGAACGACGCGACAGCGGATTTCGAGCAAGCAGTCGAGTGCGGGGAAGACACTTTCCGCATGAGTTAGGAACAATATTTTTTCTAGGGCCGTACGTTTGGAAAAAAGCCAAAAAAATGGAGTTATATCAATTTTTATTTAGAAGTGAAAATACACAAATTAATTATTTGGCAAGGTTGTCAAAACCAAACTTTCAATATAATGGGTCACCACGACGACGATATTGGTTTCCATGACGCCGATTCAAAACCAATGTAATTGTCTACTGATCTGACTTTTAAATATTATGTCAAAATAAATTTATTTCATCGAATTATCAGTAGTAATTGCACAAGAGCTCTAAAATTATCGAATTTTTCGCGAGTGACACTTTGACAGTTTTAATTTCACGACCCGAAGGGGAGTGAAATTATGTCAAGTGTCACGAGGGCAAAAATTCGATAATAATTTTAGAGATCAAGTGCAATTTGTTGCAATTTTTTCATGAATAAAACTGTTCAAAACCAAAATTTTATTGTAATTTATTTATGTACATAAGTACAAATTAGTACAATTAAACACACAGTTGTTATGAATGTTTGACGGTTGAAACTCATCAATTTTATAATTTTTAAAACATTAATTCTCATTTATGCGACTGAATGTATTTTTTCGTAGCAACGAAGGGCATCTGACGTAATATTCTTGACGACGGGATATTATCAAAAATTATCAGTTTAATTATTATTTCTGTAGCTTTCAATTGGTCAGAATCTCCTATAAGTGAAATAATCAGTAGTAATTGCACAAGAGCTCTAAAATTCTATATTAATTTTAGAGATCGAGTGCAATTTGTTGCGATTATTTCATGAATAAAACTGTTCAAAACCAAAATTTTATTGTAATTTATTTATGTAAGTACAAATTAGTACAATTAAACACACAATTTTTATAAATATTTGACGGTTGATAGACATCACTTTTCTAATTTTTAAAACATTAATTCTCATTTATGTCACTGAATGTATTTTTTCGTAGCAACGAAGGGCATCTGACGTAATATATTTGACGACGAGAAATTATCAAAAATTATCGGGTATAATATCACAAGAGAGTGAGAATAAATTGAAAATAATGCGACAGTTTTTCGAAAATTGTTTGTCTGGCAATAGACACGAGAGCCCTGCGGGCTCTCGTGTCTATTGCCCAATGACAACAAATTTGAGTAAAAATGAAGCATTATTTTCTTATTTATTCTTACTGTCGTGTGATATTCGTAAGATTATTTTTTAATACGTATATTATGGATATTTTCTTAAATGTGACAGTTGTCAAAACTAGGAAACTGGTTGCTATTAAACAGAAACAATCCACTTAAAAAAATTCTATCGGTAATTTTGTACAGTAGATAATTCTCAGTATAATTTTAATCTGATTGGACAGAATTAAACACGTGATCAAATATCTTACTATACGATTGAAAGTTAAAATCATTAAAAAATAATCAGTTTAATTATTATTTCTGTAGCTTTCTATTGGTCAGAATCTCCTATGAATGAAATAATCGCGCTAATGTCATTAAAACATGAACACAATAAGATAAATTTTAAATAAATTAGTAAATAATATCTAAATATTAGTTTATTGCATGTATTATAATTATATTATAATGCCATATTACAAGGTATTTTACTTTCACTCACGCCGTGCGGGAAAGTGCAACTTTCGGAAACGAAATGCGTGCGTGAAAGTGGCTCTTTTAGCAGGGCCGTATGGCCACATAATAAGATAAATTTGAAATAAATTAGTAAATAATATCTAAATATTAGTCTATTGCATGTATTATAATATATATGATAATGCCATATTACAAGGTATTTTACTTTCACGCACGCCGTGCAGGAAAGTGCAACTTTCGGAAAGGAAATGCGTGCGTGAAAGTGGCTTTTTTAGCAGGGCCGTATGGTCACATAAAAAGATAAATTTGAAATAAATTAGTAAATAATATCTAAATATTAGTTTACTGCATGTATTATAATATATATTATAATGCCATATTACAAGGTGTTTTATTTTCACGCACGCCGTGCGGGAAAGTGCAACTTTCGGAAAGGAAATGCGTGCGTGAAAGTGGCTCTTTTAGCACGGCCGTAGAAAAAAAAATATTTTGAACTTCTAACGGACCGCAATTTTTGAGGAAGAGACATTTAGCAAAAAATTGGCTCGCGGCGAAACGGGCTTGAGGTGAATCGTCCCATTTCCAGGTATTTGCGCAAGAATATAGAGAATCCTCGCTGCTCGCCAGGATGCTCGACGCATCTCGACACCCATCTGGCATCTCGCCAGGAATCAGTCTATAACTGAATAAACCATTCAACCATTAACTTCTTTATGGATACATATAACATGATAGAATATTTTGGAGGATTTAAAGAATAAATAGTTTTGAGATGTTTCATTGTAGTATATCAATATTAGACCAGAACACATCTGTAAAAATATTAGTACATTTGGATGTTGAGAGGTGACTCATATTTTTTTGCAGAAAATGCTTGAAAATATCTCATATAATAATGTTTGAGTTATCCTCCTGCTCAAAAATGTCCGGAGCATTGTTTAAATATTCAAAATGTCAAAAAATGAAGGAAAAGTCGATTTTTTCTTCGTTTTTTGATTATAACTTTAAAAGTATTCATTTCCGGGAAAAGTTGCACTGACATAATAGTTGCGTAATTTAACTTCCTATAATATAGTAAAAAAATTTAAAAATTGTCACTCTTGTTGCAAAGTAGCAATAACTGCGAAAAAACCCATAAAAAACAAGTATTCGCATTTTACGTTTTTCAACCATTTATGCTACACTTAAGACCTTCATATTTCCCCAGAAAAACTTTATGATATAATAAAACAATACTGTAAATTTCATTAAGATCGCTTCAATGGATTTTGAAAAATATATTTTGCAATACAGCTTTTGCAAAAAATGCATTTTTTCAAAATGTTGCAGGACGGAAAATAAAGCAGACAGCAAGTTGAAATGTTTTACGTATACTGTACCTTTCGTTTGTAATTTGGTAAAATTTGGCAAAATTAAAATCGGTTAACTACGACGGCCTCAGGAATTTTTTAAATAAACATTAATTTTTGGTACTACGCGCAGGACAGCGGATACGTTAGCTCTGATTGGGCATTCCAATGACCTTTGACAATTTGATTGATAAATATTATAATTTTTAGTACATTTCAATATAAATAAATAAATTTGTTTATTGAAAAATAAAAACACATCTCTGTCCTTTGAAATAATACTTTTTTTGCAAAAATTTTTTTGTTCGTATATTTTAACTTAGAGAACAAAAGTTTATTCTTTTTAAACATATGCAATTGTTTAAACAATATTTCACAAACAATGATCAAATTAGCTTGATTTTTGTAAAATTAAACTATTAAAACACAACAAAATATAGAGTAAGAAAATAGTATAGGTACCTATATTAGATAAAGATTGGTAGAAATTTTGGTGGAAATCAACTTGTGTGAATCGAACATCTTACATTTTCCAAATGGAATATATAATTTTTCATTATAATGCTAAAATATTTACACTTAAATACCTGTTGCTTTTAAAAACTATTTAAAAAGTCACTACAAGTATCAACTTACTTTTGTCTCTGTTCTCAAAACAATAAAAACTAAAACACCAACTTAACAATTATTAACAACAACACATTTGTTTGTCCACAGCCGCAATATTCGATAATTTTTGACAGGTCATTGGAATGCCCAATCAGAGCAAACGTATCCGCTGTCCTGTGCGTAGCACCAAAAATTATTGTTTATTTGAAACAATTCCTGACGCCGGGGTAGTTAACCGATTTTATTATTGCAAATTGAAAATGAAAGGTACCATATTCTTCTATATGCAAAACAAAACAACTTGCTATATGCTTTATTTTCAGTCCTGCAACATTTAAAAAAATTGCATTTTTTGCGAAAACTGGATTGCAAGATTTTGCAAAATCTATTGAACCGATCGTAATGAAATTTGCAGTATTGTTTTACTATATCATAAAGTTTCTTTTGGTGAAAAATGAAGGCCCTAAGTGTAGCACAAATGGTTGAAAACGTAAAATGCGAATACTTTTTTTATGGTTTTTTAGAAATTATTGCTATTTTGCAACAAGGCTGACAATTTTTAAAACTTTTAACCAATCCTATATTGTAGGAAATTTAATTACGCAACTTTTATGCCAGAAAAACTTTTCTCGGAAATAAATATTTTTACAGTTATAATCAAAAAAGGAAGAAAAAAATCGAATTTGAACAATGTTCCGGATCTTTTTGAGTGTGAGGATAATTCAATTATTATTATATAAGTTAATTCCAAGCAATTTCTGCAAAAATTATGAGTCTCCTCTCAACGTCCATCTCAAAATAGATGCGCCCTGGACTATATTGAGAATTCCGTTGAGTACCAAATAATTAAATTTTTAAACCCGAAACTAAAAGCAAAAAACAAGTTTTTGCTTTTCGTACAATTTAAAAAAATTGTCTTTCAAAATAATTTTCAAAAAATCTAACATTATTTTTTTGAAAAACAAAATGATTGATCCAATTTGGCCAAAAAAAAAATTCGAAAATTTTATTTGAATCGCATATTTTTTTGAAGTTTCATATTATAAAGGACTTTTGAAATTGCCGATTACCAATACATTTTCTTTTTAAAGCACACTATCCAGAACTTACTACTTATGTACAACCGCCCATACATACGCATCAAACGCATCATGTAATATGCGCCATTTCATAGTTCTGTATTCAAACAACTGCCAGCAATGCAAAGTCAGTTAAAGGCAGCCAAACCAATGTGATTCTGTATCTTCTGACAGTACATTTTGAGATTAATAAACTTTAGTCGCAGAATTAGGCATAATTAGATATGTATTTTTTGAATATATTTTTACGGTATTTTAATTATTTCAAGTATATTACTATTGTTTATTCATTAACAAATTTTATGCATTTATTGTTATCAAATCTTTAGTCAACTTTTAACTTACATTAATAAATACTTGAAAAAGGAAAAACTATAAAACGTTTTACAGTGTTTTAACTATATGCGTATGCGTTCTTTTTTACTTTCACTGCTGGCCAAAATAAAGTGCATGGCTCACTTGTGCCGGAGTTATGAATAAGAATAGATCCGGTCTGATCCTTTTACCAGCGTATTACAACTACACGTAGTTGAGAAATCAACTGTAAATATGAAAATCGTTAAATAGGGACTTTTAATTTTACCTCATGACCACGTTTTCAGCATTTGGAATCAGTGTGCGTTGGTGGAATATTTACTTTAAAGACCCTTAAATATATCGATGGCATCGAGAATCGCGGCGAGATGAATGGGAACTAGCGTGTTTGTAATTTTTACGACATCTAGAAAAAAATTGAAAAAGAAATACAAACGTAATTAGAAAAATTAGAAAAAATGTATGTCTTAGTAAATGGAACAAATTATACGGTAATGAGCGCGCTAATAACCGGCAAAATAACGCAAAAGATGGAAAACATAATACATTGTGACTAAAAAGAGATGATATATGTAGAGGTGGAAATTATCGATATAAACGTATAAATTAACATTACATAACTTAGTCTCCAACCTTAATGTCAACAACTCTCAACAATTGTCAACAACCGAGTATGACAACAACTGTCACTGTAGACGTCTAAAAGTGGGAAACTACGTAATGTAATGTTGCTTTTCTACGACCGTTTAATAACATGCTAATTATTCTCTATTTTTGAATAGATAATAACACCCATTACTTTACCCGTGAGTAATAGTTCATTACTCACGGGCTGAAGTAACGTTAGATTCAAGTGTTGAATACCACTTTTAATAACTGAAATTCCTTAAACTTGTTTATTTTATATAATAATTATTATTGTAACTTATATCAATAATTAACTTAGAAACATTTGTAAAGGATTGTTAACTGTAACAACAGATCAGTTTTTTTTTTACTTTTATACCTTGTTGTTTTCACCCAATTATGAAAAAATGTGAAAACTTTGAATTATCCACGTCCGTCTGCCTCTCTGTCTGTCTCTAATCACAACTCCTCCGCCAATATACGAGCTAAAATGACAAATGAGGTGTCAAATGGAAGCTTACAATTCAAGGATGGTACTAAAAGTGAGATATTTGACGTAGGCTGTCTGTCCGACCGCGAATATAACTTCTCCGTCATTATACCAGGTAGAATGACAAATGAGGTGTCAAATGAAAGCTTATAATGCAAAGATGGTACTAAAGGTGATATATTTTACTTCGGCTCTCTGTCCGTCGGTCCGTCCGACCGAGAATATAACTCCCCCGTCATTATACCAGGTAAAATGATAAATGAGGTGTCAAATGAAAGCTTATAATGCAAGGGTGCTACTAAATGTGACAAATTTGACCTAGCCTGTCTGTCCGTCTGTCCGTCCGACTACGAATAATAGTACGCATATATTATTCGACGCTACTTCCCAAGAAGAGAACAAATATATACTTCCGGTTTCATGACTGTCTGTTCATCTGTCTTTCCGTCCGCGAATACAACTCATCCATTCTTAATACAGATAGAATGACAAATGAGGTATCGAATGAAAGCTTGTAACCCAAGGATGGTATTAAAGACGAGAAATTTGATATCGGACTTCCGGTTTTAGAGTTGCAACCGTATGAACTGTTCTAAAGTGACCGAAATAGTATAAGCGATATATCATTCGACGTGCCTTAGCAAGATGAGAAAAAATTTTGGTTTTGGTTTTTATATCATCTCCGCTTAAGGGGATGGGTACGAACTTTCGTCTTCAATACTATTTAAATCGGCCTGAGAAAACTAATAAGTATTTGTGAAAAATTTAAACGCAGATGAAAGATTACGTTTTTACCGAGGGACGAAAGTCCCTGAAAACTTCTTTATTGTTTATTTTAATAAGTTACATGGGTGAAAAACTAAAAGAAAATTTAGTGTGATTTTTAATTTCAAAGATCTCATTCAAAAGAAACTTTTTATTCATTCTAAGGGACTTTCGGCCCTCGGTAATAAAGTAATCTTTCATTCTGCGTTAAAATTTTTCAAAAATACTTATTAGTTTTCTTAGGATTCGAAAAAAATGATTACATTAATTTATAATATATTGAAAATTTTGACCGGCGTCAAATTTTTGCATTTTGTTCCTTTCCCGTTAAAAAGTTCTAACCAGAAGTGCCGTTATAGTCCCAGAAATAGTACATGTAACACATCAGTCGAAGCGTATTGAAAAGTTGAGTTTTAATCTTTAGTTCCTGTTTTGAAGTCATTTCTGTTTAAACAATGATGACTCAAAGTTTAGTCAAAATGACTCAAAATTAGTAAAATCGTATATCGATCGACGCAAAGTTACACGAAGCGTTCAAATATGGACTTCCAGTTATACTTTCGATTGCTTTGGGTGAAAACCTAGGACTTACGAAGTCCAATTACTTGTTTATTATGAATTTTGACGTTTTATCATTTTTAATGACCGTGACATTAGCGTATTTGCTGTGTTTATTGGAATTTATTTATAACTTGTATTTTGTTTTGTGTTTATTTTATAAAGTTATATTGTGTTAAATATATTATGAAAGAGTGTTAATGCGACTCGCCTACGACTCGTGTCGCAAACTTCATCATCGTAAGTAATAGCCATCATTACATATTCGTTGAATAATATACTAATTTCACCAATTCTGAAAAAATGTGAACACGTTGAGTTATCCACGTCCGTTTTTCCGTCCCTCTGTCTATCCGTGAAATCAATTAACTCCTCCGTCATTATACCAGATAAAATGACAAATGAGGTGCCACAAATGGAAGCTTATAATCCAAGGTTGGTACTAAAGGTGAGAAAATTGACCTAAGCTGTCTGTCCGCCTGTCCGTCCGACCGCGAATATAACTCCTCCGTCACTATACCAGGTAGCATCACAAATGAGGTGTCAAATGATAGCTTATAATCCAAGGATGGTACTGAAGGTGAGAAACTTGACCTAGGCTGTCTGTCCATCTGTCCGTCCGTCCACGAATATAACTCCTCCGTCACTATATCAGGTAGAATGACAAATGAGGTGTCAAATGAAAGCTTATAACCCAAGGATGGTATTAAAGCTGAGAAATTTGACATAGGTCTTTGGTTTTAGTCATCGGATATCAATCGACGCAAAGTTACACGAACAGTTCAAATATCGACTTTCATTTCTACTTTCGATCACTTTTGGGTAAAAACCTAGGACTTACGAGGTCCAATTACTTGTTAATTTATGTATAGATACGTTTATATCGATAATTTTCACCTCTATTAGTTTCATCTTTTTTTAGTTCACAATGTATTATGTTTGCCATCTTTTACGTTATTTTTCCAGTTATTAGCACGCTCATCACTGTATAAACAGATTCGATGTACCTACACTAATTTTGTTTGCATATATTTTACATACACTATATTACCTCGGTGTTCGCCACGTATAAGGTGATGACATGTGGTTGCAATATGTAGTGCCCATGCGCCTCTTTTTACTCGGACAATAAAAACATACCTTGCGTTTTTTTCTTCAGGTAACAGACGTTCAACCTCTTCCCAAATTTTGAGGACAGGCCTAGCGTGACTGTGCTCAAAACTGGAAAGTGGTCTATCGTAAAATTTAAGAGGTGCATCAAAAATATAGCCAGCATTAAAGAAACACACTTATTACCTATTAAATCAAGACTATAGAGACAGCTACTGAAGGGTGTATGGGCATAGGTTACGCGATTGCACCCGAACTGCGACGAAAACCGAGGGGTGTGTTCAAATTTAGTGTCCACTTTTCTAGGGTTAGTGTAAAATTTAGAGTAAGTTAAAGTAGTTAGAGTAAATGTAAATATGTGCGAATTCATCAAAAATTGTTGGTGCTACGCGCAGATACGTTATACGTTTGCTCTGATTGGGTATTTCAATGACATGTCAAAAATTATCCAATATGGCGGCTGTGGTTCAATAATGTGCTGTAATTTTTATTATTATGGGTATTGTTTGGTAAGTTGTGTTTTATAAGTTGTGAGAACAGAAACAAAAGTGAGTTTATAGTTGTACTGACTTTTTAAATAGTTTTTGTATATATTTTTGAACTTATTTATATAGAAGAAAAAAGAATGAGTGTGTCTTTGTACGCAAATTAGAGGTTATACTTCTATTAAAATTGTGTAGAAAATCTGACGATTTTTATATTTTCTACCATTCCTCAAGTGAAAAGCAATTGCCGGGACGCTCCATTTCGTCAAAAAATTATGGTTTAACATTATTGTTTGAGAGTTTACCATTTTTTAATGATTTTAAAATATGACGAAAATACAGCAGAAAATCGAAAAGCTATAGCCCATAAAAAAATTATAGTACAATTCTTTCTGTCGAAAAACGACGTTTTTTAGAGTTTTTACGATTTCTCACGATTTAAGCAATTGCGGGGACGCTCCAGTCATAAAACATGACGTATTAACCTTATTTTAAAATTTTGGTATTGTTTTAAGTATTAATATTAGTTCATTATTTAAATAAAAATACAACTAAAATGTTTAAAATATATTTGTTTTGTTGAAATCCTAAAATAGAAGTATAACTTCTTACGTGCGCACAAAGTACAAACATTCTTTTTTATTTGTTATTTGGACACCATCTTTTAGATTTACATAAACTGACGATGGATTTAAAAAATAAAAACAAAGATTTAAAAGTGATGATCAGCGTTGGTGGCAGCAGAATTAGTTACACACTGCTTAGAACGCTCTTCACAGATAGTGAAAGAAAAGAATCTTTTCTGTATAGTACCGTAGAAATGATACAAGCCTACAGTTTTGATGGATTGGATGTTTCCTGGATGTTCCCAAAACCCAGTGACAAGGTATTTGTTTTTAATTAAATATATACGTGTTTATAGAAAAATATCAAAGTTACTAGTAGGGGAGTGCAATTAGAACGAAAAGATACAATGTTTCGGAAAAAATCAAACAAGGTTATATTTTTCTAAAACTTTTTTTGTTAGTTTATAAATATGTTAAAGTAAAAAGTTCTACTCATAAATTTCGCCGCTAATTGTTTATTAATTGTTTAAACAATAACAATTTTTTTGTATAAATAATGTTAAGAATATGGGTGAATTCAACATTTTATTTTGATAAAAAATGTTTTTATTTTAGTTTTGATTATGCTCAACCCGAATCTGACATTACAATTTGCAAATTCAAAATGGCGGATTTTTTCCTAAAAATCCTTAAAAAGTAGTTGTAAAATCTGAATTTTTCTTATAAAACGTGTTTGTTTACATATATGTGGATATTTTTGAGAGGTTACTGAGCCTGAATCAAATTTTGATAATTTAAATTATAAAATGGCAGATCCAAAATGGCGGATAATTTAAAAAATAGTTATAAAATCATAATTTCTTTACAAAATGTATTTATTTCTACATATATATTTATTTTTGAGAGCTTTGATAAACCTAACTTAAAAATGTTAACATTATAAACTATAAAATGGCGGATCCGAAATTCGGATTTTCTAAAAAGAACATAAAAAGAACATTTTTCTAAAACATTTATTGTCTTTATTTTTAACAGGTTGTTGAATCTGAATTAAAGATTAAAAATTTAAATTTCAGAATGGGGTATCCAAAATGGCGGATATTTAAATAGAAAACAAGTAGAATCCAATCAAACAAATATGGAATTTCATTCTTAAAAAAAAAGATAAACAAATAATTTTCACAATAATATTAAAAATTAAAATTTATTAGAAAGAAAGAACAAATTATTCAAAATTTATCTCTTCAATATCACCTCCAACTACGCTGACACCTTCGCTCTCTTCAATTTGTTGTTCAGTTAAAACGGGACAATTCAAACAGTCTTGTCCGAAACAATGAGAATAATATTGATAAAATATAATATTTTATATTTTCATATTAAGTGTTGAGACAAAGACCATGCACAGCTATTTATGTATGACGAATAACTGTCTTCATAAAATTAATAATAAAACAGTTATCATAAATAATAAGTGAAAATCTAATAATGTTGGGTATACTTAATTTGAAACAATATTAAAAAAAACCAAATTTTCGATTAGGAGGATATAATTACATATTGGAACATAGTTTTTAATTCCAAACAACTTTTCTTTATAAAAATTTTCGATATTGTGAAATATAAAGGTACTTTACTCTTGAGTGAAATTCATATTTTTTGACATACCTCGTACAAAATTAAAAAAAATTGATATTTGATGGTTGCATCTTATGTTATATACGATGCAGACTATTTTATAAAGAATAACTTTTTTTCGTAAAACTGATATTAAAAAAATTATCAATAGGTTCCAAGTTACGCAGACATACTGTATAAGAACTAAAAGAAAATTTTTTTGTTGAACATTTATTATTGTTAAAGCTTATTATTAAATGTATTTTAGGTAAGTTTTACAGAAAATAGTTTTGATCACTCTGTATATACATTTTTTCAGCTGGTAATTTTCGGTTTTTGTATTACATTTTTGTTATCTTTCTTAATTTTCTCAAAAAGAAATTGTTTATTGCATTTTTAAACTAAAATAATTCAGTGTTTTTTAAAGATTACATCCTAAGCTTTAAAAAATTTAAAAAAAATTGTATTAGATTTATTCAAACTTGAGTAATACCGTCTTAAAATGGTGGGAATTCTGTAAAACTACGAAGTTTTCAAAAATTATATTTTTTGAGACATCGTATTATTTGAATTAAATTTTTCAGATTTTTTTTGAATAAAATATCGTTTAGTAAGATGATTGAGAGGTAAGTTGTGCAAATTTGAGAGCTTTATAAGTAAAATTGTATTAGTTACACATTTTTAAATCATTTTTAAACAAAATTCATGTAAGGCTCACTTTCCGCCCACACCGTACTTATGTCCATACATTTTATTTTTTTTATTACAACCATAAGATAGCTTATTTCATTCTCTTTCATGTCCAATTTGTAAAATTTCTTTTGATCCATTAGTTAAATAATTACATTAAAAAAACTCAACCGTGCACTTCTTCCAACGCTAGTTTACAGTGCGCCAATGTGTGTGAAAAGGGTGACTTTAGCCTTATAAATAAAAAATTACAGAAACTAGAGATTTAATTTTAGAAAAATCTTTATATAATATTTTTTTTGTAAAATTTTCTGAATTTTTCAATGGTCGAGTAAGTTTTTTTCTAGAAATTATATTTTCGGAGTTATTTAAAAAAACATCTAACTTCGCTGTTTATTTGTTTAATAAAAAATGAAGCACCCTCTTCTCGAGTAGAACTTTTTGATATGTTGTTTATTAAACATTTCTTAATGAAATTACAAAAAGTTTTATCTTGTTTGATTTTTTCCGAAGTGAAAATCTAAATGCACTCCCCTATAGTACACTTTAGCAGTTTAAAATTTAGCATTTTTTCAAGAATTTTTTACTCAGACCCTTTATTAAAATGAACATAAAGCTTTTTATATATTAATATTTAAGTCTGGACAGTACAAAATGTTTTTTTTTTATTTATACATTTGCACTCATATTATAGAGGTCGTAAAAGTCGAGGCATCCAAAAAATTGTTCCAATGGCGGACAGTTAATCTCAGTTTTAGGATCTTGGAAACAAAAAATCGTACGGCATTTGAAAAAGGAAGGTTTATCACGTGACAAATTACCACCATCAGTGAAAAATTCACCAAAAACAAAAAAATAGCGAAAATTTCAAAAAAAAAGAATGTGAAAAAATTGCCTTTTTCTTCTGCTTTTCATGATGAAAAAATATTTATTTTTTATTTTCTGGTCAAACTGTGGTGAACGGTTAAGGCTCCCCCAAACCAACGCGGAAAATTCGCATTACCTGCGGAATTCCGTACCGCATACGATTCGCATTGAATTGTTTCCACTGTGGTAAGTATACAAGTTCAGACAAGTACGATTTTCGTCGTTCGGGCATGCGTTTTGTCTGCGTATTTATTCGTCCGGAATCTTAGTTCGCACTCGACAGCGTTTTTATCAGTTTCGCAGTGGCTTCGCATGTGAAAAAATTGAAAATGGAGAGAATTATTGAGTTGGTTCGAAAGTATCCTATTCTCTATGACCTTTCTCATGAAGATTATAAAAATGTAAGGAAAAAGGACAAGATTTGGACTAGAATAGGAGAAGAAATAGGCGAAAATGGTGAGTAGTTTTACGATTTGTATTGGTTTATTTTTCTACATCTAAGACTAAAGAAAAGCAGAGGCCTAAACAATACTATATTTACTGCAAGAAGAGTCCATTATTTTCATCGTGAACAATTTATTCATAGTCCTGAATTAAAATACGTGGCAAATTTTTCTCGAACAGAAAATGCCAGTCTTGCAGCTCTCCTTGGGTCATTGTCCAAATTTTGAAATGCTCCAAGTTCAGGCTCTGGTGGATCTAAAAGTTCTATGAATCTATCATCACATTTTTTTGTCCTTAGAAAATTATGCAAAATACATGCAGTTTTCACAATGAGAATACTAGTATCAATTTTTGTTTCCATTGGTCTGTAGAATATACGCCATTTTTGTGCCAATATTCCGAAAGCGTTTTCTACTACTCTTCTCGCTTTACAGAGCCTCACATTATAATTTTCCTTGAAAATATCTGTTCTGCTTTGACTGTATGGAAAGGGCCTCAACAAGTATGGTTTTAGTGCAAAGGCTTCGTCTCCAATTAAGACATGGGGGGAAAGTTCATTCTGGCCTGGGAGATTTTTCGGCTCAGGTACACCCATCTGATTTGTTTCAAATCTTCTTCCCATGTTGGAAGCTTCGAATATTCCACCGTCGCTGTTTTTACCAAAACCGCCAATATCAACTGAAATGAATCTATAATCTGGGCCAACAATAGCCATTAATACTGTAGAAAACTTATTCAAATAACACCAATAATTAGATCCTGTTTTGTCTGGACACTTGATAGTAACATGCTTGCCATCGATGCTACCAATACAATTTGGGAATCGCCAGGTATTTCTAAAACCTTCTTCAGATTTTTTCCATATTTCTGTAGTTGGTTCGGGCAAGTAAATATGTTGCAAATTTCTACATAAAGCTTCACAAACTTCTACAACTATGGCACTTATAGTCGAAAACCCGACTCTAAAACTATGGCCTATTGTATAACATGTATCTCCGGTAGCCAGATACCTAAAAAAGAGTATTTTGTTTCAGGGGATGAGATTAAAAAAAAATGGAGGAATCTGCGCGATACGTACGCTAAGTACATAAGAACTAATAAAACTAGAACTGGACAAGCGGCAAGCGATAAAAAAAATGGATATGGGCAGATCATATGGAATCGTTCAAACCGTTCCTAAATTTTGCTAAGACTGCATCCAATGTCACAGATGTTGATACACAAGAATCTGAAGCATTCCCAAATATAGAATCACCCGAAAATATATTAACGGATGAAAATTCCGCAGTACAGAAACCAACGTGTAGTAAAAATCTACTAACAACTCAGACAGATGATTCCCAGAATAAGATTCAACCCTCCTCATCGAAACCTACTCGAAATTAAGCTCCTAGGGTTACTCTTTCAAATGAAACTCCTTCTACAGGCAGAACAAACAGAAAACGCAATTCTGAGCCATCCACATCTGTGAAAGATATGATCAGTTATTTTGAGAGCAAAAAGAGAGTAGTGCATGATGCTACCTATCAACTGTTTTTGGCTCATGCTTCTACGGTAAAATCTTTCTCTCCTAGAAGGCAAATTGAAACAAAAATGAAGATTGCGCAAGTTATCATGGAGCAGAAGTTGCTTCAATTGGAGGAAAGTTCTTTGAATAGCCATCAATCTAGAGCTGAAAGTACAGACACCTATCAAAACCCCTCTTCCGTCGGAAGTATTTCGGTTGTATCCCTACCTTCACCAAATGACACTGCATTACCTAAACAATCGAATACTTCTGGGTTCTATGAAGTGAATTGTGAAAATAATTATATTACACTACACAACTTGGCGCAGAGTTGCAACCAAGCAGCTTCTCATAATCCATCAGTTTCCAACTATGTCAATTCCTTTGACCCTTACAATACATAAAGTATATTTTAGAGTTATTTTGATCCTTATTCTCTTTTACTGTAGTAAATTAATGATATAAATAATGCCTGCAGTTTTTTTTTCATTTTCTTACCTTAATGTTATGGCCAACCGTTCTTCGGGAGAAATAGCTTCTCGGTAATTCGTGTCTGATTTTCCAATATCATTTTCTACAAGGTGCAACAGTTCATCGAAACAATCTATTGTCATTCTAAAATAAATGTAGCATCTTTTATCGTCTTTTCGTAATTGAGGCATCAGCGTGTGGTATTCCCCACATTTCAGTCTTTCTAGATTGATATTATGAACCCATTTTCTTCTTTTCCTAAGATTAAATTCATAATATAGTCCATATTGTTGTTTTAGGATAACTATAGATAATAATTTTACCTTGAATTGTCGTCCTCCATTGCTAACATTACAAGAGCTTCTTCTTCATCTGATGATGTATACATTTTTGTGAAGAATTGAGATCACTGAGTAGTATTCTTTGTTTTTCGTTGTCACCAACTCTTCTCAATACTAGACACATACGAGTATGACGCGAATATATTCGCTTCAATATGAAGTTCTTTACGAATTCCGTCAGGAATTCGACTGCGAACTTTCCGTCACGAATCCGCTGCGAATAATTCGCGTGGGTGTATTTGGGACAAGTTTCTCTCAGTTCCTAAAAAGTTATCGCAACAGTTAGGTTGAGAGTAGTTTCTCAGACGACGCCGGACCGTTGGTGTCACTTTTTTGTGTTCATACTTGGAGTTCAAGAAGAACAAGAGGATGTTCTTATTTTAGAAAAACGCAAGATTTGCAGTTTATGTCCTTGTAGAAAGCGCAGGATGACAAAATACCTGTGCTTGCGTTGCAAAAACCTGTTTGTTTCTGATGTACAAAACCTCTACCTATGTAAAAATTGCATATAAAATAGGTAAAGTTTGACTGATGCTGGAAACAAACATTTTTGATCGATTTTTATTTTACCTAGTTTTTTGTTTAGTGTACAGTTTGAACATCTATCCTAGCAATACATTTTGTTTTTCATGTTGTTTTTTATATTTTTTTTTTATTTACTTTACAAAACTATGTACTTTTTCACAAATATTTGTGCGGATTTCAGTTTTATTTTAATTTTTTTTTCTTAACCCAAATAACGCCCAAATCTAATACGTTCACTTTTATATAAACATATCAAGGTATGTTTGTAACATTTATTTATATAAAAAAATTATTTTTGAGTGCTGTTTGGCTTCCTTGAAAACAGTAGTTTCGCAGACGACGCCGGACCAGTTACGCTACTGCTACAGTACCGGACCAGTTAAGGGTTTAAGTTTTATTTGTAAAAAATTTGGTGAAAAATTTAACCCTACGTTAGGCGCGCGGTTATTGCTGACGAGCTTAGTCGCGCGGTCTACGATTGTAGACCAATAGTTTTTTGTTGTATAATACCGGATTTTGACCAAATTAACAAATTAATGGTTAATAATATATTTATTTATGTCCGTACTTTGATATTAGATAATATGTTTTGTTCCTTGGCTTCTCTCAGTTTGACAGTGGTAAAATTAAAATCGAGGTCATGATTTTTTGGGTTTTTATTCGCAAGTAAATGAAAATGGTCACAAAAATAAGCTCAATTTAGTAAAAAACACAAATATTTTTTATCTTTGAACTTCTAGAATGATCAATAGGGATGACTAATAAAGAATAGAACTAAAAATTAAAAAAGAACAAACCTATTAAATGGTAAAAGTTGCACAACTTTAGTTCGTCAAACATTCAGTGCAAATATCCCTGAGATGATCCTTACATGCAAATTTGTCAAATCTTTGCCATGCCGTTCTTGTTGCAAATTCGTGCACAAATACAACATCGTCCCACGTAATTTGTTGGACTATTAGGGGGACGGGGTACGACTTCTTGAACTCCTAGCAGTACACGAGCTCGTCGTCTAAGTTCTCTTAGTAGGGAAGGTATAGTTGATCCATATTCAATTTGCGGTTTGATTAGTTCCCATGCTAAGTTTTCAATGAAGTCGCTTCTTGAAACTTTTTCATTTATGTTTTAGCTTTATATACACAGCAGGCTACATATTAGCTTTATATATACAACTAAAAACTGGACCACGCTTAGTCGTGCGGTCTACGGTTGTAGACCAGTGCTTTTTGAATAATGGTAAAAAAATAATGCAAACAGATCGGTGGCGTTTAGCAAACTGAAGAGTAAGTTGGAAGTATTAGTGACAGCTACTAAGCGGGATGGGGGCGTATGTACAGTTTTCTGCAATTAGCGACCACTTAAAGGAGAGTGGTCTACGATTGTAGACCGCACGACTAACGGAGGGTTAAATCTGACCCTTAACCTCAATTAATCCGCAATGCATGGGACACATTCAACTACACAACTGTCAAATAATTTATCTTCTTTGACCTGTTTCTGTTTTTTTATACGAACGGCCTTCTTTCGTTGCCGCTTTGATTTTTTATGGGCCATGGAAATTCTCTGTTCGTAGTTCCCCAGCACGTAATTATAAGCAGCGAAGCCAATGGCACAGTATACAGAGGTTACAAAGTAAAATCATTCCGGTGTCGGCACTTTGATCTCTACGAGTAATACTGCCATAGTACACAAAATACTGATTCGCAAGTGGTACGTGTGTGCAGTGCCCGCACCCTCCTTTGGTGACCCGACAGAGCCGTACTAAAACTTTCTGGGCCTACTACTATTTATTAACATAAAAAATGCAGCTTTCCATATTTAACTGCTCAGAAGTTTTTAAATGTTAATATTACAAAAACAAGGGGTTTAATAAATCAAAAACAATATTACAATTCAATATTTATATTTCAACGTTTACATTACAGTTTAATTTTCTTAAAAATATCAACGGTATTGCGCAAGTTTTAAACTTCAATGGTTTTTAATATATTGTACACGTCATTATAGACGTCAAAAAAAGGCGGTTAATTTCGAAGTTCTCACAGCATTGCTATACTCTGTTTTTAAACCAGGAGGAGTAATTCAAATTTACCGCGCCGTAATGCTTGTTTGTAATCAAGCATACTTTGATCATAAGGCAATACATAAAGAGACATGGATTTCACCAGATGGCCAAACAAGGAATCAAATTGACCATATTTTGATTGAAGCTAAACATGCTAAACAAATAACAGATGTACGAAGTTATCGAGGAGCTGATATGGATTCCGATCATATATTGTTGATAGCAAAAATAAGAGAAAGAATGCCGAAACCGAGAGGTCAATTGGAAAGTCGAAAAAAATACGATGTTGCAAAATTGAACAACGAGGACATTGCAAAGAGCTTTGAAGCGGAAATTACGGACAAGCTTAGAGGTAGGCAGTACCATGACAATATAGAAACGGAGTGGACAGAAATTGAGGAATCTTTGAAGGAATCAGCAAGTAAGCACCTGGGACAAGTAAGTAGAAAACAGGAAAAAGAATGGTTCGATGATGACTGTAGGAAAAGGTTAGAGAAAAGGAATCAGGCACGACAAAGAATGATAGATGAGCCTAGTGAAAAAAATAGAAAGAAATATGAAGAAGAGAGGAGAAACACAAAAAGAATGTGTAGATACAAAAAGCGGGAACACATGAGTAAAAAGCTTGAAGATATTGAACAACACTATATCAATAAGAACATTAGAAATTTCTACCAAGAAGCAAAAAGAAGTAAAGAACAGTATTCAAGAGGACAAAACTTTTACAGGAGCAAAGAGGGGCACCTAATAGGCGACAAGGAAGGAAAACTGGATAGATGGAGAGAGCATTTTGAGGAACTGCTAAATGAGAGGCAGGAAGGTAATGACGAGGTTCAGATGGAAGTGATACAAGAAAACTACAACCAAGAGGATGTAGTGGGGCCGCCAACAGACGAGGAAATAATGGAAGTTTTAAGAAGCATAAAGAACAACAAGAGTGAGGGTATCAACGACATTCCAGGAGAAATGATTAAACATGGAGGTAAAATATTAGAAAAGAGAATATGCAGTATACTAAAGATGATATGGGATCAGGAAGAAATGCCGAGACAATGGAGTCAGGCTGTAATATGCCCGATATTCAAAAAGGGAGATAAATCTCAATTTGAAAGTTACAGAGGTATCGCTTTGCTTGATGTAATTTATAAAGTCCTTGCCAAGGTTATAAGAGAAAAATTATACAGATATATTAGTGTGCAGGTAGGAGAATGTCAAGGTGGTTTTAAGAAAGGAAGATCTACCATCGATAAGATTTTCGTACTAAAGATACAGTGCGGTACCTACGAACAACAGCTAAATATGAAGCTCCTGTTTATAGACTTCAAGCAGGCATATGATACAGTCGTAAGGAAACGCCTTTATCATGCACTTCGGTTAATTGGGATATCGGGGAAGTTGGTCAAACTGGTGAAAATGACACTCGAGAGAACAGAAAATCGAGTAGCACTGGAGGGTAGCCTCTCAGAAAAGTTTAAAGTACGAAGGGGTTTGAAGCAGGGAGACCCTCTATCAACTGTCCTTTTCAATTGTGTATTAGAGGCAATATTCAGGGAGAGCGGGATCAGAACGCAAGGTACGATCCATGATAGAAGAACTCAGGTACTTGCATATGCAGACGACATAGTATTAATAACAAGAACAAAAAGAGAACTGCTAAGAGTATTTAACCTTTTTGAAAGAAAAGCTAAGCAGTACGGTCTGAAAATTAACGAACACAAAACAAAATTTATGGAAATGGGAGATACACTAAATGAAGAACAGGTTTTGAAAATTAGAATAGATAACGATGGAAAAGAATATTGTTTCGAGAAAGTAAAAGAACTTGAATACCTAGGGGTCACTGTAACAGAGAAAGGAGATGAAGTTCCAGAAATTGAAAAAAGAATTGCGAAGGGAAGACGAGCAGTTGGAGCATTGAGCATACTTTTACAAAGTAGTCTTATCTCAAGAGCAGCAAAATTGCGGTTATATAGTACGGTGATATAACCTACAGTACTGTATAGTAGTGAATGTTGGGTTCTGAATAAGAGAGAAGAAAATGCATTGGAAAGATGGGAACGGAGTGTGCTGAGAAAGATTTTCGGTGGTGTGAAAGTGGGAGAGAACGAATGGAGAAGACGGAGGAATGCGGAAGTTCAAGAACTGTTTGGGAAGCCAGTAATCAGCCATATGGTAAAAACTAGAAGACTTCGCTGGCTAGGACATGTGGAAAGGATGTCAGGGGACCGATGGGCGAAGAGTATATTGTTAAGAGGTGAGGGAAGAAGAAGAAGGGGTCGACCGCGGAAAAAGTGGCTGGAAGCAGCCAAAGAGGATCTACAAAGAGCAGGCGTTGTAAACTGGAAGACAGCTGCCCTGGACAGAGTAAAGTGGAGAAAGACAGTTGAAAAATTTGAAGCCATGGGCCCCTGAGGCCTGCAGCGCTATTATATATATATAATGCTTGTTTGTAATTCGACCAACGGCAGGCAAGTTTACTCCACTCTTATGAAATTTTGACACTTGTAACATTTATAAAATTTTGACACTATTGGCATTTCATAGGTTAATTAGGTTATATCTGCAATTTTTTGTGTTTTCTGCATTGTTCCTTTAGTTTTTAGATGTTTAGTCTACTTTTATATAAAAAACGGTTGGTTTTAGTATATTATAATATGTATGGATTTTCAGTCGATCGGATAGCTGAGTGCGACTAGCGGCTGACCCGCACTTCACTTCGCCGTGAGGTACGAGAGTTCAAGCCCAAGCCAGGCCATCGGAAAAACAAAAAGGCTAACGCGTCAGTATAAAATTAGAAATATGAATCTGTTGCTTAGACTGGAATATGCGGGCATCTGATCGACCTATGAGGGAGCAGTACGGCAAGGGATAAGGGCTTGCGGCTCGGTGATACTCCCCCATAGATCCCTACCTAAGGGCGTTGACGCCTAAGAACGGTGTATATACATGGATTTTCATCGAAAACCGACATGATCAACCAAAAAAGAAAATGTACCTATTGGGTGATTTTTCTAGTGACTTTCTTGGGTGTGAATCTATCTTTTTAGTTTACTCCTCCTGGTTAAAAAACAAAGCATAGTAGTATGAAGAGTAGGTAAGTAACACCGGTTCTAGGCCACCGCGCAGGGCCGTAACCACCATTGGGGCAACCGGGGCAGTGCCTCGGGGCCCCCGGCCAAGGGGGGCCCCGCAGGAGTCCCCTTTGATTGGCCGAGATAATACGAGTACATTGACTAACAGAGATTGACATATATTTTAACGAGGAGAATAAAAATATATATTTTAAAAGTCGATCCCAACAAAATATTTTCTTCTTCTTCTTCTTCTTCTTCTTCTTCTTCTTCTTCTTCTTCTTCTTTTTGTATAGACATGACTCTGTCTGTTTTTTCAATGTGCCTCTAGTAAGTCTTCCATCTAGTCGTTCCATCGTCTTCGTGGTCTTCCCACTGATCCTCTTCCTATTGGGGAACGGTCTTTCGCTGTCCTGACTACCCTATTTGTTGTCATTCGGCTTATGTGGTCATTCCATTTTATTCTTCTGTTTCTTACCCAGTAGTATTACTTAGGAAATTAGTTATTTTGGCGTAATAAAACCTAAAATGGCCATTGGAAGAGGGGGTCCGGGCTAAGCTGGGGCCTCCGAGACCTTTCGTGAAGATATAAATTGTTACTGAGGAAATTAGCTATTTTGGCGAAATAAAAACTAAAATGCAACCGGAATAGGGGCCCCAGGTCACAGTTACTTTGTCTTAACCAATTTACTCCAGACCACATCTTGGTACGTGAAAGGAACTACATGGTACCACATATTGAAAAGAAAGGTAAGGGTAATAGAATCAGCACATTAGGATCAGTCCCACCAGTACAGTGACCAGCTTCACTGGGTGTGTTTGGCTCACGCTGCAGTTGCTTACTTTACTTACTTTACTTAGTCCTAAGCCTTTCTACCTTTAGGTGTAAGGCCGGTGGAGTTGAGTTTGGCATTGTAGTCTCCATGCTTTCCGATCTTGCGTTAGGTTTCTTGCACTTTCCAATGTCAATCCCTTCTTCTCGACTTCTTTCCTGATTTCATCTACCCACATAACTCTTGGTCTTCCTCTTTTGTTTTTCCCCTGCACTCTCGTTTCGAACACTCGTTTTGTAAGCCTCTCGTTCGATATTCTACACACGTGCCCGAACCATCTTAGTTGTCCCTCCACTATTTTTTCATTGATTGGTTCCAGTTTTAGGTTTTGTCTAATTGTTTCGTTTCGTATTTTGTCTGTCCTCTTTCTGTTTGCTATTTTCCTCAGGAATCTCATTTCCATAGCATTGACTCTGGATTTTTGTCTCCCCGTCAATGTCCATGTCTCGCTGTTATACATGATTGTTGGTCTAACTACTGATTTAACGACTGCCGTTTTTACTTTCTCCGGTATCTCTTTTTTCCCCAAAAATGTTGTTTTCATAGCGTTAAATAAGCTTCCTGTTCGTCCCATTCTCTCGTTTATTTCCATGTCTTGTTTACCATTTGCTTCGATTATTACTCCTAGGTATTTAAAATATTCCACTTGCTCTAGTTGTTTCCCGTCTAATTCTATTGCGTGTGTATTCCTCGTATTTGAAATTATCATTGTTTTTGTTTTCTCTGTATTAATTTTCATATTTATATTTGATAGTTCTTCTTCTAGAATTTCAAGATTGTTCTGTAAGTCTTCTTTGGTTTCTGCTATCAATAACATGTCGTCTGCAAATAGTAGCTCCGATAGTTGAGTCCGTTTCATTTGCCAGTATCCTAATGTTAGTTTTTTCATTCTTCTCTTGACTTTCTTTATCGCTTCATCCAGTACCACTGAGAATAGCAGCGGACTCAGCACGCATCCCTGTTTGACACCTTGACTTGTAGTAAATTCTCTGGATTCCTCGTTATTGGTTCTTATTGTATTTGTATTATTTTTGTACATATCCTTTATTACTTCTATTATGTGTCCATACGTCCTTTCTTCGGATTCTGTCAAACGCCTTTTCCAGGTCAATGAAGCACATATGTATCTCTCTATTCTTCTTGATTACCTTCTCACTTACTTGTCTTAATGTGAATATTAGGTCTTGCGTGCTTCTGTCCTTCCTGAATCCACACTGTGTGTCTTCCATAGTTGTTTCTATTTGGGTTTTGATTCTTGTCTCTATTATTCTTGCGAAAACCTTCCCAGGGATACTTGATATGGTGATACCTCGGTAATTATTACAGTTTCTCTTGTCTCCCTTTTTGTGTATTGGTAGTATAATGTCTTTCTTCCAGTCCTTTGGTAATTCTGCTCTATTTATGATATCATTCATTAGTTCTTTCATGCTATCCATTCCCTCTGTCCCCATGAATTTTATCATTTCCGGGGTGATATGATCCTTGCCTGGTGCTTTGCCCAATTTTACTCTTTCTATCGCTTTCTCTAATTCCTCTCTTGTTATGGATTCCACTTGTTGTTCTTCATTCCTTTCTTGTATCTCCCCTGTGTTGTCCGTGTCTGCATGAGTTAGCTCTTTGAAATGTTCTCTCCATCTTTCCATTATTTGTTTTTCTTCTGTTAGTACGTTTCCATTCTTGTCTTTTATATTCGGCATCGTGTGCTCTTTCTTTTGTCTGAGTTGTTTTAATGCGCCGTAGAAGAGTTTTTGGTTTTCCCTATAATTTTTTGTCATTTTTTGTCCAAATCTCTCCCATGACCTTTCCTTTCCTGCTTTCACCGCTATTTTAACCTCTTTCCTTTTTTCTTTATATGCCTCGTAATCTTCTAGGTGTTTTGTGCTTAGGTATCTCTTCCATTTGTCTTTTTTATTCTTTATTTTCTCTCGTATTTCTTCCGTCCACCATTCCGTTCTCCTCATGTTAGTATTTGCTATTTTTGCTTTCCCACAAGTTTCCTCAGCTGCTTTGATTATGCTGGTTTTTAGATATTCCCATTTTTCTTCTATATTTGTATTTTTTGCCCGACCTTTCAGGGTATTGTCTAATTTTTCTTGGAACTTCTTCTTATATCTTTTCTCTTTTAATTTGTAACTTTTTATTTTTTCATTTACTACCTTTCTTCTCTTTTCTTCTTTTTCTTCTGTTGTTCTCATTCTCATTATTACTAGATGGTGGTCACTGCCAATATCTGAGCCTCTTTTCACTTTCGTATCCTGTACTCTTTTCCATTTGTTGCTGCTTACCAAAAAGTAATCTATGATTGATTTTTCGTTTCTGCTGTCTTGTACTCTCGTGTATTTGTGTACTTCTTTATGTTTAAATTTTGTATTTGTTATAACTAGTTTGTTCTCCATACATATTTCTATTATTCTTTCACCATTTCTGTTTAGTATTTCTTCTCCTTCTTTTCCCATGCACTCCTCTATTCCGCTGTTGTTGTTTCCGACTCTACCGTTTAGATCTCCCATTACAATTATGTTTTCTTCCCCATTATCAATTTGCATTTGGAGCTCCTCGAAAAATTTATCTTTCTCTTCCTTTCTTGCATCTTCATTTACGCCGTAGGCTGTTATTATTGTCCATATTTCTTCGTCCATCAGTTTCATTTTCACCGATAATATTCTCTGGTTAACATATGTTTCTTCTATAACTTGTTGTAGTCTATTCGGTGAAATTATTATCCCGACTCCTTCTTTTGCTCTCTCTTTTGTATCCGCTCCTACCCAAAGCAACCAATATCCTTTGTGTATTTTCTTAAGACCTTTTCCTTTCATCTTCGTTTCCGTTATTCCTAGTATTTCTATTTTTTGTTTTATCATTTCTTCTACCAGTTCTTCCTCTTTTCCATTGATGCTTCTCACATTCCATGTTCCCATTTTTATCTCTCCTTTTTTCTGCAATCTAGCTTTCCCCTTCTTTTATTTTCATCCTTGTTTACCTGTGCATCATCTTTTCCCCTATCGCTTTTCCCATTCATTGCCTTGGTCGTCATTGTTATGTGTCCGGTCTCAATATTTTCTATTACTTTTTTGGGGTCCTTTCCCCGACGTTTCTGTGAATTTGTATAATTTTCTCATTATTATGGTCCCATTTCCACTCCTTCCCATTAATCTCCAGTTTCATATATCCTATCTTCGTAGTATTACCTTTGTCTTTTTCTTCTTTTGCCATTTTCCTAATTTTTGCTTGTATTTCCATTTCCTTTCTTGTTAAATCTGATTCTATATACACCTTTTGTCCCTGTAGATTCTTCAGTTTTCCTTTGTTTTTTAGTACACTTAGCTTATCCGTTAGGTTTTCCATTTCTGCTACAAAAATTTGGTCTCCGATCTTCACCGCTCCTCTCAGTTTGACCTGTAATTTCAGATTTTTTCCTATGAAGTGTTCTACTGACTCCTTTACTGGTTTTCCGTCGTTAGGATCCAGTGTTAGGCCCTTTAATACTATATTATTTCTCCGTCTATCTTTTTCCAATTGTTCTATTCTTTTGTTTGCCATTTTCAAACCTTCTTCCAATTTTTTGTTTTTTTCTTTTAGCTCTTTAATATATTCCATCATTTGCTTTTGGCCTTTCCGTATGGTTCTTATTTCTGCCATCATTTCATCATTTTTCCACATAACTTCCCGCATTATTATTATCATCTCTTCATTTGTATCGTTGGTTTTATTCGGTGTTCGTCTCGTCATATTACTCTCGTTATGCATAACTCGACCAAGCGCCAAAACATAGTTTTGAGATAAATGGCTTCAAAGTTTATCGTTTCTTAAAAATGCATTTATTAACATATTTGCACAAAATTTTAACAGAAGAATGATCACCTCTAACACTTTTTGGTTGCAAAGTTTCAATATAATCGCACCTACGATATTCTAGAAAAAAAAATAAAATGTCGCTTGGTCTACTTATGCTTTAAATATATTTTAGGAAGTTTAGCTGTTATACATTACTAGACCAACTACCATTTATGTCGTTTGGTCTATTAATGCAAAACAAAATATTGCGATATGCCTCTTGTAATCACTAAATAAATACGTATATAAAAACTAGTATTTTTTAATTGTTATGTTAAACGTGTATTGCTAAATTATAATCAATTCAATTATCATTAAATATATTTTTTGCATTTTATTGCTCTAAATTTATTTTACCATTCAATAGCGTTAATTCCAATACAGTTAAAATTATCTCAATAAAAAATTGGAGTATACAAAGTTTTTAAACTTGCGGTAAAATCTTTTTTTACATCTATACCTTTTTTATTGCCAAGACTGTGTTGTCATGTAAAATGATATTTATTTATCTATTAACTTGCAGTAGGGACCATTGACAATTCATAAATTTAGTTTTGTTGAATTATTAAAAAGCTGTTGTTATTCGAAGCGTTAGTGTACTAAACAGCGGTACATCCTTTCTTTATTGCTCAGCCTGTGTTAAGACATTGTAAAATGAGATTTATTTTTTAATAACTTGCAGCAGTCCGAACCATTTGACAATCGATACGAATTGAATTTTGTAGAATTTTCAGTATTTTGTTTTTATACAAAGCGTAAGGGTATTTGAAGCAGTCTGAAGTAAATCATGTTTTTTTATTCTTAGAATTATTTTATGCCTTATACATATAGGTATAGAGATTTTATATATATTATTTGTATTTTTAATTTAATTATACATAAAAACAACATTTTCACCTTAAAACAATTCGATCATTTTTTGACCGAAACTTCAAAATTAATGTGTACATTAAGGGGTACAAAAATGTTATTCTGTCCAAACGCCTATAGGTCTGGATCCCGCGTATGAAAAAAAAGTTGATTAATAGCAAGCTGAAAATTTGTTAATAGCTTAAGGGTGTCTAGTCGGATAAACTTTGTTATATGAGAACACTGGAACAGGGGCAGTTTTAATTGTGGAACAGGTTAAAAATTTGGAACGTTCAGACTACGAAAACGGCACATTTATTTTGTCCTACAGAACAGACTTAAACTCTCCGAACAGAGATTAAACTCTCATGCTAAAATCAGACTGCTGTTTATCACCTGTCATAATTCCTGTCATTTAACATATTCTACATGTTCCACTCATTAAAACGCCCATTTGGTGATAAATAGCAGTCTGATTTTTGCATGAGAGTTTAATCTTTGTTCGGAGAGTTTAAGTCTGTTCTGTCGGACAAAATACATGTGTCGTTTTCGTGGTCTGACCGTTCCAAATTTTTAACCTGTTCCACAATTAAAACTTCCCCTGTTCCAGTGTTCCCATATATCAAAGTTTGTCGGACTAGACACCCTTAAGCTATTAACAAATTTTCAGCTTGCTATTAATCAACTTTTTTTTCATACGCGGGATCCAGACCTATTAGTTAAGCATAACCAGAACAAAGTCGGCGCTTAGTCTACTATTGCGAAACTAAGAATGGGTGCTATGGATATAGTCTCGTTATGCAAAACTAAAAACCCTTAATAGACAGAATGTCGCTTGGTTTAATTTTGTTTTTCTTAGTAACCGTTAACGTAACAATAACAGGGATTTTTTTCCAAGATAGTTTTAGCTATGTGTCACCAGAATCCGCTGTTATCTCGATTTTAAAGAAATGGCGCTTGGTCGAGTTATGCATAACGCCGTCCAATTTTAGAAAAAAATGACAGAGACCTTTTTTACTCAGAATGACCGAAATTATCTAAAAAAAATTGTTCGAAATGAAAAAATTACTTTTGTGAATTTGTTTAAAAAAAATTGTTTAAACAATTTTTTGACCACGGCACCGCCCGGCACCCTGTGGATATGTTATAAGGACCTCTTTTTCAGTAAGTTTGTGCAAACAAAACGAATCGGAATAATTTCGCTAGCGGGGGCGACGATACTGCCCGGTCTAAAGGTCTTGTTATCATGTTTGTCAGGAAACTATTTTGCAAAACACGGGTATCTTATCTCTGAAATGGACAGCGCAACCGTGAGAATGTGAACATGTGATCACGTTCGTGCCGCGTGGGGTAACGAGCTGCGGGATCCTTTAAAAGACCGAGCAGCCCACTCCTTTGTCACAGTACGCATTTGAACTCGTAGACAATAAGTTGTTCGCAGTTGTGTAAAGTGAAAAAATATATCTGATAAAGGTAAGCGTTTTTCTCTTTGTATTTATGTTTATTGTTTACTTGTATTTATGTTCGTTCTAACAATGTATTTTTGTATAAGAATTGCCCTTCGCTTATCGTGGTTCGATTTCAAGCAGGGTTATTAAAAAATATGTACGTTGTGTAGACATTACGTCCTTTCTATCAATGTTATTGTTCAAAAACATTTCACGGGTGCTAGATTTATAAGAATTGTTCTCCTCTTATCGTATCTCAATATCATGCAGTATATTGGCCTGTTCTTGTCATAGTTTGAAGTCACACAGTATTGTAATTTAAAAACATGTATACTTTTTGAGTTCATGTAACGTCTAGCATAAGTCGCGTCTGTTCTCTCATCCTAAGTATGTAGTGCATCTCCCCATTCACGTTAAACAAAAAACAACTGTCTCTTATTGTTGCAGATGGATCTAACCAAAATTAACGCCTCGTCTCTTGCAGAAATAAAGCCATCACTCAAACTCAGAGACCTACCTATTGGGCTATTGATACACCTGTGAAAATCTTTGGAGCGAAAATAGTAAACAGAACGTTTGGAGAGACCGTATTGCTTGACCTAGAAGAAAACGTGGTCTTCCTACCAGATAGAGTAACAAAGGACTATAAACCATTTGTGCAAAAATTCTCAAGCCAAAAATATTCTTTGGTATTCCGAGGACTAACTAACACTGGGAAGAAGTATCCAGTAGCAAAGTTTGAAATCATTCAGCATTAACAAAAATTGGTGAGTTTTTCATTTTTTACAATTTAGTGTTTCTTTAATCATGAGTGGTAGCATGGGGAATTAAGTTGTGACATTGTACAAAATTTGGTTAAAGCGCGAGACATTCTGTTTCAAAATTATACACTGCGAGAAGCAAACATCTAGCTAAAACATATTAAGAAACAATTGACATTGTTTAATAAAGCTATTCGTTATGGGGACTTGTATGTACGCAAAATTACGCCAATTGCAAACAAACATTGGATATTTAAAAACAATTAAAGTGGAAATTCAAAATTTTTCTCAACACGTGGCTGCCGGCATTAGCAAAGTTAAATGGGAGGAGGTAACTTCATCGTTTGCAAGTCGGGTTAGAACGGGAATCATTATTAATTTAGCTCATAAGGACTTAGCACAATTTTTAGTGATTGTTTTACGCTGTTCAAAATTAGAATTAAAAATATTTTATAAAAATTCAATGTACTAAAATGTAATACCGCTTTTTGTGGTCAGTTTATAAGAAAAGCAAATCAGGGGGAAAATACCGAATTTAAGTATTTTAACACAAAAGATGAAAGTATAGACACAGGAACGGACTTGAGTTTATGGTTCCACTCAAACGTCATCGATAAACTTATGGCGAAACTATCGGAGTTTGAGGAAAAGGGTTCAGGGTGGGCATTGGAAAAAATAGTATCTTTGGAGGTTAATATTAATAAATATGAAATCGGGAATGGAGCCTTTATTAAGCTACCAGAACACATCCCAAAAAGGCATGCCTGTATCAATATCAAAAACAATGACGAAGCTTGCTTTTTGGGGAATAGTTTCAGCGCTGTATCCTGCAAAAGAGCATTCATATCGAACTAGTTCATATCCACAATACGCAACTGTCTTAAATGTTGATAGTTTGAAAACACCAATGACTATTGGAGGCATTTCAAAATTTGAAAAGCAAAATGACATCTCTGTAAACTTGTATGGGTTGGAAATGAATGTCGCTAAAGAAAAAACATTTTACATAACAATGCTGCTAAGGTTGTGTAAAACTAAATTAACTAGACATGTAAATTTGTTGATGATACAAGATAAATATTTTCCAAAATTAAACGATTATGAGGCACCTATTGAGGATGATGAAATTGTAGATATCAAATACCATTATTGCATGATAAAGAATCTGTCTTGGCTTTTATCTGGACAAGTAAGTAAATATGAACATAAAATATTTGTATGTGCTAGATGCTTAAATTATTTTAGGAATCTTATAGACTTAATAACCATGCAAAGTATTGTGAGAAAATCAACGACTGCAAAGTTTCATTTCCACCATATCAACATGTTGAATTCAAAAACCATATATATAAACAGGTAGCACCGTTTGTTGTCTATGCAGACTTTGAAGCAATGCTACAAAAAATTAAAAATAGCCCATTTCAAGGTAAAACCATTAAACATCAGGAGCATAAAGCCTTTAGCGCCGGGTATTACGAAAATGTTCGTATGATGAATCATTATCTTTTTATCGAAGCTACGCAGGTACGGACTGTCTAGACTGGTTTGCCAAGGAAATGGCTAAGTTGACTATGTTTGTATATGGAAAGATAAAGCATATTGAGCCCATGAATATTAAACCAAACACTAATGGAGCAATAGCCTGTCACATTTGTGAAAAACAATTTGTAGAACAAGATGTGGTTGTTAAAGATCATTGTCACTTTACTAAAGCTTTTCGAGGTATTACGCACCAAGTGTGTAATCTTAACTTTAGAAAACAGTTTGTTGTTCCTGTGTTCTTTCATAATCTCAGAGGTTACGACTCACATTTCATGATAAGGCAATTGGCATAAAAAGGAAGTATCAGTCTACTTCCAAAAAACAAGGAAAGATATATTTCCTTTATTCTGAACGAGACCGAATCCAAAGTTAAATTGAGATTCGTTGATTCATTGAGATTTTTGAATTTCTCATTGGATAAACTGGCAACCACATTGAATACCGAAGATTTAAGGTACTTGGCTCGAGAATTTTCAAATATCACCGCTGAACAATTAGAGTTATTGCGAAGAAAAGGTGTATTTCCCTATGAGCACATTGATTCTATGGATAGGTTAAAGGAAACTTAACTAACACCTATTGATAAAGTTTACAGTTCGCTAACCGGTGAAAACATCACTAAAGATATGTACCAACATGCGCAGAACGTATGGCGATCATTTGATTTTAAAAATATTTTGGAATACATATATCATATTATATATGAAGACCGATATAATGTTGTTAACTTGTATCTTTGAGAATTTCCGGCAAAAATGTCGAGGTACATAAGGTTTTGATCCCTCCTGGTACTACACTATGCCAGGATTTTCATGGGATGCAATGCTAAAATACACAGGTTGCAAATTGGAGTTGCTGCAGGATATCGATAAAGTCATGTTTATTGAAAAATCTATTCGAGGTGGATTTAGTCAAGTGAGTAATCGATACTCGGAGGCTAATAACAAGTATATGCCAATTTACGACCCCTCAAAGTCCAGCAAGTATTTGTTGTATTTGGATGTTAATAATTTATATGGCTGGGCAATGTCCCAACGTTTACCGTATGCAAAGTTTGAGTGGGTAGACACCAACATTGATGTGCTTAGTATTCAAAATGATGCAGCGGAAGGTTTTATTTTGCAAGTTGATTTGGAGTACCCAGAACACTTGCACGACTTACATCGTGATTTTCCGTATTGTTATGAACATCAAGTTCCACCAGGATCAAGGTTTAAGAAGCTTATGACTACCCTCCATAATAAAACAGAGTACACGCTGCATTACTGCAACCTCAAACAAGCTCTCAATGCAGGGCTTAAATTAACAAAAATTCATAAAGTGTTAAAGTTTCAACAAAGCGCATGACTCAAGCCGTATAACCTTAATACAAAATTACGAACTGCAACAACAACGACATTTGAGAAAGATTTATATAAGTTAGCTAACAATGCCATATTTGGTAAAACCATCGAAAACATACGCAAACACTGCATAGTAAAGCTTGTTTCTAAGTGGGAGGGGAGATATAGAGCCAAAAATTTAATTTCCAGCCCTCGATTTCACAACAGGACAATATTTGATGAAAATCTAATGGCGATTGAACTAAATAAAACAAATCTGACGTTTAACAAACCATTGTACATCGGAATGTCTATTCTTGACATATCCAAAGTGTGGATGTATGATTTTTATTATAATTTCATGTTTTTTTTAATGGCATGGACTTTATGTCATTCAGCCAGTCACAACATGAGTATTAGTGTCATGTGTAGTGTGTATGTTGAGTAAGTGTATTGTTACTTCGCAAAGTCGACGTCATTGTCTTTGCAAAGAGACGCTAATTGTATCCGAACGTCTGCGGTCCCTCCGGTGAGTACCGATCCCACAAGGACAGAAACTATATTCATTTATTAATTTATAATAAATGAAAAATTTCTGACACTGGTGAGATTCGAACCCACAACCCTTCGGATTTTTTCGATCCAAAGGCAGGCGCTCTTACCACTGAGCCACGGAGGGGTCTAATTTCATGTTACCAACTGTAGGAATCGAAAATTTAAAACTAATGTATGGGGATACTGATAGTTTTGTCTATGAAGTAACATGTGATGATGTTTACAGAGATGTCATGATACCATACCTATCTAAATTTGATACATCTGACTATGCCGGAGGTAATTCATATCACATGCCTCAAGTCAATAAAAAAGTGCTTGGCTTAATGAAAGATGAGGCCAATGGGCGCATCATGACTCATTTTGTAGGACTTAGATCGAAAATGTACTCATTTAAATTACAGTATACAGATGAGGAGCGACAGACGTGGCAAAATTAGAAAAATAGCATGGATGATGCTGCTATTGAAAAAATTGTAAATAACTTGGGTGTTACGAAAAAATCTAAAGGGGTTAAGTATTCGGTAGTGAAAAATGCCATTACGTTTAACGATTACGTGGAGTGTCTAAAAGAATTTACCGCAAAAAGGGTTACACACTCAACATTTGGTTCCTATGCACATAGCATGTTTACAATCACTCAAGAAAAAATAGCATTAAGTCCACATGACGATAAACGATGTTTGCAAAAAGAATCATATGACACTTAACCTTGGGGCCACTATGCCACTACAATGATTGAATAAACAATAAACTGATAATAAATGGAAACTCGCTTATCATCTATATAATTATTGTATATTGTTGTATTATCCATTGTATGCATTATGTAATTCCTACTAATAAACTTTTGTACACATATGTTTTGGTTTTATTTATTCAAAATAAAAGACAACATATTTAATAATACCATTTATTGTTATATACACTCAGTTAAATCATTTACAAGTCTAAGTTTATAATAAAATACATATTAGTTTAATGCTAAACTTAACAAAGTATTTGGACAAATAGTGCAATATACGTTAAACGCTTCAACTGGTCCACGTAAAGAGTCTTTGGCACAAAAATTTTTCTTGATGAAAGATGAAATGTTTATATAGTATTCGCGAAATTGTAAACTCTTCAACAGCGCCACTTTATGGGATATCATGCTCTGGTCCGCTTCTATAATTTGATTGACATCGTCTTCCCATAAATAATATTCGACTCCAAATTTCTCAATGGCTAATAACTTTACATTGTGCATTACCAATTGTCGTAATGTGTAGAAATCGCCGCACTTTAATTCGATTGGATCATACTCATCAACAAAAGTAGGTAGGTCTGCTTGGAGAAAATCAATAACTTTTGCTTTAAGCCGCTCAATTATGGTCTCCCACTCATTTGTGTGTAAACTGATTCTATTACAGTTACCATGGCGACACAGAATGATTGATGGTGAAAAATCTCGAGCTGGAAATAATCCAATTTTTATGTGGAGAGAGCTCATCGGATATGTAGATTCCAATAAATAATATGGCTCAATTGTGGCAGCTTCTTCAAATTTTGCCAATACTCGATCTAATTCAGCACCAGGACTGGGTGGCTGGCTGTTATCATCATCATATTCTACAATAAATGACTGACTGTCGTAACCACTATCTTGAGAACACATTACTACTGTTTTCGAGCACTGTTTACGAAGTGAATGCAAACTGAATGTGATGGTCGTAGTTTGGCATGAATTTATATACGTTTTCGATTCCCCCACTCTTTGCGGTTAATTGTTGGCTTGTTTGAAAAACAAGTATTTCTACGCGGCGTATCAAATATATATGTAGATCCTTAAACTACATCTGGCCTCTTAATCCAACTGTTGTGTTTGCTATCCAATCCTAACCATTTAACATACATCTTATTACCTTTTCGTCTAAGTACTTTTTCAACCAGGTAAATGTCGGAATTTTTTGTTTTCTGTAATTCTTTTTCATAAAACCCGCCGTTAATCGGTACACCTTGTATGTCTTCGAGCAAATAAATTATAGGGTTCGTTATCTTAACTTCTTCTTCTTCAAGTGCCGTTTCCTAATCGGAGGTTGGATATCATCACTGTCTTCACTCTATCCACCGGTGCTCTAAAGAGTTCTATAGAACTGCATCTAAACCAGTCCCTTAAATTCTTTAACCATGACACTCTCCTTCCTATACTCCTTCCGCCTCTTATCTTTTCCTGTATTATCAGTCTTAGCATTTCATATCGCGGTCCCCTCATTACGTGTCCCAGATATTGTAACTTTCTTATTTTTATCGCGGTCCCCTCATTACGTGTCCCAGATATTGTAACTTTCTTATTTTTATTGTGTTTATTATTTCACATTCTTTACCCATTTCTCGCAGTACTTCCGTGTTCGTTTTCCTCTGTGTCCATGTTATTCTAAGCATCCTTCTGTAACACCACATTTTAAATGACTGTAGCTTATTTATATGTTCTTGATTTAATGTCCAGCTTTCATGTCCATATTGTAGTATCGAGAACACGTAGCATCTCAAAGCTCTTACTCTGTTCTAAGCTAAGGTCTTTGTTGCAGAGAACTGTTTTCATTTTTACAAACGCATTTCTTGCTATTTCTATCCTGGTCCTTATTTCTGTTGTTTGATCATTTTTCTCTGAAATCCAGGTTCCTAGGTATTTGTATTTATCAACCCTTTCTATCGGTACATTTCCCAAATGTATGATTGTTTGTATGTTTGTTTTCTTAGTTATTATCTTGTATTTGGTCTTTTTTATATTCATTTTTAATCCATATTCTTCACAAAAATTGTTTGTTTTGTTTAGTAGTAGTTGGAGTTGTTCAGCAGAGCTTGCCATAATCACGGTGTCATCTGCATATCTCATGTTGTTAATAGATCTTCCGTTAATTATTATTCCTTCACTTTGAGATAGCAATGCTTCTTCAAAAATGGCTTCACTATATGCATTAAAGAGTAATGGAGACATAATACATCCCTGCCGAACTCCTCTCCTAATTTCAATTTCAATTTCAATTTTCAATTTCAATTATCTTAACTTGCACAATTCTAAATAATTCTGTAGGATTGGGTGTGTAGGCCTTTTCAAAGAAATGTTTTGCTTTTGATACACGTACAATGTCGCCAACTTTAAATTTTCGCGGACCTGCAATCTTTAAATGACTATAACTTTTGTGTAAAATAGCTTTTTCGTTGGATTTGCTGACCTGAGATGGTTTGTATCCTGTTTTGCTGTGTTTTGTATTGTTGTATTCCTCAGTGATTATAGGTAGGGCATCTAGCCATTTGTATGATCCGTGTAAACTGAAATACTTGTATAACTTTGCCTTTAACGTTCTAATAACTCGTTCACAAATGGCAGCTTTTAATCGTGTACATGCTGTAATGATTAATTTTGATTAATTAATAATTAATTTTAAGTGTTTTTTTATTAAATGAAATTTTTTGTTGTAAAATTCGGTTCCCTAATCAGATTGTAGGTTTTTCGGGACTCGTCGAGTGTGGGCGAGAATATCCGAAAATTCTCGAGTAATTTCCTCGCCTGTTTTGGTCTTTAGAGGGCGTATCTAAACAATTTTTGATAAACAATCAATTACAACTAGTATTATTTTATAATTTTTATTTTGATGCGCATAAGGACGCATTTCAGCCAAATCCACTTGCTACAAGTCATCGAGTCCTTTGATTATTGTTCGTCGACGAGGATAGTTTTTTCGTGCTGGTTTATGCAACTCGTACACCACCTGTTTCTTTTCTTTAGACATTCTTATAAACGTTTTTCAATTGATTTTAGGCGAGTATCTATATTCATCGAATGAAGGTTGTCTACTACACCCCGTAATGCCACGTTCATTTCTTTTATCTCCTTTGTCATCGTCATCTCGTATACCAAATGAAGTTGCAAGTGTTTCGTGAGCTTTTTTTAGTCCCTTGGTTATTTGCTTTATATAATTAGTGTTTTGCTGCAACAACTAATTCACATTATTTTCCGAATCCTTTTTTAGAGTATTCAAATCATCTGTGATACTCTTTTGCAACTCGAGAAGTGGAACTGTGGTTTGATGAAGCTCTTTTCTCACTTCGTTTAGTCCTACGGTTCAATTCTTTATATCAGTAGTTTTCTGCTGCAACAACTTATTTACATTATTCTCCGTATCCTTTTTTAGTGTATTCAAATCATTTTTCATTATTTTCTGTAACTATTGCTCGAGAAGTGGAGCTGTTGTTTTATGAAGCTCTTCTCTTACTTCATTTAGTCCGGATGGCTAAATCCTGTATATCATTAATTTTTTGCTCCAATATTATACCATGTGTTTGAATTAATGGCAGGTGTACGTGAAACTCCATTATTTGCGCATCAACTTATGTTTTCGTTGCAGGATCACCATTTTCCGATGGGTCCTTGAAATTGCAAATTTTCACATTTTCGGCATTAATATTTCCGTCAGAAGTATGTGGAAATGTAACTCGCGCCACCTTTTGAGCGCTACCACCACGAGAATGATGACCGAATTTGTCGATACTCATAATGTAAATGATGCTGTATTCGCAGTTACTCTATTATATTAGCTTCTTTTAGTTCATTAATTATGGCTAGGATTTCGTTGTCGAGAGATGTGTTGCCGGCGTCTTTCGAAGCCACCAAGATTTCAAAACTCTTCGCCAATTCATTTGGATCGTCCCAGTATGTATATTCCATAGGCAAATCATTGTATGTTCACTGCGTACGTAATCCAGAGCCGACCTCTCCTCCACTAGTGTCTGTATGACGAAGTTGAGATGATTGAGATGGTGGAAGATTAGGTTTAATAATGTCCCCCCACTTGTAGCCTGGGGTTCCCTTTAGTGAACCATCCCGTCTTTTATGAACGTCGGTTAAGGTCAACAATGAAATATAGTCTTTAACGTCTTCTTCTGTAAAATAATCAGACTCTTTGTAAAATATTAACTCATATAGTCCACGTGTCCTTTTAACATATCTTCCTTTCGTTAGAGTGTTACCATCCTGAGTGAAATTACTGTCAGTGGGACCAAGTGTCCATTTCGCCGTAGTGCTATCATAGGTTGGGCCGTATACCTTATCTGAAGATAACATGTGATTTATCACGTAAGGATGAATTAGTTCATGATATTGGTCTAGGTAAGCTTGAAATGCTTGTTCGGATAATTCATCTTGCGATTGGTTTGTTTCTACGTTATCTTCATATTCTTCATCTTTTTCATCGTTATTTTTAAACACATCTCCATCACTAATAAATGATACTGGTGGTGTCCGATTTTCTTTTATATCCGGCTCTGTTTTTAGTCCTACTTCTTCCTTTTTCACCTCTTCTTCTTTTTTAACTTGTCTAAACTTGGTTAGCATGATGTAACGTTTTTGATGATTGTACAATGTCCGTGAGAGGTTTCGAGATTATTTTAAAAAGTTCATTTAGTGACTCATCATCTTCTGTTTTGCCTAATTTCAATGCCAAATATTTTTTGCGAATTGATCTAGCCAAATCGGTAACTTTCTTCTTGCGCATGGCAATGGCAACCGTATCATTAGACATTTTGTTGACGACTAAACAATCTACTTACAATTTTATATATTTATCAAATCCTTTGCGATATCGACCATTGTTGAGGGCAAAATCTTTCATAATGACCAAAGTACCAAAGCGGTCTGTCGTCCAACATTCTGAACACGGTTTTTTAAATTGATCAAATGACATGTCTGGCGATACGTGTTCATCAAATATATGCTTCAAATTTACCTCGTCTTGCTTGAATAATATAATCATGTTACAATTGTCTCTTATTAGCTGCTTTGGTATTTTTGAATATGTTTGACATAAATAAGCGGCATCAATATCTTTATGTCTGCACATGGAATAATACTCGCGAATCTTTTGTTGGCCATCGCATGCACCATCGTCGAATAAAAAAATTAAGTGTGCTTGAGCCTCGTCTGGACTGATAATTTCTTCTTTTGTCTTTAAATAGAAAGTACCCAACACCTTTGACTTGCGCTGTTACATCTTGCAGTAGTTGGTATTTCGGATGAAAGAGGGATTTCGAATAAACATATACATTTTTCAATTTGGCGCCATTCGGATTAAATAGCAGTGATAGCATGACATTCGTTTTTCCGCATCTACTTGGGCCGCAAATAATGGCTCTAAATGAGTTTGGTAGCAATTTACCATGTTAACTGACTGTCACTTTCTGGACAATGTCCAGATTATCAATTGGCAGCGTCTGCTCTTGTTGAACAACCTTCATCGTGTGGCAAGTGTAGTAAATAAGTACGGCAATATATTATAGATGCCCCCACTTGCATGGCATCAGTCCAATGTTGGTTGTCGAAGGAGGCGGTCCCGTGAACTCTCTAATTAATAAACTGCCATTTGAACTACATATTCCTGGCGGTTATCAGTACTGTGGACGTAAGTCACCGTCTTTGTTGTTGTGTTTTATAAGTAAAAATACGTTCTTTATAGCTGGAACGAAACTACAACAATGTCTTGCACGCGGAGATCCAGGAATTAATCCATTAGACGCAGCGTGTAAACAGCACGATATCGCTTACTCGCAGCATTCATCTCTCGAAGAACGTCACAAGGCCGATAAAGAATTGGAAAATAGAGCCCGAGAGCGAGTTAAATCGAAAGACGCTAGCTTTGGTGAAAAAACTGCTGCTTTACTTGTAACCGGTGGAATGAAGACGAAAAGAAAGTTGGGAATGGGGCTACGTCTTGGACGAAAGGGGCGTTACTCTTTTAATCGCGATGTTGTCTCAAAAATTGCAAAGTCCATGAAGAGAGGAGCATCGTTACAAGATACTGCTTTGACGGTTGTACGAATTGCAAAATCCATAATTAAAAGACTTGGCGGCCGAAAAGAAATTGATGTTCCTCTAGTACTACCACTAAAATCTGGAGGCTTCCTACCCCTCATACACTCATACCTCTCTTTGCTGGTCTTTCTGCATTGGGGGCTTTAGCAGGAGGTGCTGCGGGGGTGGCAAAAACTGTGGTCTACGCAAAAAATGCTCAAAAGAAATTAGGTGAGGATATACGTCATAATAACGCTATGGAACACGTCGGTTCGGGCCTGTACCTACATAAGAAACCCAGAGGCGGATTCGGCTTGTATTTGAAAAAAAAAAAAACTTCCAATAAAGCTACCCAATCGTCCGCTGTACGACTTGGATGTTGCACATTACGCAAAAATACTTAAAATACCACATTTTCGAGGAGTTTTTATGAATGACCCTCTGCCTAGAGACTTGGATGTGTCCACACATAACGGAACACATTGGGTAGCATATAGAAAGATAAACAACGACGTGGAATATTTTGAATCACTCGGTAATCTGAAGCCGACCAAAGAACTTGTAAAATATCTGGGTGCACGTGCCATAATTTTCTACAATAATCTTCAGTATCAAACTTACAATCAAATCATTTGCAGATATTTATGCTTAAAGTTTTTATATAATGGACAGTAGTAGATTGCTTATGGCCCATATGTTTCGCGAAAAATGTTTTACAGTATATAGTGCAGAAGAACTGAAACGCATACCTCTTGAGTATATTATACGGACTGTTGGACCCTCAGAATTGTTAAGTATATGGCATAAATTGCCTGGGGAATATCGAGGAGAATGGAACTTGTAGATACCAATTCCGTGCTTCGTACATTACAACAAACCAGATTGGAGGACTCACTGGGATGGACCACCCGATTCTCAAGCATCTTGTCATTTATGCAAACTTGCTTTGGAACAAATAAAAAAAATGTGAACATAAAATTGGTTTTTATTCACCTATATAACCTGTTAATCCAGTGACTTGAATCAGTCATCATGTCGCAGTTGTTGAGAGTAGTTAGTACCAATTTTATATTCGCATTTCAACCTCCCACACCAATCGTGTTGGATCCGAACAAAGATTATGAATGTTGTTCTGAAGCTATTTTCTTGTGGCATTTTTACAATTTTAACTATTTACAATGGGAAATAAGCCACAATATTATTAAAAAATGATTTTTATTAACGTTTCGACTCCCAAATCGGGTGCCGTTGTCAAAATATTCAGTAGTATTTTGTATTTTGACAACGGCACCCGATTTGGGCGTCGAAAAGTTAATAAAAATCATTTTTTAATAATATTGTGGCTTAGTTCCCATTATAAATAGTTAAAGATTATGAAATAGCTCTTCGTGCCTTTCATTCCTACAACAGTATACCAAACATTGAAAATAACAAGTTTTATTACTACAAAGACAAAAACCAATGGCAAAACTTTGCTTTTCCCGATTGATGTTATGAAATTTCTGATATTGAAGAATACATACAAACGAAACTGGGTGCTGACAATAAGCTTAAACCGGAAACGATATTTAGTCTAAAACCTAACCACAACACGTTGCAGTGTCAGATATTTAGCAAATATAGGATTTCATTTAAGCAACCTGATAGTCTTGGCACAGTATTGGGATTTTCTCCGGCAATACTCAATCCCGGAAAGACGTATTCTTCAGATCTACCTGTTAGGATTATTAAAGTATCTAGCATACGATTTGAATGTAACATTAGTACTGGACTCCAGTACTAATGGATACCCCTCTGAGGGATATGGTTCCGTTCGAGTTCGGGGTCTCAATCTGCCTACTCCCCTCACTCTTGGCGTACCAGTAGTGTTTTGTTCTCTAGGAGAACGGTCAAGCGGCACTGAGGTCTCAATCTGCCGACTCCTCAGTGTCGAGTGACGACCTGTCTTCTCCTGTGTAGCTCCTTTTATACTCTCAGTACGCGCGGGAATTGTATGCGCGGGAGAGGCCTGGGAGGGATCGATTGGCGCGGGGAGTCGCTGAAGCAGCGATCGCCATGTTGCCGGCAGTCTTTTAGCGTCATCGCGTGTGTTTGGGCTGTCAGGGTGTTTTTCAATTTCGATGGCTTCGCGGATAATTCTTGATTTTAAGGAGCGGACAGGGGCGGTGGTTTTTTCGTTTCTCGAAATCTATTTTGTGACCTGTCTGAATAGCCCAACATCATATTGCATCATCATGCAACTATCATGAAAATTTTGAACAGTTGACCAGTGTATGCCAAGTGAACATGGCATACATTCGTGGCCCAAGACGGTTGATTTAGATTGAATTATAATTACAACCACTTTTGGGTTCACGTTTGATTCTGGGGCTAGTTAGCAAGTATACGAGTTCACTGATGATGGACTGACAGGTCCGAAAACGTTCGTTCTGAACATATTTTATGCAATCCATTAGGATTTTTAGGATTTTATTAAATTATACCTACTACTTAGAAGTTGTTTGACTTCGATTTTAAGGCTCGTTTTCACGCTACATTTTATTGTACGTCTTATTGTACGTTTTGTGTGATAGTACAAATCCTATACAATAACGTACGTCTTGACGAATCAAAAAATGAAATCCACGTATTGACAAAACGTACGTTTTGTCGTACGTTTTTTATGACACACAAAACGTACAATAAGACGTAGCGTGAAAACGAGCCTTTTTGGAGTTTATTTAATATGCCAATGTTATAAAATTTTTAATTTTAGGATAGATATATTAGCCTGTTGGACCAAATTAAACGTATTTTTAAACATTATGGATGGCTACTGAGTGTTACTGTATATCCTAAATTGGAAGACACTGGATACGATCCTCTAAAAATGGATAGGTAAATATGACGCTATGAGATGCAAAGTGATCTAACCCAAAATCCCGACAGCCAAAATTACGACGGTCAAAATCCCGACAAGCCAGAATCCCGATAAACCAAAATCCCGACAAATCAAAAATCCCGCCAGACTTTCAAAACATCTATCTATTTCTGTTACGTTACAGTATTATTTCAAACATGAAATGCTCTTAAGATTAAACAGTAGCGATCAACAGGTAGCAACAAACGCGTTCCAAGATTGCGGCTCTAATTTTGAATATTTTGTCGAGATATTTGGCACACATATTCGTAATATAATAAAGAATGGCGGTACAGAGCCCAATTTCAGAAATATGTTAGTATGTGGAAATTACTCTACAACTAAATAAAATATTGACAAAAGGAGCCTGTACCTCAATTAAGAATGACAAAAAAATACACTTTCTTCAAATAAACTTTTTTATCCCATGCCTAGATTTTGTGTAATCTTGGAACTACTAAAAATGGATTTTTTTATAACAAGAAATCGAACGTCACTGACTTGGCAACATTTCGCGCCTATGTGTATAAAAATTATTGTTTTTGATAGTATAAACGTCACTGTCAGTGTCGAATTACCGACGCACTGTTGCCTCACTTTTGAAAGTTCGCAGAACTTTCGCAATATTGGACCGCGTTTGTTGCCACCTGTTGATCGCTACTGTATCACCTTAAATAGTTTGGCAGTTCATGTTTTTTTCCCTCGAGAAGGGGTGGTACTCACCCCCAGAGCAAAAGCAGGCATCGGCACAATGTATTTTACTCTCTGACATGTTTGCTATGCGTATGCCAAATTTTATGGCAATCCAATATCTCCAAGTATATGCATTTTTATTAATATTTGCGCACCAACAATTTTGACTCCGTAAGTATTTTGATATGTCATCCAATATTAATAAATTAAGGATCAGTCTACATTACTATGTATTTTTTGTCGAATAATTATTTTTAATTGCATATTTTCACGACCACCTAATAATGTCACGTAATTTTTGTTGCAATTAATGTTTGAAGGGGCTATCCTAGTGTAAAAGTACGAAATTCATATACTTTTTTGGGAATTTCTAAAATAAAAAGTACTATACCAATTGTTTTGGAAATTTGTAAGCGCATTTATTATAAAAGAAGTACAGGTAAAACAATTTGCGTAAAAAAATATTAAAAATTAAACGATTTATGCGCCATCTACTGGCACCGTGAAAATAAATACATAGCTCCACTGCTGCAGTGATTTAGACTAATAGACATCTTGAAACATAAAAATTCAAAGTTATTATTGAAAAATAAGTTATTTTTTATACCATCCACTAGGGGTTTTTCGATCGGATAAAAAATGTCAATTTGGCGGTTTTTGAAACCGAAAATGTTTTAGCTAATTAAAAAAAATTCAACACTTCGTGATCTTTCCAAATTTTAATATTTTTCAAAAATCCTAGTTGATGGTATAGGAAATAACTCATATTTCAATAATCACTTTGAAATTTTATGTTTCAGGATCTCTATTAGTCCCAATTACTGCAGCAGTGGACCTATGTTTTTATTTTCACGGTGCCAGTAGATGGCTCATAAATCATTTAATTTTCAACATTTTTTTATGTAAATTGTTTTACACATACAGTAGAACCCCGATAAGTCGGCCCCCGATAACCCGGAAGTCCGGCTAACCCGGACCGATTTTTATCAGACAAACATTTCAACAATAAAAATGTACAGTCGGAAAAATTAAAGAATACCCATGAACGAATATATAAAACACGCTGTACTTTCCTCTCACCTTGTCACAAATAAAATTGCCCAGCTCAAGTATGTAATAATAATTATTATATTATGTATAATACTTGCGCTTGCCAATTTTTTGTGTGACACGGTGACAGGAAAATACAGAGTGTTTTATATGTTCGTTCGTGGATATTCTTTCATGTAATATAATATTTGAGAGATAATGGGTATTATGCCCGGTTGCACCAACAGATCTTAAGCTTAAGTCGAGAATATCATAAGAATTAATATATTATAATTATAATATATTACAATAAGAATACCATAATATAATAATAGATATAATTGATAATAAGGTGAGAATCTAAAATTCTGGTGCAACGTAAGTGATACTCAAGGAGGCCCTATCTATAAGTAGAGCTTAGCTAAGCTGGAGCTTAAGATCTGTTGGTGCAACCAAGCATTAGTGTAATTTGAACCATATTTTACGACAGTAAAAATGACTCATGGCACACAACGTTCGTTGTTTGGGTTATCGGAATCAACAGGCACCTGTAGTATTGTACCCTTTATTTATTTTAAACTGTCAGCATTGTTTGAAAAGACTATTAAAAAATTCTTTTTGAAACAATGGTCTTAGTTCTCCACTGTTATTAAATAACATAATAAAATCGTTGCGATTGAGAACCGTATTGTGTGTAGTACAGTCGTATTATTCGCTTCCCTTCTGTAATCGTTCGTAAATCTATTCAGATTTTGTGTTTTTTTGTCTACGTAATGGCAGCGAAACGTAAAAATGTTGTAGTGACAATGGAAAAGAAACTAGAAGCCTTAGGTAGAATTGATAAAGGCGAATCTTTAAAAACAGTTGCAGCATCATATGGTGTCGGTACATCTACAGTATCGGATTGGAAGAAAAATAGAACTAAAATCGAAGAATTCTGTTTCAAAATGATAACAAAAGACATTTTGGACAATCGGTGCAAAACTAATAAAGCTAAAAATGAGACTCTCGACGACGCTTTGTATGTGTGGTTTTGTGCGGAACGCGAACGTGGATTACCAGTGTCTGGACCAATTATTCAAGAAACAGCACTCAAGCTGAATAAAATGTTGCCTGATTGTGAACCAAATTTCACTGCGAGTCAAGGTTGGCTGGATAGATGGAAAAAACGTCATGGAATACGCCAACTATCTATCACTGGAGAAAGTCTATCTGGGGACAACAACGCTGCTCATGACTATAAAAGCAAGTTTTTGGATTTTGTGAGAGAAGAAAATTTAACGGCAGATCAAATATATAACGCCGATGAGACTGGCCTGTTTTACAGAATGTTGCCAAGCAAAACTTTGGCCTCAAAAACTGAAGAAGCCGCAAAAGGATACAAAAAAAGCAAAGACCGATTGACAATAATGGCCTGCAGCAATGCTTCGGGGAAGCATAAATTTCCCCTAGCCTTAATAGGAAAATCAAAAAATCCACGAGCACTGAAAAATGTAAATCGGGATTCTTTACCAGTTGTTTACCAGTCTCAAAAGAATGCATGGATGGACAGCACCACTTTTAAAAACTGGTTTTTTGATTGTTTTGTGCCAGGTGTAACAAAATATTTAAAAGACTGTGGGTTACCAAATAAAGCTGTCCTAATAATTGATAATGCGCCTTCACATCCTTCAGCAGATGTGCTGGTCAGTGGGGACATTACCGTCAAGTTTTTGCCGCCTAAGGTAACAGCGCTATTACAGCCCATGGACCAGGGGGTTCTAGAGAAAATTAAGAAGGTTTTCAGAAGACAGATGTTAAGCACAATCATAGAAGATGAAGGACAACACGGTGTAGTTGAAGTTCTCAAAACGTTCAATGTCAAAACTGTAATTTATATGATTGCAGAATCTTGGGAACAAGTGACTACAATCAGCTTGATAAAATCTTGGAAAAAACTGTGGAAGGGTGTATGCGATTTGCCAGAAAATTAAATTCAACCAGTGGATAACTGTTACCTGGAAAATGATTCGCCAGACGAAGTCCAGCCCCAAGAACTTTTGAATATGTTCCAAAATATTGACGGTTGCTCTGAAGTCGATGAAAGTGACATTAATCTGTGGTTAGAGGCAGATAATAACGGAGGTTATGCGCCACTTACTGACGAGGCAGTGATCGTGTTGTGTTTACCTGACGCTAGTGAATCAGACGCTGAGAACGCAGACGGTGACATTGAACAGCCAGTGATGAGTCATGGAGACGCAATGACAAAATTAGACGCACTAATGGTTTATTTCGAGCGGCAAGCGGAAACATCGCCGGCTGAACTGCTGATGTTAAAGAGACTGCGGGATCGCACAGCACGCAAGCGGCAGACGAAATTGACGCAACCGAAACTGACTGATTTTTTTATTACCAAGAAATGAACAATACTGTATACAACTATATGTAAGTTAATGTGTACTGTGCATATATATTTCATGTTATTTCAATTATAACGGAGTTTATCTGTAAGTATACTGTATTTGATTAATTTTTACCATTTTCTCCGGCTAACCCGGATTTTCGATAACCCGGATCGGCCGCGGTCCCGATTAATCCGAGTTATCGAGGTTCCACTGTACTCCTTTTTATACTAAATTCCCTTACAAATTTTCAAATCAATTGGTGCAGTACTTTTTATTTTAGATATTCCCAAAGAAAGTATATGAATTTCGTACTTTTACACTAGGATAGCCCCTTAAAGAATCACGAATAACTCACAAATTGAAGCACTGAATATCTAAGAAATAAAAAATTACTTTGTATACTAAAATTAAACATTTGACTTCACTATAATTAGAATTTTTAACAATATTGGACTATATTAGAAATCGTTTGAACATAAATAAAAATTTTGGTGTCAAATCACTGCAATTCTACAGGGTGTGAATATTGCTAAGAAAATAACAAAATAACGTAATTATCTTTTAAACTATCCCGTATAATATTACAAAACCCTATTTTTTCGAAAGAAATCGAGGATTAATAAGGAAAGAGAGGTTTAAAGAGGATTTCCATAATATGGAAAATTGCTATTATGAAAAGTTGTTTAGAAAAACTATGTTTTAATGTGTAATTATATCATTCTAATTTAAATGTTGTGAACTATACGCTTTTTTGCTATTTTGAAAAGAACACATTTTTGTTCGTCTCCAGATGGTATGAAATTTTAGTGGTTCTTATTAAGTGTTAATGGTAGTGTTTGGTACCAGAAGGACACTAAAATTGCAGACCACATAAATCTGTAAGTCATCTTTTATTTCTATAACTGAACATCCCGAAAAATTTTATTTAAATAAGATTGAAACCTTTACACACACCCAAACCACAGTAAAATCACTCCTCTGTCGGCGCTTTGATCTCAAGAAGTAATACCGGCAGTACGCAATTGGAACGTCACCAGTGGTGAATGCGGGTTTCCCTGTTAAAATCCGTACGTTTATATGCGACTAGCAATGCGAGAGTGGGGCAAAAGCCAAGGTTCATAAATAGACAGGTTGCATGGTAACTTCCTCGTCACGCTAACTGGACTGAATTCCAAAACTTCATCACACAAAACCTCCCTATGTTAGGCGAACTCGATACTAACGACAGTATCGACACCAGTGCAACCGATATCGAGAACCTCATCACTGAGGCGATCACGCACGCAATTCCACTCAAACAAATAACTTATACATCACCGGCACTTCCACAATACATCATTGCCAAAATTCAACAAAAACGACGTCTTCTACGTCAATACAAGGCCAACAGAAACCCACTTATCAAAACAGAGTACAACCGGATCTGTGCCAGGATAAAGAGGGAGATATCTGTCCTAACGGCTCGCCGGTGGGAAGATGCTACCTCAAAACTGGACTACAGAGACGGAGGTAAATTCTGGCAAAAATTCAAAGTCCTAACAAAACAAAAAATATCTCAACCATCTCATCTGTTGGTCAACAATCACATAGTCAATTCCCCAGAAGGGAAAGCCGAAGCATTCAGAAATTCGCTTCAAAACAATTTTCAAACGCCAGATAACCCGAACTTTGATCGCATATTTAAATTCAACACAGAATACATTGTAAATGTTACTCTCAACCACTACATTCCAGTCTATGATCCTATCATGGACCCCCTCACAGACAGGGAAACGGAGAGCTTTTGCCAAATCGGCAAAAACAGCGCTCCCGGACCTGATGGCATCAACCGAAGGTGCCTCAAAAAACTTCCAGAGAGTATCATCCCTCTTCTAACTAAAATATTCAATGCATGTCTCAAAAACAGCCACTTTCCTACTCCTTGGAAAGTGGCCAACACCATCATGCTTTTGAAAAAAGGCAAACCCCCAACCGACGTGGAATCCTATAGACCAATTTCATTAATCAATACTCTGGGTAAAGTTCTTGAGCTAATCCTAAAAGAGAGGCTCAATAACTTTCTCGAAAACCACAATATCATACCAAAATTCCAATATGGATTCCAGTCAGGTAAATCTACTAAACATGCATTAATTGACTTCACTACCAAAGTTACTCAAACCATCAACGATGGTTCAATCGCCATAGCCACATTTCTGGATGTGCAGAAGGCTTTCGACCAGGTCTGGCACGACGGACTTGTTCGGAAACTTCTGGACATCGGGCTTCCATTGCAATTTACCAAAATTGTACACTCCTACCTCCACAATCGTACTGTCAGAGTGAAAATATGCGATCAAAAGTCCACCCCCTTCACTCCACAAGCTGGAGTTCCCCAGGGTTCAGTCCTAGCGCCGCTGTTGTACATCATCTACAACAGCGACATCACTAACCAAAATATCCCAGGTACTCGGCTGTTTCTCTATGCAGACGACACGACTCTGCTCTCAACTACCTCTCGATACAACCCAAGACTCCTCTTCAGAAGAGCCCAGGCTCTGTTGGACGGCGTCGGTGAATGGTGTTGTAAGTGGAGAGTCACGCTCAACGCGAACAAAACAACAACAATTGTGTTTCGCGCCCCTTCTGTGTCACATAGAATCATTCGCAATGAAGACGACCAATATCCTCTGAGTTTGTTGGGAGAAAGGCTTGTTGTTAGCCCGACTGCGAACTATTTGGGAGTTCTGTTTACCAGGACTCTCAACTGGGACGCAGATCTAAAGGCAACTTTAGATAGGGTAAGGAACAGGGCCAGACTTCTCAACGCTCTCTCTGGAAAAATTGGCAAGACACACAAGAAGACTCTCATTCACACTTACAAGACCTTTATTCGACCCGTCATGGAGTACAAGTCATGTATCTACTCTCTTTGCTCTAAACAAAAACAAGAGAGGTTGCTGAGGACAGAGCGCAGAGTCTTGCGTAGATGTAACTATGAGCACTGGCGATATCCCTCAAATGAAATCCATAACATCTCGAACACCCCCAAAATCACCGAGAGAATAAACTCTCTGAACAGGAACTTCACAATCAAAGTAATCAACGGCCCCCCTTCCGACACCCAAGAATCTCTCAAATGTTCCTGTTCATCTTCCGGCCACGTACTCCACCGAAAGCCCAAACGCAAAAAGATTCATGTACCGTCCGCTCTAATGCAAACATGCATTGACGAACTCCCGGTGGAGTACGAAAACATCCTCGAGGCTACCCCGTTAGCCTACCGTACCCACCTCTAACACTTCCTCTTCCCTACCCCGAACAGGGAGAAGGTGGTTTTTTGCGGTTTCCCAACTTCATTGCACAATTATACCTGTTCGTCCCAAGAAAATAGCCGCAACTATTTTCTCCACTCGAACGCTCACTGTCCACGCTGCGCTCAAAGCCACCTCCTGACCGCCGACGAGGGACGCAGGTTCGCCTGTCGTTGTACAATGGTTTCTAGGGAGATTGGTTGAGAGCAAAGCACGGACAGTACACGTAAATGTCTATGGAACCAACAACAATCCTCAAACTTTCTTCTCTGTTGACTTCTTAGCCTTCTGGACACCACCGTCCGGCATAACCAAGGATCCAAGAACACCAGGACACGGTGCTTGCCCCAGCGTGTTTTTCGGACTGTTTGCTTTTGCTGCCAACACTAAACATTCACCACAAACCCTGAAGAGGACAAAATCCTAAACGGGGAATCACATTGTATGCATTTCTTCTTAACATTATCAAGACAAGCAAATCAAAACAATGTAGTAGTATGGTAACTTTCCACCAATGAGCGTCGAGAATCTAATTGCGGGATTGACGTCACCCAGAATGCTGCATTGAAATTCATTCACTTCACTCATTGAAATGAACTCGGAAAGTAGGAATGTATTGAAAATGTGTATATTTAAAAAAATACGTTTGGATTTTTAATGACTATTTATTTCATATATTCTTTAAAAAATGTGGTAGATAGGTACCTGTAGAGTTACAAAAACCATAGAATATAATTGCAATTAAATACATGCAGTAGAATAGCATTACTACTTAATTAAAGCAGAAAGAGATTCTTTCTTGTATATATATGGGACTAAATCATTCAAATATCCTAGGTATATTAATAATGGGTTGAATACAATTTACTTTTTTAAATGATTTTGAGTAGGTATATAATAATTTTGAATTGGGGATAATGCATGTAGTACATTATTATCAATTCCTCCTAACATGTAAACCATGGTGAAAAAGAGATTCAACTAAAGATTTATGTATCAAAATTAGTAGTTTTTCCCTTGAGTTTAACATTAGAGCATCTGATTACCTTAGGTACTGGATTATAATATCCAAAACTATTAAAACATTATGATTCCATTCAATAGGTACCTGTGAAGTTTTACATTAACAGTAAATTATAAAAAAATACAATTTCAGTGCAATAAAGGGAATTTTCCCCATTTTATATATTCATTTAGTTTATAATTGTTTATTCAAACGATCTTCAGATGGCTGCAATATTGGTTATAATTTTATATGAAACAATTACATATAATAGATCTATTATCTATAGACTTAATTAGATATATTGTTCAATAAGTCTATGTAAACTTGATGTGAAGAACTGCAAGAGACATTACAGAACTGTAATGTCTCTATACAAGAATGTCCTTTACTATACAATACAGCAGAAAGAAAATCCAGTAAGTAAGTAGGTACTTAATACAACCACATTAAAATGTATCTTAACACTTGTAAAAGAGTTTTGGGTTTAAGTTATTATACTAAAAACACTTAATGATATCTATAGATACATTATATCTCAAGATATAAACGCAAATTAAAACACTAACCATATTTAATAACAAAATATAGCCTCCAAACCACGTATCCTATTATGTTTACAAACAATTCGTAAAATTGATCGTCTGGGTGACGTCACGATGACAATATTTCATTTGTCAATGTCAAAGTTACCATACAACCTATGGTATAGGGACCTTGGGCAAAAGCGACTAAGAACATTGCGCGGTCGCCATGCGCGACTACAGATTTTACTTCCAATTTTTCGGAGAGTGGTTCTACTGTCCCTCTTTATACTGTGCCCAAACTTACATGGAATCATCTGACATTTCTTACTATTTCGTGCGAATTTAAAAAAACGAACACATAAAGTCAAACAATATTTATTTTAAAGCAATTTAATAACAAATACATAACAATTAAATAAAACAATAAGGTATTTAATAAACAAATTGAAAGTAGTTGTTTTAAAGTCAATAGCATACAAAATTTCAATGTAAAACGAATAATGTTTAAACTATTTTTATTTTTCTTGTATTTTGTGGTAGTCCGTATTATCACCTCTAGTCCTTATGCAAGCTTAAGTTTGCGTGGGCACGCTCCTAATCAAATTATCAACATTTTCTTGTGGTAGGTTGCTCCATCCTTTAAGAGCAGCTTGTACTAGCGGTGCGGTGTTTTGTGGATTATCCTGGCGAGCTTTAATTTTTCTTTTAAGCATCTCCTACAAATACTCTATAGGATTAAGCTCGGATGAGCAAGCAGGCCACTCCAAACAAGAGATACCTTCTGCTTTAATGATGTCCGTAGTCACTCTAATGGCATGTAGACATTATCATTTAATAAAATTAAATGTTCTCCTATTGCAACTCTCCAGAGCCTGACTACAAGTTATCAACATACCTGTGATCAGTTAAAGTTGATTGGATGAAAATTAAAGGAGTTTTATTACGGATCACAAGTCCTCTCCAGAACATTACACTTCGCCTTGTATACTTGTGAACAGATCTGACAGTTTTCGTTCTTGCTTGTCTTCCTCGACCTCGATTTCGTGGGTCATCTGGTTTTACACAAATCCTGAATTTTTTTGAAAATAGCACATTTTGTCAATTTCCAATGTTCCAGTTTTGGTGGTGAAGACACCAATTTAGGCGATCAATCTTGTGCTACCTGGATAACTCGGGAACCCGTAACTGTCTCCTGCTGTATACTTCTTGGTACGAACTCTTCTTCTTATCGTTTCAACTGAAACAGTTACACCTGTAGCTGCCTTTGGAGTTGCAGGTGAGAAATGGTTGGGTGTCTTCCAGCTGATTGGACAATTAAACGATCGTGGAGAGCCGTTATTACTTTTGGCGACTTTCCTTTGCTTTATTTTTGAGCTTTCCTAGTTCCTAGAAGCTACAACTTATAAGTTAAATGACGCTAGCCGGAATGACGTTGAGTCGCTGACATCTGTCTGTCGTTGGTCTTCTTCTTTTACATCCTAAACATAATATATTACACGTCCCCTTTTTTTTAACTAAAATACCTTGTACAAAACTAAAACACAAACACAAAACTAAAATACAAATATAAACAAGTGGCAACCTTAACTTGTTATTACCACAATTTCAATTTAACAGTAGTCCTTTAAATATGTAGAAGGCTTGTGAGATCTCTTACTATTTTTAATGATAGTGTTACCTTCCTCCTCATCTCTTACATTCAGTAGGTTATCAACCACGGTACACAGAGAACCGGTATGCCGATTGTCGTCGCTAAATTTGGTTTCGGCCGCCCAGCACGTCACGTGGGAACCTAACAGATATTTGCTTATTGTTTGGATGCATTATTTCGTATGTGGTGGCGTTGAAAGTGAATAGATTGAGGCGGTTTTAAAATATTAAGCTGTTAACAATTAAAGTAATTCTATATTATTTTAGTTACAAATTGTTGTCTATTAGCATAACTGTGTATTTTTAAAACTATTATAATATAACTATTAGTTTTATAGTAATTTATTAAAACCGAGACTATAATGCCATTTGAGGTGATATTACGCATGTGCAGAACACGAACATATATTAGAATGAGGGATATTAACAGAAAAAAGTTTTAAAAACTGCCAGAGATCACTTGACAAAAAGATATCTAAATTTTCTAATTTTAAAAAATTATTTTATTTATAGATACTAATTCTAATATTATTAATAAAACTTTACCCGCAAATTTGTTTTTTTAATATATTAGTATATAATCGGTTTATAACGTTCTACGACGTCTTCCGATTCCCAATCGCCATTGCTCTCGATCGTAGCACATGTCTTCGTTCAAGCCTCTTTCTCCGATTTCCCTATGGATTCCTTCTATCCAGCTTTTCCTAGGTCTTCCTCTCTTCCGCCGTCCTTTTGGTGCCCATCGTAGCACTTGCTTGGGTAATCTGTCTTCTTCCATACGTTGTACGTGGCCAAACCATCTTAGTTGCTTTGTTTTTATATCGTCCATTATTGTATGCTTTACATCCATTATCTCCAATATTCTTGTATTTCTGATTTTTTGTATTCTTGATATACCAGCAGATCTTCTCCAGAAGTCCATTTCAGTTGTTCTGAGCATATTTTCGGATTTTTCTTTAAGTGGCCAAACTTCGCTGCTGTATGTTATAATGCTCTTAACAATGCTGTTATAGATGTTACGTTTATTTTCTTTGGAGATACTTTGGTCCCATAGGATTTTGTTCAATAATGCGATAGCTTTCCTTCCTTGTGTGCACCTTTCTTGGATATTCTTGTCCAACGTTCCATCTTGTGCAATTGTAAGACCCAAGTATTTATATTCCTGACAGTGATTAATAGTTATTTCTATTCTGTTTTTTTAATAATATACATAATATGTATTATACATATAAGCCAGGAACCGAAGCTTTTCACCTCGCAATTTTTACAGAATGGATCGATTTGCTTGAAAATTTGAGAATAAGTAGTGAATAGTCCAAGGATCAAAATCTATATGATGGCGAAAGGCGCTTTCATCATGGGGGTGGTTGCCACCCCATCCCGGGGATGAAAATGTTTTATTATACTTTGACCGCAAAAGTTAATAAAAACATTCATTCTAAGCAAAAAATGTCCTATATATTTTTTTGATAAAATTAATAGTTTTCGATTTACTCGCTATCGAAGGTGTTAGTTTTGTATAGAAAAATCAATGTTTTTCGATATACTTACTCATTTACGAATCACTCAATTTTTGCCGTAGAAAAAATTTTTTCAAACGAGGTTCTTGGGAATTAGATAACCTATAATTTTATATTGAAACATTTTTTCGTATCTCTGATGTTAATCTTTCTATTCTAAAGAAAACGGCATTTTTTACCAAACTACAAAAATTCGTTATTCGCTTTTATCTCCAGTTTTTAAAAAAATGATCATTCTAAGCCAGTCAAACTTCTAGAATATATTAATAATACCTAAATAAATGAGAATAAATAAGGCCAATCACTAAAAAACAGCTAACTTACATTATTATATAAAAGAGGTGACTTTGAAAGGGTTGGTAAAGGTGGTTTTGCATGGTATTACAAGTTTTAATTGTCAATAGCTCACTCAATTTTTGACCTAGAAAAATTTTTTGAAAACCAAGTTTTTGTGAATTAAATAAGCTACAATTTCATGTTTAAATATTTTTTCGTATCTCTGATGCTAAGCTTGCTATTCTGAAGAAAAGGCCATTTTTTTCCAAACTACAAAAATTCGTTATTTGCTTATAGCTCCATTTTTTTTAAAACTAATCATTCAAAGCCGGTCAAACTTCTAGAACCTATTAATAATACATAAATAAAAAAGACCAAATCAGGTCAATGACTAATTTTAATTAGGGTGGTGATTACGGGGTTGCCTGCGATCACTTTTTCGCTGAGAAAAATAGGGACTGACATTCTTTTCATCATAAGTCACTTAATTTTTGAGCTATAGACTTTTTTCTTATTTCTGGAGATAGATATTTTTAAGTACTTTAAATTAGTTTTAACAAGTTGTCTTCGAAAAATGCATAGTTTTCCCGTCTTTTGACTTTGAAACTGCAATATTTAGCATTTGACGAAGAAGAGCCAACATATAATTAAGTATAGCTCGATTACTATTGGTTTTAAAGAAAATTTAAAAAAAAGTTTTTGTTTATTTTTTCAAATGGTACATTTTTATTAAGTAAAGTTGTTTTGATACAACGAAAACTTTTTGAGTTATTAGCAGATAACTTATTAAAAACATTGATTTTTTCGGTATAAAACTAACTTTTTCTATAGCGAATAAATCGAAAACTATCAATTTTATCAAAAAAATGTATAAAAAGTATTTTTCTTAGAATGAACGTTTTTACCAACTTTTGTGATTAAAATATAATACAAAATTTCCACCCTCGAGATGGGGTGGCAACCACCCCCATGGTAAAAGCGCCTTTTGGCATCATATAGATTTTGATCCTTGGACTATCCACTACTTATTCTCAAATTTTCAAGCAAATCGATCCATTCTGTAAAAATTGCGAGGTTTTGTCCTATTTTAAGCTTCATTACTTGGACTAATAGTATTATATACATAATTGATTTAAAGTTAAACCAGGTTAGGAATCTAAAAATTTAAAGTGCGAACATTTTATACATACATATACAGAGTTGGCCAAAGAAAACAATCCACCTCGATATTTGGCGGAATTTATTAGATTTTAAGGAAAAGGTCGATTTTTAATCTAAGGGGCATACATTTTTACGGTACATACATCTGCCATTTGTCAACCCCCCTTCCATTTCCCCCACCCCTTATTTTTAAATAGGGAATACGGGTCGTGTGTTACCTCATTTGAAATGTTATTAAATTCTTTATTCAGTAATATTAACATTGACATAATTATTTATACAGGGTGTCCAAGAAAAATTATTTTGAATTAAATTAATTGACACAAAAAGAAGAATGCATGCAATTTATTTAAATTAAAATACATTCTACTACTGAAAGAAAACAGAGAAAAATATTTATTTGATAAATAAATATTGTTTTTCGCTTAAATTCAATATTCAACCTACCAAGAGGCAGATGGGTGGCAGCTTGAATATTGAAATTAAGCGAAGAGCAATGTTTATTTATCAAAAAACATTTTTTTTTCTGTTTTGTGACAGCAGTAGAATGTATTTTGAATTAAATAAATTACATACATTCTTCTTTTTGTGTCAATTAATTTAATTAAAATATTTTTTTCTTGAACACCCTGTATAAATAATTATGTTTATATTACTGAAAAGAGAATCGAGTAACCTTTTAAATGAGCTAGAATACGACCCCTATTCCCTATTTAAAAATAAGGGGTGGGGAGTGGAAAAGAGGGAGTTGACAAATGACAAATGTATGTACCGTAAAAATGTGTCCCACTTAGATCAAAAATCGACCTGTTTCGTCATTTCCTTAAAATCTAATAAATACTGCCAAATATCGAGGTGGACTGTTTTCTTTGGCACACTCTGTATATGTATGTATATTACAGTCTAATAAAATGTTCGCACTTGAAATTTTTAGATTCCTAACCTGGTTTAACTTAAAATCAACATTTTTCTATTTTGTAAATAAAATTTGAAAGTCATCAAGTAATTGGTTCTATTCATCTAAAACTTCAAATTTCTTAATTTATTTGTGGTTAAGTTTTTATTTTTAGTCAAATATTTTTCAAGAATCTAGAAGAACAGTAAGTAGACACAATTTTATGTGAAACATTTTTACAGACCCAGTAGTAAAGTGAATGTTTATATTATTTTTGTTTTATTTTTTTAATATACTATGGTGAATGTATATTGGACAACAGATACCTAAAATCTCTATTTTTCAACGGAAATTCATGTTTAAATTAAATGCATATTGGAAAATGACAGTAAAAAGAATATAAAATACAATTTCTTATTTAAAAAGCAATGATAGGTACACAATTTTAAAATTCAAACAATATTACCGCTTCATTTAGCATTGCCGGATGAGAATTAAGGTTCCCATATGACGTCACGCGTTCGCCTTCCATGCGTGCGAACATACCGGTTCTCTGTGTATCGTGGTTATCAACAATAACCCCATTATTTAAATTAACATTTTCAAACATCTCAATCTCAATATCACTAAGACCTTCATGGTCAATATGATTTCTATAGATATCACTATCATTCTAACTCACAATTTTAATATTAGATAGGGCCTGTTGTTCGAACGCTAATCAACAATGATTATTATCAAATATTTAATTACTGTCACCAACTGTCAATGTCAACTTTGTTTGGGTTGCTGAAAACATAATCGATTAATAAATCTCATAATTATTGTAATTAATTATGTTTTCAGCAACCCGAACAAAGTTGACATTGACAGTTGGTGACAGTAATTAAATATTTGATAATGATCATTGTTGATTAGCGTTCGAACAACCGGCCCTCAATTGGGATATCAGTTTTACTGCGATCAATTGGGATACTAACATTGTGTACATCATTATTGTCAACCAAGATATTTTCATTTTTGAATAAATTCAAATAAAAATCATATAATAAAAATTCTTTGTTACACGATAAATTAGTTTTATTTAGAAACTTTCTATTCCGTCTACATTCTGTACCATTTGAATCCTGTACGATATAAGGCCTATCATTAACTATGTCTCTTATCTCCCTTTTCCCATACTTTTCCTTTCTGAATTAAAATGTTATCCCCTTTATTAAGTTTCTCTAAATCTTTTGCATTTCGGTCAAAATATTGTTTTTGAACATTGTGATTATGTTTCAATTTTTCCTGTATAACACTGAAATCTAAAACTTTTGGGATTAAATTTTCATTAGACGTAGGTATCCAACTTTTTAACATTCTGTGTAAAAATAGTTGGGATGGAGAATAGTCTAAATTTGTTAATGGGGTATTCCGGTATTCCATAAGTAGAATAGGCAAATCTTTAGTAGATTCAGACTTTTGTAACATTTGTTTAGTTATTCCCACATATTTTTCTGCAAGTCCATTTGATTGGGAATGATACGGACTGCTAAAAATAACTTCAAAATCCCAATCTTGAGCAAACTACTTAAAATTCTCAGAATTGTATGGCATATTATCTGCATAAAATTTTTCGAGGATACCGAATTGAACAAATTTTTCTTTGCAAAAATTAATTACCTCCTGAGATGTTTTACCTTTAGTTTCAGTTACTTCCAGCCACTTAGAATAGGAATCCACAATCAATAAATAGTTCTTATTATCATATTGAAAAAAATCTGAAAATAAATATTGCCATGGTCTACAAGGTATTGAATGATTAATTAATGACTTTTTTGGTTAGATCTTTGAAATATTTGACATTTTTCACACTTTGAAATCATATCCTCTATATCGCTATTTAAATAAGGCCTATACAGTAATTGTCTAGCTTTGGCTTTAGTTTTTGAAATACCAAAATGTGCTTTATGAACCAATTCCAACATTTCTTTCCTTAGTGAATTTGGAACAATAACTTTATATTCAAAAAATAATAAATTATTAGGTAAATAAATCTTTTCTCTTAATTTATAGTAAAACTTTAATTTCTTGTTCAAATTTTTGTCACTAACAGGCCAAGATTCAATGCAGTATCCTTTTGTTTTTCTTAATGTGTCAATCATTACCATTATCAATCTCCTTTTGAAATATTATTTTCTTATTCTCACTCATAGGAATATCCTTAGATATGGCATGAATGGCATATTCCATTTCTGGATCATCCTCAACTTCTGTTTTTAAATATGACCTAGATAATATGTCTGCAATTACCATGTCCCTACCTGGCAAATAAACAAGATTGATATCATACTTTAATAATTTAAGTAACATTCTTTGCAATCTAGCACTGACTTTATTAAGATCCTTCTCAATAATTGCCATCAAAGGTTTGTGATCACTCTGAACTACGGTTTTATACCCATAAATAAAATAATGAAATTTTTCTACTGAAAAAACAACTGCGAGTAACTCCTTTTCTATCTGTGCATACCTTTTCTCAGCACGAGTAAGACAACGGGAAGCAAAAGCAACTGGATGCCCTTCTTGAATAAGACAACACCCTAGTCCTTCCCCAGATGCATCACACTGTATTATTATTTCTTTTGTAGGGTCAAATATCCTCAAAGTCGCTGACCTAGTTATAAGAAACTTCAATTGATTCAATTCAGATTCATGATCACCACTCCAAGAAAAATGAACATCTATTCTGGTTAAATTTTTTAAATTTGAAGTTATAGCTGATAAGTTAGGAATAAGCTTTGAAAAAAATTTGACCATACCAAGTATTCTAAGAACTTCTGACCTATTTTTAGGCGATTCTAAAGACATTACTGCTTCTATATTTTTAAAATCTGGTTTAACATCTTTTCCTGATAAAATATGCCCCATAAATGATACCTCAACTAATTTGTATTGAAATTTTTCCCAGTTAAATTTTATGTTATTATCAATAGCAGTTTGAAATACTTTTTTAAGAGCAATATCATGTTCAAGTTCATCTCTACCCGATATAATAATATCATCAAAATATATATCAACATTTTCAATGACACCAAACATTTCATAGTTCTTACGTTGGAAAATCTCTGGTGCAGAGCAAATCCCAAACGGAAGGCGATTGAATTTGTATCTCCTAAAAGGTGTGCTAAAAGTACATAAATCTGAGCTTTTTTTATTTAATTCAATTTGCCAAAACCCATTTTTCATATCAATAACACTACATATGTTTTTTCCTGAAAGTCTACTTACTATATCATTGCAAGTTGGTATAGCAAAATGTTCTCTACGAATAAATTTATTAAGTGGCTTGGGATCAATGCATAACCTTAGTTTATTTGAAGATTTTTTCTCTACTATCAACAAATTATTTACCCACTCAGTTGAATAATCTACTTTCTCAACAACTTTTTTTTCCTCCAAACTATCTAGTGTCTCCTTTAGTTTATCGTGCATTGATAATAGAATTTTCCTACTATACTGAATAACTGCCTTGGCATCCTCTGAAAGTTCAATATTACAATATCCTGGCATTCTACCTAACCCTTGAAATACCTTTTTAAACATTATCAAAATATCAAATTTAATGCAGTCACTGAGACCTAATATTGGTTCAGCATTAAAATCAACAATCAGAAACTTTACTTTAGAGTAGCTATTTTTATACTGACATTCCAAAAAAACTTCACCTACTGGTTTAAACTTAAAATTACCATAAAAAACAAGAGTCGTTATTGATTTATTAAAAAGCAACTTACTTGTAGTCCGTTCTTTAACGGTAAAATATTGCAAAACCTCTAAATTTTAAAGAACCGTTTGTATTGACATGAAATTTGTCATACACATAGCTAATAAGTCAAAGAAAAAAAGTGATATTGTGCCGATATGTGCTTTTGCCCTGGGGGTGCTTTTCACCCCCTCTTGGGGGTGAAGAAATATTCGTCGAAAGTAAGTCAGGAAATGGATAAACTGGCTAATTTTAAGTAACTTTTGTTCTATAGAGTTTTTTCACTAAGTCAATACTTTTCGAGTTATTTGGCAGTGAATATGTTCATTTTTTCAACAAAATAACCACGCTTTTAGACGGTTTTTCGGAAATAACTTAAATAGTAAGTATTTTTTCGAAGAAACATTCTGAGAAAAAATATAGCTTATAAAAAAGTGAAAAAAATGGTGTATTTATGAGGTCTCTAAACCTAGTAGCAGCAGAGTTATAGCTAATGAAAGATAGGTTCATATTCGTCAAATTACAAATGGAATACCTTAACGTGAAGTAACCAAAAATGAAGCACATTTCGGGGAAAACTCATTACAACTTATTTAAAGTGTTTAAAAAAAGCTTCATTTTTGTTTAATAAAAAAATTTCTAGCATCAAAAGTAAACAAGTTACGCTCAAAATAAAGTTAGTCCCTTTTTGTTTTGGTAAAAAAATCGAGAAAATCACCCCCTAATTAGTATATTAAATGAACTTAATCGTTACGACTTCACAAGTTTCTTGACTCGTATATGTATTGTTTATATTATCTGTAAGTTTCATCGTTTCAAAGACCTTAATATTGAAAGGGCTGTAGTTAAAAGGGGTTGAACGATTCACTGATCACGAATGTGTGCAAATTTAGAAACACCAAATCTTAATCAATTTTTGTCTAACAGAAAAACAAAATAAATACATGATATTCAGAAAAGCAATGCTGACTTTTTTTGTTTCTCGAGATTTTTGGTATCTGTAACAATTTTTAAGTTATTTTGAAAAAAAAGGATATTTTTCAAAATTAAAATTTTTAAAAATTTTACTTTGAAACTAAATTTTTTCAAAAATAAGCACTTTGAATCGATGGAACTTACAGATAATATAAACACAACATAAGTTAAATAATTTGTGGAGCGGTAACGATTAATTTCATTTAAGTTGCTAATTAGAGGGTGGTCTTCCCGATTTTTTTTTGCCAAAACAAAAGGGACCAACTTGATTTTGAGCGTAACTTGCTTAAATTTAATGCTAGAAACTTTTTGTAAAAAAAGAAATAAAGCTTTTTTTAAACACTTTAAAAAAGTTATCATGGGTTTTCCCCAAAAAGTGCTTAATTTTTTGGATATTTCACGTCGAAATATTCTATTTGAAACTTGGTGAATATGAATCTATTTTTCATTGGCTATAACTCTGGTTCTACGAGATCCAGAGACCTAAGGCGTACACCACTTTTTTTTACTTTTTTATAGGATATATTTTTGTTAAGAACGCTTTTTTCGACAAAATACCTACTTTTTGAGTTATTTGCGGAAAGCCGTCTAAAAATGTGGTTATTTTGTTGAAAAATGAACATATTCACTCGCAAATAACTCGAAAAGTGTTGACTTGGCGAAAAAGCTCTATAGAACAAAAGTTACTTAAAATTAGTCAGTTTATCCATTTCCGGACTTATTTTGGACATATATTTTTTCACCCCCAACAGGGGGTGAAAGTCACCCCCAGGGCAAAAGCACACATCGGCACAATATCACTTTTTTTCTTTGACATGTAAGCTATACGTATGCCAAATTTCATGTCAATCCAAGCGGTTCTTTAAAATTTAGAGCAAAAACCGTGAAATAATGCACTATTGATAGAGAATCAAAAATATACTTAGATAAAATACTGACATCAGCAAATGAATCCAACTTAAAGTTTACCTCTTTTCCAGTTACCATCAATGTTTCATACCATGAATTTTTACTTTTAGAATGACACTCATATCATCATCATCATCATCGGTGACCGCTGACAGCCCATGGAGGGCCATGGTCGCCCGTTGGGGTTTCTAGGCTCTAAAGTTTTACATGGTGTGGAGGCCAGCCACACGCATAACTCCTCAAAAGTTCTAAACGATATTTATCTAAAATATTACTTTCTTGTTTCTTTTTTTGAGGAGGTCTTTTCGGCGTTATGTGTGTTTAGCTTGTTTGACTATAGCTGCCCATGTTTTTCTTTCCTTTGCTTGTTTTTCCCATTCTCGTATTCCTAGGTCTTTCAAATCCTGGTTAATACCATCAATCCATCTCTTTCTAGGCCTACGTCTCGGTCTCTTCCCATTTAATTCTTTTCTAAGTACTTTTTTGTATTTCTCTTATCATCCATCCTTTCTACGTGTCCTAACCAGCTCAGTCGTTTACTTCGTATTTCTTTTGTGATAGTCGGTCTGTTAAACACTCTATTTATTTCGTGGTTCATTCTTATACGCCATTCTCCATTCTCCTGTATAGGTCCATATATTTTCCTTAAGATTTTTCTTTCCCATCTAAGAAAATGTTCCTCTTGTTCACTAGTCAAGGTCCATGTTTTTGATGCATTACAGATGCTACAGGTCTCATTATTGTTGTGTATATTTGTACTTTTGAATTGATAGATACTGATTTTGACTTTATGATATTTTGTAGGCTGTAGAAGCATTTATTTCCAAGAGAAATTCTTGCTGTTACCTCATCACTGTTTTTATTTCCTTCTGTTATTGTTGATCCTAAATATTTGAAACGGTCCACTCTTTCAAATATTTGCCTGCTCAGAGATATGTTGCCTTTCGTTTGTACTTTTTCCCGAGTTGTTATCATGTACTTTGTCTTTGAGACATTAACTTCTAGACCCATAGTCTGTGCCGCTTCTTTAAAATATGTATAAATTTTTTCTAGGTCTTTTAATGTCCAGCTGATTATGTCTATATCATCTGCGTAGGCAACGACCTGATTGAGCTTTGTAAATATTGTACCATCCCTATCTATAGGAGTTTTCCTGATTACTTGTTCCAACGCAATGTTAAAAAGTGTTGTTGACAGTGCATCCCCTTGTGTTAGACCTTCATTAATGTTAAATTCATCGGACAGTTGATTTTGGATCCTTACTTTTGCTTTGGTGTTGGTTAGGCATAGTTTTACTAATCTGATTAGTTTTTTTGGTACATTTAACTCTTGCATTGCGCTATATAATTCCTTTCTAATTATGGAGTCATACGCTTGTTTGAACTCTACAAATAGATGATGTAGTTCGGTGTTCCGCTCGTAGAATTTTTCCAGCGTTTGCCTTACTGTAAATATTTGGTCTATAGTTGACCTGCCTTTCCTAAATCCTCCTCGATAATCCCCTGTTGTTTGTTTCATTTTATTATTTAGTCTTCCTTCCAATATTTTGCTAAATATTTTGTATCCAACATTTAGTAGTGATATTCCCCGGTGATTATTGCAATCTAACTTATCTCCCTTCTTATGTATAGGGCATATCACTGCAATTTTCCATTGTTCCGGCATTATTTCTGTGGTATATGACAATCATATACATATATCAAATTGTCTTTTTCTTCCTCCTGTACTGTATTAACCTTCGGATGACCAAGCGGGGGAAATTGTGACCCCAGTGTATGTTTTTCTTTAATAAATTCAAAAGTATTTTTAATTTTTAACTCATTATTTTTTTATTTGACTTAAATATCATTCTAATAAAATTTTTTATTTCATTTGAAATAAAAAAAATTCCCGATATTTTACGAATAAAAAATATATTCTGAAGTTGATGTTTAGTAAAATAGCGTCTATTATGTGTAATTACAAGTAGTTTTACGCTAATGACGTCGACTTTGCAAAGTAACAAGACACTTACTCAACATACACACTACACATGACACTAATACTCATGTTGTGACTGGCTGAATGACATAAAGTCCATGCCAAAAAAAAAAAATTAAAAATAAAAAAAAAACTTTATTTTTTTGTTAATTGTCATTTTTGACATTTTTGACCTGGGGTCATTTTCCCCCGTTGCTCATCCGTGTAACAAAAAAAGGTTGGTCATCGGAAGGTTAACAGCTCTTTCTCCTCAAGGTGAATAAGTGTTCTTGTTACTATTACCTTCACATGTTTCTTCACTTCTATCAGGACAGGCTTTTGCAAAATGGCCCTTAACTTGACAAATAACACAAGTCTTGTTAAACGCAGGACATCTCTTAGGAAAATGTTCATAATGGCACTTCTTACACAATAACTTTTTCAATGGTTTGTACTGCTTGACAAAGTTGACTTCTTCTTCTTTGGTAAGAACTTTTATACGCTCTTTGCTTAGCTCAATACTCTTACAATATTCAAGGATTTTTTCGGTAGTAAGAGTCTGTTCTCTAAGGAGTCGGAGTTGACTTTCCTTACATTTTAACCCAATTATTAGCTGATCACGGATCATCCTGTCTTCATAAGACTCACCACAGGTTGTTTTAGTGCATTTAAATTCACATAATCTTGCTTGTTTCTTTAAGTCAGTCAGATACTGGTCTATAGTTTGTTCATTACCCTGGACAAGATTATGAAACTTAAAGGTTTCCATTGGAACTATCTTTTTTGGTAAAAAATATTCGTCAAATGCACTTACTAATTTGTCAAGAGTTGCCTGTTGATCTTCTGTAAATGTATTGTAAATATCAACACCCTCATCTCCTATGAAATTTAACAGATTTGCAATTTTCACTTCCTCAGTGCAAGCACTCTTTCCTCTGGCCGTAAGGTAAATTCTAAATTTCTGTTTCCATAAAAGCCAATAACTAGCCGGACTTTGATGCTCAAATATTGGACTAGGCAGTTTAAATTCCATTATTATTCTTAAAATTTCTAACAAATAACCAGACAATCTTTTTGGCGGGCTTATAACCTCACTTCTTCTCGTGGTATCACACTTCCAAATTATTACTTATCCAAGTTATCTCGAAGATGGTTAGAGATACCGAAATGCCATTTTCATATTTGGCTTCAGGAGACAAAACTACATAGGCACCAATCGCTAGATCGACTCTAAGTATTGCAGAAGCGGCAACGCACGAACAAACGAACAGACTTTGCGGATTTATAAACGAAAAGTTTTCTTTGAAAACATAGGATTTGTGTCATCCTGTCAATACTGGTGGCCCTGTTTATGTGAAAATATTTTCAAATGATGGCCCCATTTGTGCCCGAACTTTTATCTACATAACTTTTTTCCGTATCTCTTACGACAAACGAGTAATTAGACTTCCTCACACTAATACGCCACCCTGAATAGTTTTTGTTCAATTCAGCAATAAAGACTATAGCGGGATAAGATGGTCAAAAATGCCCCCGCACCGATCAGCCCCGCTACTTATTTTTTCGATAAAGGATATAAAATTATGCCATCATGCCAATTTTTAGCTTCCCAGAGGTCCTAAAACGTCTTAAATCAAGAAAAGAAGAATTTTTAGGTTTTATTTTTTTGTGAGCGCAATTTTACTTTAAAAAATCTGAAAAAATTCAAGAGGTTGTATCTTTTAAATACAAAACAACCCAATTTTTTTCAGAATTTTGTAATGAAAAATGAGCCCAGGAAAAATTTTTGAAATTTTCAAACAATTTTTAGGTTATGATAATATGATTTGGCCAACTTTTAAATAGTATTTTTTTGTGTACTTTTTGCCGTTCTTTTAAATGGCAGAGGCAGAATTTTTAATATCTGAGCGGAAAGAACGAAAAAATCGAAAAAACCGTTTTTGGCTGTCTCGAGATGCATCTCGAACTGAAATGAAAAAACTGAAAAAAAAACTAAAAAAAAAATTGTGAATTTGGTCATAAAATTTGGTATGTGGAGTTATAATAATATTTGGAACAACTTCTCCAAATAACTTTTATCGATATCTGTAACGCGAAGCAAATCGAATCGCATATCGAAAATTCACCCTGTTTGTCGTAGGCCGCGTTTAAAATTTAAAGTTCAGTTGACTATTTTAAAAATTGTGAACCATCACCCTGTATGACTGTGTAAAATTTCAAATCTGTAAATATTTTTATAGCCGAAACATAGAGGTGTCTTCATCTTAAATGCGACACACTGTATCTTATCAATTCGATAATTTATTGCAACTAATATAGTCGTATTATTTTATAGATTCAAAATATACAATCAAGGTACTGACTAATTTTATCATAAAAAATTTAAATTGATTGCATTGAAGTATTGCACCAATTATTAATGTGTATTAATAAAAAATAATGTTTTTATATAATCATGTGTAATAATATAATATAATATACTGAGTGAGTTTTATATGGAAACTGTCAATTATCTCGGAAATGGCTTGCACGATTTTTATGGATTGTGGTGGGTTGGGGTTTTCTAATGTGGCCGATATTATAGTAATACTTACATTGTTGTCAGATCTTCCGTTTTTCTGAAAATCTAATTAACTTTCTTATTTCAAATAGAACACCCTGTATATTTTTTGCGTTTTGAGGTCCTTAAGAAATACTGATTATTTTCCATGTTATGTTCCCTATACCTAAAGGCCATAATTTCGGAGTTATTGCTACATTTTTTTAAAAAATCTTTTTAAATAAATTATAAAAATAAATCTTTTCGGCCTGCGTAGACATTATTTTACGTTCTTTGGACCATTGGGATCAAAAAAGTTCTCTTGTAATTTTTCTATAAAGTTAATCGTTTTCGAGTTATAAATAATTTAAAACTGAAAAGCAATCGAATAACTCCGATTTTCAAGGTTAAAAAACACAAATCAAAAATATTATTTTTGAAACTGCCAAGTATAGAAATTCAAGCTAAAGCCTTATTCTATCAGTTACCAATAAGTAATTATTTGAGCTAGTTTCATTCTAAAATATTGTTTTTTAGTTGTTGATCGCCCGTCCTCTCATATGCGCTTCATTAACATTTAAAAAGCAATGTTTTAGAATAAAACGTGTCAGAAAATTTTATAGCGCGCTCCTGGAAGAAGGGTTTTGGATACTCCGCGTTTCAAAAATAATGTTTTTTATTTTTGTTTTTAAACCTTGAAAATCATCATTATTCGATTTTTTTCAGTTTTAAATTGTTTATAACTCGAAAACAATTAACTTTAGAGAGAAAAATTACAAAGGACATTTTTTTGTTCCCAATGATCCAAAGAACATAAAATAATGTCTACACGGTCCGAAAAAATTGATTTTTATAATTTCTTTAATTTTTTTTTAATAAATGTAGCAATAACTCCGAAACTATGGCATTTAGGTATAGAGAATATAACATAAAAGATAATCAGTATATCTTAAGGACTTAAAATATACAGGGTGTTCTATTTGAAATAAGAAATTTCATTAGATTTCCAGAAAAACGCAAAATCTGACAACAATGTAAGTATCACTGTAATATCGGCTGCATTAGAAAACCGCTACCCACCAAAACCTATGAAAAACGTGCAAGTCGTTTCCGTGATACTTGATGGTTTTTATACATAAAACTCACTCTATAAATATTATAATATGCTTCTTTTCATGAGCATTTTTCAGTGCGTCAGAAATGATAGAAAAAAAGGTAAGTCCGTGATAATATACATTTTAGTGACATGACATGTTAGTTAAATCTGACAGTTGTCACATTTTACTTGCAATTTGACATAAAAACGAATCAGTTGTGTTTATTGCATTTATAAAATGGTATTTTTTTTTTATTTGTATAGTCTTATAAATTGTACAGATTATATTCGTAGATATATTATATAATTCGTAAATATTTTTTTTTTTCGATTATAGCGCCATCTATTGACAACTAGAATAAATGTTATAAATGTCACCGATGAAATGTAACCACCGACGTACGTTTTTTTCTGTCACATAAAATTTAATGCATTATAATGAAATCGAAAAACTGTGACGCACTGAAAGTTGCTCATGAGAAAAAGCATAATAATTATAATAATATTATATTATTACGCATTAATTGGTTCAATATTTCAATGCAATCAATTTGAACTTTTTATGATAAAATTAGTGAACTAGTCAGTATTCTCATTGTATATTTTGAATCTATAAAAAATACGACTATATTAGAGACTTCTGAGTTGAGACTTCTGAGCTTCACCGATGAGGCATAAGGATGCTGAAATAGCTATATGGAGATGGTGGTCCAACTCTGAATCAAATATAAACAAAACCTGCCTTGATCCTTTTTTATCTTTAACGACTATATTAGTTGCAATAAATTATCGAATTGATAAGATACAGTGTGTCGCATTTAAGATGAAGACACCCCTATGTTTCGGCTATGAAAATATATACAGATTTGAAATTTTGCACAGTCATACAGGTTGATGGTTCACAATTTTTAAAATAGTCAACTGAACTTTAAATTTTAAAAGCGGCCTACTGCGAATCCACAAACAGGGTGAATTTTCGATATGCGATTCGATTTGCTTCGCGTTACAGATATCGATAAAAGTTATTTGGAAAAGTTGTTCCAAATATTATAACCCCACATACCAAATTTTATGATAAAGTTCACAATTTTAGTTTTTTTTTCAGTTGTTGTAGGCAGGATCCTCAATCCTAAAATTGGCTGTTCCGAGATGCATCTCGAGACAGCCAAAAATTTTTCGATTTTTTCGTTCTTTCCGCTCAGATATTAAAAATTCTGCCTCTGCCAGTTAAAAGAATGGTAAAAAGTACACAAAAAAATACTATTTAAAAGTTGGCCAAATCATATTATCATAACCTAAAAATTGTTTGAAAATTTCAAAAATTTTTCCTGGGCTCATTTTTTATTACAAAAATCTGAAAAAAATTGGGTTGTTTTGTATTTGAAAGATACAATCTCTTGAATTTTTTCAGATTTCTTAAAGTAAAATTGCGCTCACAAAAAAATAAAACCTAAAAATTCTTCTTTTCTTGATTTAAGACGTTTTAGGACCTCTGGGAAGCTAGAAATTTGAATGAGGGCATAATTTTATATCCTTTATCGAAAAAATAAGTAGCGGGGCTGATCGGTGCGGGGGCATTTTTGACCATCTTATCCCGCTATAGCCTTTCTTTAAATTTGATTTTCAGCATAGTAGACTGGGTAACTATTAAGACCCTTGATGTATATAATACTTTGTTTTTCAAAGTTAAGGACATCCAACTTTACACTGGCTACGATTGGAAGAAAGAAGATTTAAATTTAAATAGAGAAACAGTTATCAGAAACTGGCTTGATGCAGGTCTATCTAAAAATAAGTTAATTATGGGAATTGAGTTGTATCCGATCAAATTTACATATATGAACGCCAATAACACAAAAGAAAAACCCAAAGTAGTCATACATGGATACGATGAGAAGGTTAGTATAAATAGAAATTATTTTCTTTTAATAACACTATGTTTCTATAAGTGTTTCTTCGATACCGTCTAGCATTTCTTTGCAAAATCTTTCCAAAATTTCGCTTTTAGTGTGGCATATGCTTCCCGTTCTTCCTTCAAACTCGCTTGTACGCCAGGTAAATAAGGCAAAAATATACCATGTTCGGGATACTTGAGCAGCCAGGTTGCAAATGGGTTTTTTGGGTACTATATACCTAATAATACTGTAACGAAAGAGAACTATTGGTTGACCCCCGCATAATGATACACCACGAGAGAATGACGTAATCGAATCTTCGCGGCGTTCTGGAATGTACGTCACGTAGGCATGCCGACAAGCAATGGATCGAGTAGTATAGAGATGGGAGATATATCGAGATGGGCGCGGATATTTCTGGAATGTTCCATAATAACTGTATCGCGTATATAAATACGGACAGATTTGTAAATAGAGTTAGTGTATATTATAAATTCGATCTGTCACTTGTATAAATAAATTCGTATAAACGAACCGAGGGTATTATTTTAACAGTAATCACGCTAGAGGGGTGTCAGGTATGGGGTGTAAATAAATTAAAAGTGAAAAAAAAAGACTTTTGAACTTTATTCGTCGGGAATAATCGGAGTGGGTTAATTGTTCGGTATTCGGAAAGACTTTTAAAAGACTTTATTCGTCGGGAATAATTAAAGTGCGTTGATTGTTCGGTATTCGGAAAGACTTTTAAAAGACATTTTGAAAAGTACGTGTGTGCCGACCGAAGATGTTGCTACAAGAACTTTCCGTAAAACAGCTCCGTGAACAGCTAGAGGAACGGGATGAAGAGAGCAGTGGGACCAAGAAAGTCCTACAAACACGACTCGAGGAAGTCCTCACGAAGGACGGAGATGATCCAGAGACGTTCCACTTTCAGTCAGCAGAACAAGCAATCTTATCGAAATTAAAAACTGTTTCTCAAACGATTGATGAAACTTCTAAAATGAATAATGAGAAATTTGACGAGACTTCTCAAATAATTAAAAACGTATGTAGTCAAAACAATGAGAACCCATTTCTCAAAAGATCGATGAAACTTCTAGAAAAAGCGACGAGAAATTTGAAATTGTTTCTCAAGTAATAAAAGACGTTTGTAGACAGAACACCGAGAAATTTGAAGAAGTTACTAGAACATTCGATAAGATACAGAAAAGTGTAGACGACAATAAAGAAATGTTAGAAGAGAAGATCAAACAACTAGAGACTATGGTAACCAATACGAAAGTTCTACCTTCAATTAATGCAGTAGTTTTGGCCGTAGAAGAGAAGACCAAAGAATTAGAGAGCATGATAACCGATACAAAAGTGCAACCGTCAGTTCATGCAGTAGCTTTAGATCCTGTAGTGAAAGATGAACTACCGAGACGCGAAATGTCGCATAATATGAAATTCAAATTACCACCATTTGATGGAAAGTCCTCTTGGTCCATATACCTTAGACAATTCAAAGCTATTGCGACCGCCAATCATTGGACCGAACAAGAAAAGGCTGTTTCCTTGACTGCTGCTTTACGAGGTGATGCTGCAGATATATTAAGATCAATTCCTAAGGGTCAAGAAAAATGTTACCAGACCTTGTTCACTCGTCTAAAAAAACGCTATGGAGATGCCCATCTACAACAAGTATACAAAGCACAACTGCGAAGTAAAAGTCAACGAGCAAGTGAGAATCTGCAAGAATTTGAAGCAGATGTGGCTCATGTGGTGCGGTTGGCTTATCCGGAGGTGCCAGACAGCGTTTTAGAAGAAATTGCGGTAGATACCTTCATCAATGGGCTGAAAGATAGTAAATTATAGAAAGATTTATCACTAGCAAGACCGAAAGTTTTAGATGAAGCTCTTGCTATTGCATTGAAACACGAAACGGCTAGTCAAACTTCACGAAGCCATAGAGTAAGAACCATTGAAGAAAGTGACGAACACAACGATGAACGTCTGAAAGAAATGATACGGAGAGTATTTCGTAACGAGATGCCAAAGAGACGCGAGACACATTCGTCGTAATTGTAAGAAGATCGTGCAGCCGTCGAAAAACTAGAGGGAGTCGACACCAAGGGGCAACTGCCAACGTCGAGAACTAAAGCCCCCATAGTAACTGTCAACCTTACGTCCTCCAGTGGAATCCACAACTTATACATCGAAGGTCGTATCAATAATAGATGTATATCGATTTATTTTGGTGGATACAGGTGCAACGAGAACTATCGCACGTCCATACGTAGTACGAGGCCATCATAAGTTATTACCTACAACAGTAAAGCTTAGAACAGCGACTGGTGAGGCATATGGCGAGGCTATACATATGGCGAGGTGAATAGCGAGGTGAATACATATGGCGAGGCTAGTATGTCCATATCCATTGGCCAGACCACAGTTGAACATCAAGTATTAATTGCCGAGATCTCCGACGAGTTCATATTGTGGATGGACGTACTAAGAAAAGTGGGGGCAATATTGGATGTTCAAAATGGAGTTCTCAGGATCAATGGTGAAGAGTTGCCCTTTCACGACGACAAAGAAGATGCCATCCGCTTACTAACTACATGCGACGTAACCATACCCGGTAATAGTGAGAAAATTCTGATGACCATGCTTGATGGACACTGCCGATAGGGAAGTTTAAGGATGGTCGAAGATGTGGATAATGTCGAGTTCCTAACGGCGAAAACTTTGGTAAAAGTTCGAGATGTCATCCCTGTAAGAGTTATGAATTTAAGGGAAACTGCTGTCAAGTTATGTAGAGGAGCTTGGATCGGAGAATGTGTTACCGTGGCTTCAATTTGCTTTATGAATACCAATGAGAAATCATCGAAGTCAAAGTATCCAAAAGACCTTGTCGAGATGATCATTGAAAGGTGCCAATGAATTTAAGGGAAACTGCTGTCAAGTTATGTAGAGGAGCTTGGATCGGAGAATGTGTTCCCGTGGCTTCAATTTGCTTTATGAATACCAATGAGAAATCATCGAAGTCAAAGTATCCAAAAGACCTTGTCGAGATGATCATTAAAAGGTGCCAAGATCTTGATCATGAACGAACGGAAAAAGTGAGGTCTATGCTGATAGAGTATCAAGATGTTTTTGCTATTGATAAGAAGGATAAGGGCAAAACAAGCATAGTAACGCATAAAATAAATACCGGAGACGCTTAGCCAATCAGACAATGGCCTAGACGACTTCCATTTGCGAAAAGAGATGAGGCCGAAGAGATTATCAAGGATATGGACAAAAAAGGGTAATTGAACCATCGAACAGTCCATGGACATCACCAGTAGTTCTGGTAAAGGAGAAAGATGGTTCAACGTGTTTTCGTATCGACTACCGCCAGCTCAATGCGGTAACAAAAAAAGATAATTATCCTTTGCCCAGATTAGGCGATACATCGGATACCCTCTCCGGTTCTCGTTGGTTTTCCACACTCGATTTAGAAAGTGGATATTGGCAAGTAGACATGGAGCCAGCCGATCGGAAGAATACCGCATTTTCGATAGGATCAGGGCTTTGGCAGTTTACGGCTATGCCGTTTGGTTTATGTAATGCCCCTGCCACATTTGAAAGATCAATGGAGGCAGTTTTAAGAGGTCTAACATGGAAAACATGCCTGGTTTACTTGGATGATGTAATTGTGGTTGGAAGTTCCTTCGATGAACATGCCAAGAATCTAATAGAAGTCTTTCAACGATTGAGCGCAGCGAACTTAAAGTTAAGTCCGAAGAAATGTTACATGTTTTGATAAGAAGTTAAGTACTTGGGACATATTGTATCGAGTACTGGTGTAACAGATGATCCTGAACAGATTAAAGAAATTAAAGATTGGCCAGTACCAAAAGATAAACATGAAATTAGAAGTTTCCTTGGCCTATGTACATATTACCGACGATTTGTCAAAGGATTTGCCAATATCCCCAAGCCCCTAACAAAGTTGACGGAGGAGGGCAAAGAATATACATGGAGTGAAGAGTGCCAAAAAGCTTTCGAACAACTACAAATGGCTCTGATCAGAGCACGTATATTAAGCTACCCGGGACAGGCAGGAAAATTTGTTTTGGATACCGATGCTAGCAACAGTGCCATAGGAGCTGCTCCCTCCCAAATCCAGGATGGACAGAAAAATGTCATCGCTTATTTCAGCCAAGTCCTGTCGAAACCAGAAAGAAACTATTGCGTTACCAGAAGAGAACTGCTGGGTGTAGTGAAGGCTTGCGAACATTTGCATAAATACTTGTATAGCAGAAAGTTCCTTCTTCGAACAGATTACGCTGCTCTAAAATGGCTCATACAATTCCGTAATCCAGAGGGCCAGATGGCAAGATGGTTAGAACGATTACAAGAATATGATTACGAGACAGAACACAGGACCAAAAGAGTTCATTCAAATGCTGATGCCCTTTCGAGAGGACCATGCAATGCAAATTGTAATCACTGTGCCAAATTAGAGGAACGATTTTGCCCCGTGAGACGAACAACCGTAGTTAATGAGCAATGGCAGCCCCAACAGTTACAAAACGCCCAAGAAGATGATCCATGTTTAAAAAGGGTATTGGATTGAATGCGGCAAGGTGAGAGACCTAGTTGGCAGAACATTAGTGCATGTAGTCCAGAAGTCAAGGCCTACTGGAGCCAATGAAATTGCCTGGTAATAAAAGATTATATTTTGTACAGAACCTTTGAGAACGTTGATAGTACAGAATCTAAGCTGCAGTTGATTGTACCTAAAAGTAAAGTGTCAGAAGTATTGCGTCAGTTGCATGACGTTACATCAGGTGGACACTTTGGTATTACGAAGACTCTGCAAGAAGTTCGAGAACGGTTCTATTGGGTGAACTGTAAAGATGATTTAAGAAGATGGTGCCGGAAATGTAAACTGTGTGCATTCGGTAATGGTCCAGTTGGTAAAAAGAGAGCACCCATGAGACAGTACAATGTTGACAGTCCTTTGGAAAGAGTAGCAATCGACATTGCAGGTCCATTTCCAGAAACCGATGCTTGAAATAAATACATCCTGGTAGCCATTGATTATTTTACGAAATGGACTGAGGCCTATGCATTAACAAATCAAGAAGCTGCTACCGTTGCAGAGGTACTTGTTAAAGAATTCTTCAGCCGATTTGGTGTTCCCTTGGTACTCCGACCAAGGGCGAAACTTTGAGTCAGGTCTTTTCCAAAACGTTTGCAAATTGATTGGTGTCAATAAGACCAGAACAACACCCCTGCATCCTTAATCAGATGGGATGGTCGAGAGGATGAACCGAACGATGGGTAAACACTTGTCCAAAGTTGTATCTGAGCATCAGTGAGATTGGGACCAACACATCCATTTATTCATGATGGACTACCGCTCGGCCGTGAATGAAACTACAGGTCAAACACCAACCTGCCTGATGTTATGTCGTGAAGTTCGTTTGCCCTGCGACCTAGAGTTTGGCGGCAGATCTTCCGAGGAACATGTTGCAGGCGAAGAATACGTCGACTGCCTGAAGTTACGAATGAACAACATTCATGAACTTGCCCGACAACACATCCAGATAGCCAGTGACAGAATAAAAGATCAATATGATTCTCGATGCAAGAATGAAAGCTTCGAAGTAGGTGATCTTGCCTGGCTGTATAATCGACAACGTCGTCGAGGCTTGTGCCCTAAACAGCAAAGACAATGGGAAGGTCCGTATGAAGTTAGGAAGAAAATAAATGACGTAATATACAGAATTAAGAAATTGCCAAACGGTAAACCAAAAGTTATTCACATAAATCGTCTGGCTCAAATGAAACAGAAGAAGCCCGAGTCCTCCAACAGGAAATTAGAGCCAAGTTTTAAGGAATTTATGTCAAATTACGCAGAGAGAAAGAGTGCTAGATTCGGCGTGACCACAGAAGTTCAGCAATTTGGTGTCCCACAAAACGTCTCTCTAGCGCACTGTGTTGCCCAAGACCTCGAGATGACTAAAGGAATATCTCCGTATTCAGTAGAAAGTTCGGCCGCCTGGACGAGTTAAGAAATCAGCAGCCTAAAATTGGAAGAGTACTGCGATTGGAAGATGGTCCTCGATCTTTGTTGTATATGGTGACCAGAGAGTCTTATACGGACACGCCAAGCTACGAGAACATATGGCGTGCTCTAACTAATTTGAAGAAAATCGTGTGTAACTATGACATCAAAAGTTTGGCTTTACCAAAAATAGGCCATGTAGTAGAAAACCTGGATTGGAAGATTGTGAGAAGCATGCTTGAAGTGATCTTCAAAGAAACTGGCGTAAAAATCACTGTGTGTTGCATGAACCCGAAGATGTCGTACCCTTCAAAGACAGTAGACTGTTATTTCTTCTTGAAGGGTGTATGCAGAGCTGGAGAGTCTTGTAGATTCCACCATCCTGGGTCTTCACTTAGAGTTGCTGATCGGGACGCTCAGATCTTAAGAGGGGAGCAGTGTAACGAAAGAGAACTCTTGGCCGACCCCCGTATAATGGTACACCACGAGAGAATGACGTAATCGAATCTTCGCGGCGTTCTGGAATGTACCTCACGTAGGCGTGCCGACAGACAATGGATCGAGTAGTATAGAGATGGGAGATATATCGAGATGGGCGCGGATATTTCTGGAATGTTCCATAATAACAACTGTATTGCATATATAAATACGGACAGATTTGTAAATAGAGTTAGTGTATAATATAAATTCGATATACTTGTATAAATAAATTCGTATGAACGGACAGAGAGTGTTATTTTAACAGTAATCACGCTACAATACATTATATGTAATTACAAAAATGCCCGCCACAGTTGGACGAGAAATTTAGTTATTAACAAATAAGGGTCAAAAAAATGGGAGTTTTTTCGTTCAAATCGCTACAGGTAATAAAAAAATAAGAAAAAAAATTTTAGGAAACGCTTTTCTTTAGTTACGGGTGACTAAAATTAAAAATATTAAAAAATCAACTAAAAAGCAAAAAATAAAAAAAAAAAATGAAAAAATCCAACACATTCGTCAAAGAAAAACGTGGCGCGTCTTCATCGAATAAACGGTTTCCGCCCCACGCTTTTTTTAACGAATGTGTTGGATTTTTTAAATTTTTTTTATTTTTTGCTTTTTAGTTGATTTTTTAATATTTTTAATTTTAGTCACCCGTAACTAAAGAAAAGCGTTTCCTAAAAATTTTTTTCCTATTTTTTTATTTTTTACTTTTTAGTCTTACACTTTTCAAACATTAAAATATATCGTCATGTTTATTAAAATATGTATATAAAACATATGATATACAAACATAAAAAGTAGTCGGAATCGGCAAAAAATTTGAAACTTCATTGTTTATTTGTGAACCATAACGTAAACAATTAACGTAAAAAGTGAAATTATGTATAGTTCATATAATTAGCTACAATCCGTAAAAATTTTAAATTTCTACAAAAAACAAGAGAATTTAAGCATTTTCCATTAAAATCGTTTTTTTTTTATTTAAACAATTAATAAACATACACAAAAATTTTTTGTTGTCTATTCGTGTATTGTTCCCGCGAATTCATATGTCTGCAAATTTTCGTTCATTTGCATGGAAGAAAAGGTAGTCAAATTAACATCCAAAGATTTGACGCAATCTATTGAACTAAATAAAAGCGTTTAAAAATAGGGTAACTAATTATCTTATTTATAATATTTTTCTTTTAGTAGATCAGCCAAGGTTTAAAATAGAGCTTTTTGAATTTGGGTCCGATCATTTTTTGCTTCGAATATTGCAAAATAAAACTAAAATTACGAAAATAAAAAATTTGCTATCACTTTTGCGAAAATGAATTTAAGACTTTCATATTGCATGAAAAGTTGAGTCAAACAATCCACACAATGCACAAAAATTTTAAGACGACTCGTCAATTAGTTTAAATTTTATTCAATTTAAACAAAGTAAGTTATCAATCGAAGTAGCACAGAAAACGACAATAAATATCGTCTCCATACCACCAGATTGACAACAGGTGGAATACTTTCTTTGGTTACACCTCCTGAGATTTTCAAAATTTTTAAATCATACAGGATGCCGAGGAAATTAAGATGAGAAAATTTTAAATAATTCACAACTCATCTGCTCAGCGTGATAAAAGCTTCAACAACAAAGATTCCTTAATACTCAAACAAAAGAGTAAATGAATTAAAATGAATTAAAAAAAACAGAGTATTATGCAGCTGCTACATTTTATTGTTGCAAAGAAATTGAATATGTTTATATATTTTTTATTCAATTTGTTTATCCCAAAGAACTTTTTTTCGCAATGTTATTGTTCAGAAAATGATAATGATATAGCAATTCTGTGGAAACAGCATGAATTGTCATATTTTCAAAGCGTTTTAAAAATAATTAAAAAGTAATTTTTGCCACTCCGGAAACATTTTACTAAAATAGAGTCATTTTTGGCTTATAAACAATTTGAATAACTTTGTTAATATTTACTGTAGGCTTAAACTACAATGGGATTTGAAAAACTGGTATTTTTATACGAATTTTTAAAGAAAAACTTTTCGCCTAGCTTAATTACGGTCAAAGTTAGCCACTTTTTTTTATTTAATTGACGGCTACTTTGGTTGTAACAATTAAGTAACCTAACTAGAGCCATTTTGAAGTTGAATGTATTTAGTTTATGTGTAAAAGTTTGAGTAAACTTTGAATCTCAACAGAGTGGTTAATAAAGTTTTAAAAATGGCGTACTAACGGAATGGATTCGTGGTCGGTGGAGGGGAATCCGTGCACTCAAAAAATTAAACTGATTCTTCAAACATATGCTGCGATTAATATCGCCGGAGCTTGTTAATGGATTTTGATCATATTTTTTTTAATTTGCATGTACTCGTAGTCTTATAGAGTCTGTTATGTACACACGTCCACACCTTAAATTTTAAAATATTAGAGGGAACTTCGCTTATCACTCAGGGATATGAAAAATAGATTAATACCGACTCTAAGACCTACCGAATATACATATATAATGGAGGAGTTCTCGGAGGAGTACGGAAACTAACACTGTGACAGGAGAATTTTATAGATGTAAATATATAGATGGCTATTAACAAAATAGGCGTTGGTGATAGAAAAGTGAAAATTAAGAGTTGTATGTATTTTTTAATTCTACATCATATAAAATTAAGGTAGAGAATTTTGTCCAAAAAAATAAAAAAAATGTCAGGGAGGCAACTCCCCTTATAACTTATGTGTATAGAAAATATATTAAAACCTATTCTCCGCCCTATAGGATATACTTGTAAAATCTCATAAAAATCGGCCAAACCGTTTCGGAGTAGTATCAACGAATATACATCTCCCAGTATGTTAACTAACACTGTTACAGGAGAATTTGATGTATATACAAGTAGCTGTGAATTAAATAATAAATGTGGCTAACTTTGACCCTAATTAACCTAGGCAAAATTTTATTTCTGAAAATTCGTGTAAAAATACCAGATTTGGAAAACAGTCAATATTAACAAAGCTATTCAAATTGTTTATAAGCCAAAAATTACTCTATTTTACTAAACTCTTTTCGGAGTGATAAAAACGACTTTTTAATGATTTTATTCAATGCTTTGAAAATATAACTACTCTTCTTGCATGTGGTTTCCACGGAATTGCTATATCATTATTATTTTCTGAACAATAACATTGCGAAAAAAAGTTCTTTGGGATAAACAAATTGAATAAAATTTAAACTAATTGACGAATGGTCTTATTTTTTGTGCATTGTGTGGACTGTTTGACTGAACTTTTCTTGCAATATGAAGTCTTAAGGCCATTTTCGCAAAAGTTATAGTACATTTTTTATTCTTGAAATTTTAGTCTTATTTTGCAATTTCCGAAGAAAAAAATGATCGGACCAAAATTCAGAAAGTGTTATTTTAAACCTTGGCTCGTCTACTAAAAGAAGAATATTATAAATAAGATATTTAGTTACCCTATTTTTACCTGTAGCGACAAACGCAAAAACTGCCATTTTTGACCCTTATTTGTTAATAACTAAGTTTCTTGTCCGAACTGTGAGGGGCATTTTTGTATTTATAATGTATTAGGTATATAGTACCCAAAAAACCCATTTGTAACCTGGCTGCTCAAGTGTCCCGACAAAAGCCTTATTTCTCTGGATCACTGAAGCAATTTCCTTCCGTCATGTACATTATATAGTAGGTTTATTAAGTTTTGAAGTTATTCTTCTTTAGCCACAGAAATTGGTCACATGACCTTTATATTACAAATTTTCAGCCGTTGGAACTAATCACATGCGACAATAAGTCGATGTTTAAAGATTAAATATATACAGTAGAACCCCGATTACCCGTGTGCGGATTATCCGGGCTGCGGTTTATCCGTGCTATGATTTTCTATTACTCAAATTGTATTTTGAGGTTTTATCAAAATAGCGTTACCGTAAATCATTTAACGAAACTCTGTACGTCGAGAGGGAGACTCATAATGAAAGATGTATTTTTTTGTTATCTTTTTATGGTAGTTACATTTACATATCTATGTAGGTATATATGTACATCCCAAGAGAACGGCAGTTCTCTGTACACGCGACACTATATATACACGAAATTTTCGATCCTATAAATCTGACTGAATTGAAAATTGGGCCAAATCCTACCTTAAAGTTCAAGAAAAGACTCACCCATCCATATGTCAACAATCCATTTTGGTCCAAGGGTGTGGATTTTACGGCCCTTCCTATTTACGGTCTGTTTTCCGTTCTCGTCCCCAAAACTCCCAAAAATTTCACAAATTTAAGTCCGACCTTTGCGGATTGTGATAGTACTGATTATTACCTTTCCAACGCATGTCTAATTTTGAAAATCGGTTATACCATTCAAAAGTTACCAAGCTCAGAAATATGACTCAATTTTTATTTAAAAAAGGGAAAATGTTTGTGGATATGTATGCATGTATGTGGAAAAGTTAAACCTGTCTGAATTTTTTTTCTGTGTGTGAAGAGGGGGTAAGCGCCGACTCAGAACCGGTGTAGTTTGTGACTTTTGAGCATCCATAAGCCAGCTATAGGACTTGGTAGGTACAAAACAACATATTTTTGGGGGTATATTTCTTCGGTTCAAGAAGAGACAGGAGAACCGCAAATACACCAACTCAATAGTGTTGAGTTAAGCTTTCAAATGGTGTTTAAGCCGTCAGGATCAGACATACACACCGCTCAGTATAGCCGAAAAACTGAAAAACTAGACTTAGAAAATTTTCGACAATTATTACTCAAAATTTCAACATACGAATTGCTCCAATAACTGAGTGTTTGTAGAAGGGCTCTAGGCACATCTAACGGTGTATACCTCATATCCGGGGAAAATTCGATTTTTTAAGTGATAGGCTACATAAGTATGATCAAATCTATTTCCTCTGGGAAAAAACAGTTTTTCAAGCTCAACAATTCCTGTAATACCTTCAGTAATCATACTTGACCTAAGATGCATCAGATACTACTTGTCAATACGTTTCAAACTCATGTTTAGTGATCAAAATCGGTTAGCCCTTTAGAAGTTATTAAGCTACAAAAGTATAATTCAATTAACCATTATCCCCGAAATGGTTTATGTAGTTGTAGTGATTACGACGCTAAATTTGATCGGGCAACGGGCAATCCGAGTTCATTTACCGGCCATCCCAATATTTTTTTTTCAATCTATTTCGAATAGAAAAAAACTAGTGTACATTCGATGTACACTAGATCATTTTTGGGAGATAATGCGACAAAGGCGATCATTTATAAAGCTTAACGTGTAATCGAGAAACATTACATTCAACTTCATACATTTAATTTATAAATAACTTTGAAAAACTCCTGATACAAGAATAAAAACCGCTAAACGCCGTAAAAATGAGTGGCGCATACAATATTCCAGCTATAAAAGATCTGATATGAATATTACGTGGCGCGAAAATGTATTTTCAATTTGATGTAAAATAAAATTTTAGTTATATTTTAAAATATTTTTTCATAATATTTGCTAAAGGGCCTAGCCGGGTAAGATGATGAAAAGTGCCCCCAACTCGATTCGAATTCCATATAGGTCGCCGTTTAGCATATACAGTTAAATTCACTTTCTGAAATTTTAAGCCCCCTAGGTGGTCATGTGACCCACCTAGAGCCTAATTAGGGTTTTTATGTTTTTATTTTTTATCTTAGCGGCATCGAGAACTAGCGAAAAACTTTAAAATAAAAAGTTGTAAGCTTTAAAAAATTCTGTCCGAAAAAAATTTCTTTTTAATTTTTGGCGGGAAATTTAAATTTTAGAACGATTTTAAAATTTTACATGAGTATAAAAAAATAACTAAAACACTCGTTTTCACGAAAAAAATATATAACGTGTATTTTTGCATAATATTTCACCCTGAATTTTTTCAAATTTTTAAATTGGTGAAACGCACCTTTAAAAATAAAAAACTGCATTTTTCCGTTTTTTTTTTCGTTTTCCGATACAATTTTATACATATTTTTCAAAAAAGGTAACACCGTCACTAGAATAGGTAAAAAACTGAAAAATAATTGGGGTGTGCTTAAAAATTTTTTTTTGTAACGCCATCCATTTTCAAGATACAGGGCGTTGAAGAAAACAAAATTTTACACATTTTTCATGATTTTGCCGAAACTACTGGCAACATTGTAATAAAATTTGGCGAGTTTTAAGAGCTAGTTGTTGTGCATTTTTTGACATACAATTAAGAATTTTATATTTATCATTGGCTCGCATAGGGGTAATGGTCTGAACTTTTTAAAGAAAAAAGATAGTACGCCACTGACATATTTCAAATAAACAATCGTTTTTGAATTCCTCGTTCAATTTGAGACAAAAAATCTAGTTTTTTTTATGGCGGTATAGAGCCCAATTTGAAAAATATATTAATATGTGGAAATTACTCTGTAATTAAATACAATATTAAAAAACGAGCCTGTACCGCCATTAAGAAGAACAAAAAAATAAACTTTCTTCAAATAAACTTTTTTATACGATTCCTAGATTTTGTGTCATTTTGGAACTACTAAAATGTTTTATTTCATTATTAGTTCCAAAATGACACAAAATCTAGGCATCGTAAAAAAAGTTTATTTGAAGAAAGTGTATTTTTTTGTTCTTCGTAATGGCGGTACAGGCTCGTTTTTTTAATATTGTATTTAATTACAGAGTAATTTCCACATATTAATATATTTTTCAAATTGGGCTCTGTACCGCCATTCTTTATTTTATTACGAATACGTGTGCCAAATATCTCGAAAAATATCCAAAATTACAGCCGCAATCTTGGAACGCGTTTTCGCTACCTGTTGATCGCTACTGTTTCACCTTAAGTGGGGATTTTCCATTTTTTAATTTAATTTTCCACTTAAAACAATCTTTTTTTCCGATTATAGCACCATCTATCCATAATCTGAAAAAATATCTCTAATAAAAGTTTCTTATTTTTACGTAAGGAATCCAAATCTGCAATAAAAAATGGGGGTTCCCATTTAAGATTTTAAAGTAACCCCCCACCTCACCTCCGTGGGGGGTCGTGTTTGGTGCCATTCGATAGATTTTTTAAAAATATTGAATACTACACGTATTCTTAGTTTGTAGTTCGTAGTCTTAGTTTGGCTTCCGAACAGAGCGCACGTGTCGGTCCGAGGGTCTTGTAAAATAGTGAAATAAAAACATAAACTCTCAGTGATAAAAACATTTGGTTTTTCCTAGAAGCATATCAGCCCGCCTAAGGTCAAAACACAAACAGATGGTGTCACTGCGCTCGAAAACTGGATTTACGAAATATATAAAGGGTGCCATACACGAGAATGTCTGAAACCGATACAAACAAAATACTAAAAGAATTAGATATTATCAAAAAAGAATTAAAAAGCACCATAGAAGAAAGTCAGAATAAAATCTTAGAAAGCCTAAACGATAAAATTAAACGGCTGGAGAATGAAAATTTATCTCTGCGAAAAGCTCTGGAAAGTGTGCAAATAACTTGCAAGAAAAATAATCTAGTAGTATTTGGATTAGAAAAATCTGCAATTTCGGAAATCCCAAAGCTCTGTAGTGATTTAAGCAACGCGCTAAAAGTAGACATTTCAGAGAAAGATATAAGTGACGTATACTGCATGGGTAGTACGGATAAATGCCCAATTAAAATTGAGTTAACTCGACATATAAAAAAAACAGAAATTCTAAAAAATGGAAAAAATTTAAAGGGCACAGGTATATTTATATCACCTGATTTAACAAAAAGTCAGCAGGAAGATCTGAAGATCTTAAAAAAACACTTAAAAATTGTAAGAGAAGAACAACCAGGAAAAAACAGCTATATACGGGGCAACAAACTGTTTATAGACCATCAAAGTTATACGCCCAAAGAACTTGAAGAAAACCCAACTTTGCCGGAGGAAGAGGATATATCTGTCGCCTCAATTGGACAGAAGACCGAAGAAAAAATAGAAAACATGATAAACCGAATAATACCCAAGGCTAATGAAAAAGAGCCAACGCCAAAAAAACATCCATCGGTGTCTACTGTTACTGGAAAATCAACCAAGCCTCAAAAGTCATCCACTACATCAAATCCTTCGTTTGAAGAAAAGAAAAAAATGAACACCAGGTCAAACGAGCACCATTAAATGTGCGGAAATAATTAGTGTGTGCTAGTTAAAAAAAGAAAAATGGATAATTATGTTAGAGACTACGAAGAAGAAAAAGTGGACACCAAATGTGTAAGTAGTGATAGTTTTAATAAGGATTACGCAGTGACGATAAAAAATGACTTAAAAATAATTCATTGCAATGTTAGCAGTACAGGTAAGAATTTTGATAATTTTTGTTTGTTTTTGTCAACTTTAAATGTTAGCTTTGATATACTAGTTCTTACGGAGACATACATTCAAGATGATATTGATAAAACCCCATTTTTGTTAAAAAATTACGATTTATTATACAATTATGGTGATTTAAACAAAAATGATGGAGTTATTATTTACATTAAATCCTCTATAAAATATGAATATTCTGTTGTACCATTGGGGAACATCAAGTTACTTGAAGTCATTTTAAATTATAATAAAACAAAAATCTGTTTGAGCGCTATCTATAAATCACCGACAGTAAACATAAATAGTTTTAATCAGGATTTGCATCAATACCTCATAAGTAAAAAACGAATGTGCTTTCATATATTAGTTGGTGATATTAATATTAATTTGTTTGAGGATCTAGATCACACTGAAGAATACCAAAATATTCTAGCTTCACAAAATTTCTTGTCTTATATAAATAAAACAACTAGACCTAGAAGTCAAACTTGTATAGACCATTTCTTTATAAAAAGACCTGCTGATTACACTAACATAACTTCATTTGTATTTGAAAATAATACCACTTCAGATCATTATCCAATCGCAGTTTCCATCCCTAGTCTAACCAAAACCAAAGAAAACAAAATAATAATAAAGAAGTACATCAACTACAAAAATCTAAAAAACAATTTGAAGCAGGAAAGGTGGTTGGATATTTACAATAAAACAAATAAAAATGAAGCGGTTAAACTTTTCATCGACAAAATTTTAAATTTAATAAACAAAAATACAATTATTTTAAAAAGAAACGATCTAAAAACCACTTTTAAAAAAGATTGGATGACAGAGGGACTTTTAAAGTCTGTACATGAAAAACATAGATTGTATGATCAGCTGATCCAAGATCCCTCAGATAACTTAAAAAAACAACGATATACAGACTACAAAAACAAATTAAGACTTTTAGTTAAAACTGCAAAAAGAAATTATACAAAACAACGAATTGAAAAAAATAAGACCTCTTCTTCATCACTTTGGAATGTAATAAATTCATTGTGCGGAAAAATAAAAGGAAATACAAAAATTGAATCGGTTAAAACCAAAACAGGAGAAATAATAACAGACAGAAAAGAATTTGCAAATGAATTTAACACACATTACAGCACATTAGGACAAAAATATGCACAAAAAATACCCGTTTGTAATGACCAGACTGAGGAGATAGATAGGATAGAAAGCAGCATGTACTTGTATCTCGTTGACCAAAAAGAAGTGGTAAATGCAATACAATCTTTAAAAAACAAAAAATCTCCTGGCTGGGATGAGATCAAGACAGAAACCATCAAACAAATTAAGGAAGAAATTATTACTCCTTTAACTTTTCTCATTAATGCATGTTTTCAGGATGGTTGCTTTCCAGAATGTCTTAAAATAGGCACAATCAAACCTCTGTTTAAAAAAGGAAATAAAGAAGACGTGATTAACTACAGACCAGTCTCTTTGTTGTCTGTTTTTTCCAAAATATTTGAAAAAATTTTAAAAAATAGATTAGTAAGTTTTTTTGATAGGTTTAGTATAATATCGGATTGCCAATACGGTTTTAGAGAAAGAAAATCGACACAAGATGCGATTTGTAAACTAACATCACAAATATCAGAAGCTTTTGAGTCTAATAAACGTAGTTTATGCATATTCGTCGATCTCTCTAAGGCGTTTGACACGATATCTCACGAGATCTTGTTGAAAAAACTTGAGAAGTATGGTCTGAGAGGAAGGGTTTTGACATTACTAAAAAGTTACTTAACTGACAGAAAACAATTTGTAGAAATTGATGGTGTCAAAAGTGATCCTGAAGTAATTAATTATGGCGTACCGCAAGGGACCGTTTTAGGCCCTCTACTTTTTACACTATATGTTAATGACATGCTCAAACTAAAAACTGTTGGAAACATAATTAGTTTTGCTGATGACACTGCAATTTTTTATAAGGCAGAAAATTGGGAAGATCTTAAAATTATAGCAGAACAAGACTTTAAAATTATAAAAACATGGTTGCAAATAAACAAACTCACATTAAACTATGAAAAAACTAAATATATACCTTTTGCAATATATAAAAATTCTCTGCCAACTTTTAATTCATTAAAAATAAATAAAAAACAACAAATATCTAAAGCAGAGTACATAAAATATTTAGGAGTTTTAATTGACAGGCACCTTAAATGGGACTTACAAATAAAAAATATTATAAGAAAAATTCGAGGACTGCTACCAAAATTCCGTTATTTAAAAGAGTTTTTGGATGTTGAACAGCTTAAAATGCTTTACCTGTCTCTGGTACAATCTCATCTTGTATATGGGATTTTAGGATGGGATGGAGTAGCTGATTGCCATCTGGTGACCCTTCAAAATACTCAGAAATGGTTTCTTAAACTAATATATGGAAAACGAAAAACATATCCCTCAGACCAACTTTTTCATGAAACTCAGGTTCTTGATGTTCGGCAATTGTACTGCTTAGAGTTACTTAAAAATATTCATAAAGATAAAATTCCTCTTAAAGTAAAAGTGTCAAATTATGAAACAAGAAGAAAATTGAATGTCGAATGTCTTCACACTTTAAAAACAATCACGCAACGGTCAATTAAATATTTTGCTCCAAGAATTTACAATCAATTGCCCATAAATTTTAAAAATATAAAAAATTTTTGTTTGTATAAAAAATTAGTTACTGCTTGGGTAAAAGAAAACAGGGAGTTGTGTAACAATTTAATAAATTTAAATTATACTAGATAAAAAAAACATAGAAATTAGATTAGAAACTGTAAAATAAAATAATGATTTGTAAAAAAAAAAACAATAAACATAAACTTGTCAATATTAGACAGATTAAGTCAACAAGCATGTTTATGCTTTTAAGACTTTTTTTTACGTTTATTTTAGTGTAAGTAAACCGAAATTGTAAATTATTGTAATTACTATTGATTTGAATAAACGTATATTATTATTATTATTATTATTATTATTATTATTCAGTTTTTTCAGTTTTTCGATCTCATGATTTCGCGAAATATCGCAGGATTCGTATTTAAAATTTCAAATTTACCCCCCACTCCTCTCCGTGGGAAGTCGCGTTTGGTATTATTCGATAGATTTTTGAAAAATATTGAGCACGTATTTTTTAGTTTTTCTATCTGTCATTTATTCCGCGAAATATTCGCTTGCTTCTTGTGAAACTTTGGGACTCACCTATTTCCTTACGCCCCGCTCAAATCGTCAGATTTTTTAAATATACACTGTTTTGCATTTACTTAACTTACCTTATCTTAATCTGACGATTTCGAATTTTCTAAGGATATATTTTTTTTTTCGCCCCCCCCCTTAACGAACTCCCCTGCATTAAGAGCCAATATATGGTAGAGGTACATTTTCAGGTTACAAGGTTTCTTCCCGTGTAATAATTTGACGCGCTCGGGTAACTGCAAAAATCCCCGCTTGGGCTCCCCTACCAGAATCGGGGTTCTAGACAGTCGGAAATAACTGAAAAAAATTAACTGAAATCAGTTGGTTTCGGCTTTCTCATAGAACAAGCACGTGCACGGTGCAGTTTTAGGCAAAAATGAAGACTTCCTCATATATTTTTAATCTTTAGACATCGACTTATTGTCGCATCTGATGAAGTCCAAATGGCTTAACATTTGTAATTTATAGGTCATGTGACCAATTTCTTTGGCTAGTTTCAACTAGAATGATCTTGAGTTTAACCTGGTGGTGGTCTGCTAAGACCGAAAACGTTCGTTAATTTGTGATGTAATTTTAGTCCAACTTGGATCTTTTTTAAGAAATTTGTAATAAAAAATTGATATACCACTTACAAAAGGAGGTCTTTTTACTTCTTCAGTAAATAATTTTTAGTATACCGAGTGGTGAATTAGAAAATGGGCCATAGGAAACTCAATGTAAAATTCTAAACTGGTAAATTCCTGCTTCCCTAATTATTTTACATCAAAAGACATGTAAAAGATTGAAATCTTCATTGAAAATAATTGTTAAAATTGTTCTACGAATTCAACACATTCCAAAATTTTGTAAAATATAATAAATTTTATCAAAGTATTTGCCAACTTTAAGCCACACAGCGTGCAAGAATGTGTATAAGGTTGCGTTCGGTCACAATGAAATTATTATATTAACAATATTTTGAACTGCCAGTATTTTTATTTTATCATTATTTTATTGTTTAAAAAATAATGAAGTTGAAAAGATGTCCTCAGTAGAGGAGAAAGTAGTAATAATAAAGATGTTTTATTCAGTCAATAGTTTGCGTACTGTCAGAAATAGTAACGTATGGCCTTACTTTTACATGCTTTTAGGCACTTACTATGGCACCATGCTACCTATATATTTTTTTCAAAATTTTGGAATGTGTTTAAATGGTAGAACAAGTTAGTCCAGCAAGCCATTGCGCATCCGCTAGGAAAAATATTCTGATTCGGATTTTTTGCACAATCGCGCTCAAAAAGGACTCCTTTTAACAAATTTGCATGTTGCCAGGACCAAAAGGTGGTAAAAAATTTTTTAAACGTTTTTTTTTTTGTTTTTTTCCTAAAACTATTTTTTTGCATGGAAAAAAGTTTTTTTAGGTTTTTTGAATCATTCCAAACAGAAAAGGTCTTTAGTGACTTTTCTCTAAAATGATAGTTTTTGACCTATAAGCGATTAAAAATTGAAAAATTGCGAAATCGTTCATTTTTAACCCTCAAAAACTATGTGAAAAGCTGAAAATTTCAATGTTGCCAAGGTAGGTAGATATTCTTTAAACATCGATTGATGAAATCCCGAAGAGTTTTTTGCAATACAATATTCAAAACTCCTTTGTTTTTTAATTGATAATCAAGCGTGCGCGACACTATCTTCCACCGTTGCATGTGTATACAGTATGGTGCTAATGAAAGGAATAAATTCGTTTTTTCGTAAACCGGCGACTTTAAGGAAAAATCCCGAAACAGGTCGATTTTTATTTTTAAGTTATGATATTGTGGCATATATGGTATACTAGTGATGTCATCCATCTGGACGTGATGACGTAATCGATGATTTTTTTTAAATAAGAATAGGGGTCGTGTGCTAGCTCATTTGAAAGGTTCTTCAATTCTCTATTCAGGGTGTTAAAAAAAAGTTTTTAATTAAATTATTTGAAAAAAAGAGAAAAATATATGTAATTTATTGAATTCAAAATACATTTTACTGTTACCCGAAAACTAAAAAATGTTTATTTCACAAATAAACATTGCTTTTCGATTAAATTCAGTGTTCAAGCCAGCTCCCGCCAGCCACCTGCCTCTTGGAAGTTTGAACATTTAATTTAAGTGAAAAGCAATGTTTGTTTGTGAAATTAACTTTGTTTTCTGATTTTTGAAAACAGTGAAATGTATTTTGAATTAAATAAATTACATACATTCTTCTTTTTTTGTCAAATAATTTAATTTAATAAAATTTTTTTGGACACCCTGTATAAATAATTATGTAAATGTTTATATTACTGAATAGAGAATTGAAGAACCTTTCAAATGAGCTAGCACACGACCCCTATTCTCATTTAAAAAAATCATCGATTATGTCATCACGTCCAGATGAATGACGTCACTAGTATACCATATATGCCACAATATCATAACTTAAAAATAAAAATCGACCTGTTTCGAGATTTTTCCTTAAAGTCGCCAGTTTACAAAAAACGAATTTATTCCTCTCATTTGCACCATACTGTATACACATGCAACGGTAGAAAATAGTGTCGCGCACGCTTGATTAGCAATTAAAAAACAAAGGAGTTTTGAATATTGTATTGCAAAAAAACTCTTCGGGGTTTCATCAATCGATGTTTCAAGAATATTTACCTACCCTGGCAACATTCAAATTTTCAGTTTTTCACATAGTTTTTGGGGGTTAAAAATGGCCGATTTCGCAATTTTTCAATTTTTAATCGCTTATATGTCAAAAACTATCATTTTTAGAGAAAAGTTACTAAAGACCTTTTCTGTTTGGAATGATCCAAAATACCTAAAAAAAACTCTTTTCCATGCAAAAAATAATAATTTTAGGAAAAAAACAAATAAAAACGTTTAAAAAATTTTTGACCTCCTTTTGGTCCTGGCAACATGCACATTTGTTAAAAGGAGTCCTTTTTGATGAGAGTGTGCAAAAAATCCGAATCAGAATATTTTTCCTAGCGGATGTGCAGTGGTTTTCTGGACTAATTTTAACTTTTGTTTTTAATATAGATTTTAATCCTCTACAAATAGTTTCACATGGCTTTTGATGTAAAATAATTAGGAAAGCAGGAATTCAACAATTTAGAATTTTACATTGAGTTTCTCTTTACATTTCTGTATAGAGAATAAAGTACTGTAAACTTTTTGTTTCAGCGGTGCCCAGATTACCGACTACTTCAGATTAACTGGGCTATTAAAAGGGATAATAATACAGAAAACGATTATGTATATGGACATCACCTTAACGTATGGGTTGGTTGGAACGACGCAGATTATATTTTTTCGAAAGTAAGTTATTATAAATACCAGTGGGGCACCCAGGTGGGGGGTTTTGGGAGTTAACTATTTTTTACTGATTACTATTTTTTTTTCGACAGCTCTACATACAGACTATTGATTATCTTAAAAATAAGGGAGTTAAAAGAAACTACAATGTTAACGGGGTTTTATTATTTCATAATATGATTATTACGGTTGAAAATTTGGTAGTAACGTTTGTTGAATTTTGGTTATTAGTATGGTATAACTAGACCCAAACCCAGACATCCAAAGTGAAAGTTATCTTCCAACACCAAATTGTTCTATGTGGTCCACATAATGTTCAGAAAAAAGTCACACCATTTTGAGCGTCGGGTTTGGGGGGGGGGGGGGAGAGGGGGAAGAAATCTGTAAATTTGTAGTTTTTCACGTTTTTCGTCAATATTTCTAAAACTATGCGGTTTAGCATGAACAACAATTTACAAGAATGTTTTGCATTAAATTTGAAATAAAAAAAGCTCGATGCATAATCCTTCTAAAATGAACGGTTCCAAAGTTACGGAGGTAGTATAGTATAATTGGTCCAAAAATGGCCTAACCCAGACATCCAAAGTAAAAGTTTTCCTCCAACACCAAATTGTACTATATGGTCCACATATTGTTCAGTAAAAAGTTACACCATTTTGAGCGTCCGGTTTGCGAGGGAGATGGGGGAGAATTCGGTAAATTAGTTGTTTTTTTACGTTATTCGTCCATATTTCTAAAACTATGCTTTAGCGTAAACAATGTTCTATATAAAAATGTTCTACATAAAATTTAAAACAAAAAAGGTTCAACACATAATTGTTATAAAATCAACGGTTCCAGAGTTACGGAGGGTGAAAAGTGGAGGTTTTCGAGAGTTTTAATATTTTTTGGGTAATTGATGATGATTTTGGGTAGTCAGGTTGACGTTTCTTCAAGGGCTTATTACTAACATAGCATCGGTCACTGAAGTATAAAATTTTATTTACAAATCACAGTCCTGTTAAAGAAATTTTCTTTCATCAGGAATAATTTTATAAATTACACAAAAAAATATAAAAAGTATCGAAAACCTCCACTTTTCGCCATCCGTAACTAAGGAACCGTTGATTTTATAACAATTATGTATAGGATCTTTTTTGGATAAAATTTTATGTAGAACATTTTTGTATAGAACATAGTTTTCGCTAAGGCATAGTTTTAGAAATATTGACGAAAAACTTAAAAAAACTACTAATTTACCGACTTCTCCCCCATCTCCCTCTAAAACCGGCACTCGAAATGGTGTAACTTTTTACTGAACAATATGTGGATCATATAGAACAATTTGGTGTTGGAGTTTTTGAACACCTTTCTAGCCAAACAACAACGGTTATTATTTTTCAATAGATAGATTTTTGAGAAAGCACTTGTTGTCTGGTCGGCGATTTGGATTCCCAATTTTTTTAATTGAAATGGTAGTTTTTCAATCCTTTGATGGGATGTGCTGGGAATTCTTTTATTTAGGTCTCCGTTGGTGTGCTGGAAATTTGGGGCACGTGAAAATTTTTGTTTGGAAAAACCTTAAAAGATTAATTTGATGTTTGTTAATGGCCAGGCTGAGAGTTGTTTAATGGACCCTTTTGTATGTTAAAGGGTATTCCGGTAGTACAATAATTGTATGTGTTTATCGATCTTGGGGCTTTGAAGAAGTTGTAATAGAAGTAATTGACGTTTAACCATTTGACATTTTGACAAATTTAAGAAAGATTTCAGTGTGTTTATCCAGGCAAATGGTTTGTTATTGAAGGAAATAAGGACGGTAACAGATTTTATTTTATTTTATGGGAGAAAAAAGCAAGAAGCAACAAGGTACAATTTAGATTGGGTTAAATGGGTCAAAAAAGGCGACCAAAATAAAAAGTTTTTATATTTATGTGAACGAAACAGCTGGTTCTGGTTTATTTTTTTTAATTAATTACTTACTTTTGTTCTTATAAACTGTTGAAATCAAAACTAATATTTGTATTTAAAAGGATTTAAATTTATGTTGACATTACATTTTCTATAGTTATCTAGTGTTTTATTTGAACTGTCATGACTCATGCTCTAAATCAAACCAACTAATAAAAAAAAATTCTAACTGAGAAATAGCTGTGGTATGGTCAATAAACCTCTAAATATGAAAAAACCGAGGAGTGCTATTATTTAAACAGGTGCGTTTTTAAGAAATAGGTGAATTAGTCCCTATGCATAGGGTGCATTAGGGTGAGTTCTATGCACTTTTGGTACAAACACGTCTACAGAAAAACTGTTCCAGGTTAAATTTACTATCGAAATATCACATTTTAAAGTCAAAAGTATTTTTTTACAAAAAAGTATTAAAATAAAATTTGTTTTATGCCCCATAACTTTTCCACGGTTATATAGGTATAGGTATTGCTTCACAGAGAAAAATTTTTACCCTTTCTCTTTAAAATGACAGAGGATTTATAATTTCCGAAATATGATTTTTCAAAGTTCGTCCCTCACAGCATTTTTGGGTCCTTTCCCTATTATTTCGCAAACATTGTTCTCTAACTTTTTTTTCTACGCAGTTTTAGGTATATGCAATGATACATTTATTAGGAGGAGAAGTCAATTGCCTTTAGAATGGTTTATTTGAGAAGGTTGTTTGACAATATTTAATCAAGATAGTGTTTTTCAAAGTTTTATACTGGTAACAATTTTTGATGTTTTACGATTATTTTTAAATTTCTCATTATGACTTTTTTTCTTCTACATTTAGGTATATAAATATTGCTTAATAGAGAAGCAAGCTTATTTTCTTTACTTAAAAATGGTGTATTATAAAAAATGCTAGAACTATTTTTAAACAAGATATACTTTTTCAAAAGTGTGACATATACACATGCAATATGTCACTCTAAGTTGGAGCCACATGGAAAAGTTTTTATTATTAATTTTATGAAAAAAAAATATTTTTCATAAAATTCTTTGCATAGACTAAAAGCTAAGATGTAATCATCAGATATCAAATTTTATCAATGGTATACGAGGTACGTTAAGAAATATGAATTTCGCTCAAAAGTACCTTCATATTTCACAATATGGAAAAGTGTTACATATTAAAAAAAGTTATTTGGAATTAAAAATTATGTTCCAATATGTAACTATATTCTTCTAATTGAAAAAAAAATCAATTTTTTTTTCTCAAATTGCAGATACCTTGGGAGATCCTATGGATATCTTATTTAAAAATAGTCCTAGAATTTTTTACAATATGTACACTATATTAAAGTACCTAAAGAAAATAAGCTTCCTCTTGTAATCAGAAATATATGTACATGTAGAAGAAAAAAAGTTATAATGAAAAATATAAAAATAATCGTAAAATAACAAAAAATCATTAAAAGTATACAATTTTAAAAAACCATAACTTAAAAATAGTCGTACAACCATATATAATAGACAATTTTACTGGTAATTGACTTCTCTTCGCTCTTCCTACTCAATGTACCATTGCATATACCTAGAAAGGCGTATAAAAAAGTTACAGAACAGTGTTTGCGAAATAATGGGGAAAATGGCCCAAAAATGTTGTGAGCGGCGAAATTTGAAAAATCATATTTTGGAAACTCCTTATACCTATATCCTTATACCTATATCCCGGTGGAAAAAGTTATGGGACAAAAAACCAATTGCTTTCTTTCGTGTTATTTTTAATATGTATTTTCTAAAAAAATATTTTTGAAGTTATACTTCTTTACCGGCGATAGAGGGTGATTTTTTTATATGTTAAAACCTATCAGCCCGGCGCATGCGCATTATAACTTTGTTCTGATTGGATGTTCAAATGACATGTCAAAAATTATCCGATATGGCAGCTGTGGTTTGGAGGTAAAGGCAAAGGTAAACAAATGTATATTATAATATATTAGTTTTATATAGTTTTTAAAAGCAACAGGTACGTAATAATTGTTAATGTATCATGGGTATAAACCTACCTATTTGATCTGCCAAAATACATAGTATGTAATACTTTTATTTATATAATTTGATAACCATCAAAATTTCTATCAATATTCACCTAATATATTGTTTTTTACTCTATGTTTTGTTGTATTTTTTCAATTCTAAATCATTTCAATTCAAAATTAAAATAATTTGATCAATTTTCAAAATATCAAAATATCACAAGTTTAATCCGTTTAGTTAGTCGATCTTCGTAAATAATGACACATAGTGTCCGTGGCTAAGCGGAGAAGGCGAATGAATTCCAATACCAACCGCTCTTATCAGCGCTGGTTCGAGTCCCAATAGAAACTTTCTTTTTTGTTTTTTTTAATACATTTTATGATTGTAAGTATATTTATTATATAATTGTATTTTCAGAAAATACGTATTTAGTTGAAAAATTTTCGACAATTAATGTTCAGACATCATTTGTGGCTTGTTTAATGTGTTTGTGTGTGTTTCATTCTTTTATTATTTTAATTTTTGGCACTGTTCTAATAAAAATGTTTGAGAAGTAGTAAGTATAAATTAGTTTAATATTTAAACAAAATATAAATAAAAAGTATATTAATTTCGTTTAAATCATATAATAGAAGTATAACTTCTTACGTGCGTACAAAGTACACACACATTCTTTTTTACTTTAAAAGGTACCTATTTCGATAGTAAATTTAATCTGACACATTTTTTTGTAGACGCGTTTGTACCAATAGTGTATAGAACTCACCCTAATGCACCCTGTGCTTATAGACTAATTCACCCGTTTCTCAAAAACGCACCCCTTTAAATGGTAGCACTCCGCGGCTTTTTCATATTTAGAGGTCCATTGACCATATGAAACAATAAAACCCCGTTAACTTTGTAGATCCTTTTTACAGTACATAATCGATAGCCTAATAATTACGTTGCTTTTGTTTACCGGAACTTTTTGTTAACTTAAAACAAATTATACTGTTTTTTATTTTGTTAAAAAAATAAATTTTTTCCTTATAATCCGCTCTTTTATAATTTTTTTAATAATTTCTGTTTTAGGGCCGCTATGCAAAGGATAAAAGATTGGGTGGTTTGGCTGTTTTTAATATAGAACAAGATGATTACAAAGGAGTCTGTGGAGCAAAATTAGTTCTATTGAAGGGGTTACTTAATGGTTTCGGGTTTTCGGATAGTTCGTTTATTAGAAAAAAAACGTATTTAAATAAATTTATTGGTACATAGATTTAATTTTTTTCATGGTCCTATAATTTTTCCCAAAAAATAAATCCAGTCGCGGGAAAGAAGGAGATCACCTGATAGTGTAGCATTCATCATGCTGCCCTCCATAAAATCCCCTTAAACCCCATTAAAAATTACCTTAACTACGCCTATGCCTCTCGATTTAACGTGCGGCAACATAAGTTCGAACAGCGAAGAGGGGGCGATACGCCAACGTTAAAGGCCTATTACATCTTCCTAAATTTAGTGTCCGATATTTAGAACGTTCTGAATTCAGGATAGTGTAATCGCATTTAGTCAGTTAGCATCCTAATTAGGATGGTTTTCGACATTCTAAATGGCTAAATAGTCGGGACTATAACGTCGCCCCCGTTAGCGAAATTATTCCGACTCGATTTTTTTGCACAAACTTTCTCAAAAACAGGTCCGTATAACAAATCCACAGGGTGCCAGGCGATGCAGTGGTCGAACAATTGTTTAAACAATTTTTCTATACAAATTCACAAAAATAATTGTTTCATTTCGAACAAATTTTTTAGATAACTTGGGTCATTCTGAACAAAAAAGGTTTCTAGTCATTTTTCTCTAAAATTGATTATTGTCGAGATATACGCGATTTAATATTTGAAAAATGCAAAATGCTAAAATGGCTATTTTTAAGGCTTAATAACTTGATTAAAAATGATCATTATGAAAGTAAAAAGTGACCAAATCAAAGACTAAAACACCCTCTTTCAAGATCCTGAAACTTTAGTCATTATTTTATTATGAAGCTGTTACTTTTAATTACATATTAACAATTAGCGCTATAGGCTGTATCGTCTCCCCGGTTAGCGAAATTATTTCGATTAGATTTTTGAAGTTATACTTCTGTACCTCAGAACCAGACAAACGTAAGTCACGTTTAGCCAACTTTTCAGGAGAGAGCAAAAACTAAAAAAGTTACCTAATTGCTTAATTACAAAGCTGTCACTTTAATTTACCTTCAAACTATTGTTTGTATTATTAACAAATAAGTATCCTTTATTTATTGTTTGATTTTTTTACTAAATTATATCCCATTTTGTAAAAAGTGGACTTATGTTATTGTGGCTCCACACAAAACCCTACTGTAGGACTTACTCCTGGACTTGCGTTATTTTGGGTCTACAAAAATCCCTCATAGGACTTACTTATCTAGGAAAAGGTGTTTAGAAATAAACTTCACGTGCTACTATTAAAAACATGTAATTATTATAAACAAACATAGATAAAAAACTAGGATTTAGTCAATGTTTTTCAATTAATTTTGAACATTATTGTCAAAGAGGTAAGGAGAAAAAAAATATTCAAGAGCAGTCGAGGCATCCTCAGGGAAGTTACCTTCGTGTTTACCATGTAAAAGGTTTTCAAAGAAAGATTTGTGTTCTTCAGGGATCCATTGCATCAGGTTCATGAGGTCGTTGTACTTTTCATTGCTTATTTTCTTTTTGTGTGCCCGTATTTGTGGAATTGCCAATGGCATATTAATCCTTTCTTGCCTCCGATTTTTTTTCAGTTCAACACTTTTGAATGAATCTTCCTCAAAACTGGTTTTGTAGTATAGCTTACTCTTCCCTTTTCGAAGTTGTAACCACACTACATTGGATATTAGAAATGGTTCGTTGTTTGTGTTCTTATTCCTTGATATAAATGGGGCGTCTTTGCTCCTCAAGAAGAGAAAATCAAAGAAGTCTTTAATGCACATCTGACTGACAACAAATGGATTTTTTTGAGCATGTAGCAATAAAGTTAGCCCAATCATTTGTAGTGAAAATGGTGTTAGTTTTTATTTGTTTTTTAGCTCTCTCTATTATGCTGCGTTTTTTATCAACCTCCATGTAGGTGTGTCCGGCCAATAAGAACTTGTGGTTGACTGTCTTTACAGTAGGAACTTTTTCCAAGAGCCACAAATACATAAAAACCCATGTAAATAAGCAAGACGCTATTTCATTTCCTCCTCGACCCGCTGTAACTTCATTCCAGATCATGCACCAAGTTTTATCAGTTGTTGCATCTCAAATAGTACTATTTAACTTCCAGAGTTTTCTTGAGTAAAAACTTTTGGTGTCTTTTAAGTCTGGTGTTGGAAGGCACTTCTGGAGATCTGACATAATCACTCTTGATCCTATGTTAGCACTTCTTTCAAGTTTGTCTTTTTTCTTTAACTCATATCTTAATGAGGCATCCTCGAGGTGTTTATTTTTTTTTAATTTCAGTTCATTGAGTAGTTCATCATTTTTTTCATTTCACAATCTAGTCTATCACAAACATCACATGTATCGTTGTCTGGTGAATGAAAAGACAAGTTGAAATCTTCATTAAAAATTTTAGAATAAATTCTCTTTTTTCTGGTTTAACTTGTTCTTTTTTACACTCTTCCTTATACAATCCGTATATTGTAGAAATGTTCAAGTGATTTCCCAAATATTTTCGTTAAGACCTTTCCCTGCTGTAGTGGCTTTCATATACAGGGAACTTTAAAATATGATTTTTGATTCGTTGTAGTCTATCTATAGGTATTTTATTACCTGGCATATGTTTTCTCCTAAGGTCTGTAGTTACCAATCCAGATGCATTAGCCTTTTTTATGACTACTCTCATGAAAGTTTCTGAAATTGAAAGTGTATTTAAGAAGAAAATTTTGCAAATTACTTCCTCTTTTTTATGTAATTAAAAAAAACGAATGACTTTCAGATTTGTTCTTTCTTGTCCCGTCTCTCTGACGTTGCCTATTAACTGGCTTAGTTCTTATACAAGACAATACAAACTGCCATTTTGAGTCCCAGTTTCTTTCAGCATTCCAATATTCAGAGTGTATTTTTAATCTGTATTCTTCTGTAAACCTCTGGTTACATTTTAGGCGACACTTATAACAAGGGGGTTTATTGATATTTTTTAACAACCATATTTTTTGTGTTAACAAATTCCTTCCCAGCAAGTCTATTCTTCTTACTTATATTTTTTTTCCATTTTTCTTCATGTCTTACTCGCTTTTTGCCTTTTTCTTGACTCCCTACGTTTGTATTGTCTTCTGTATCGGAGTCACTACAAGTGACCAGTTGAGCTGCATTCACCACAGGGCTGTTCAAAAGCCTAGGCCAACTTACCAGCGGCAAAATGGTGGACTTGGGTCTGATACACTATTATTAATGGTAGAGCCACAGTGGCGTGGGTCCAGCTTGGACTTATGATGTACAGGTTTCAAGCAAAACCTCAGAGCCATAATGTAGTAAGTGGAGTTACGTTTGTCTGGCTCTGATATGGGTAAGGACTTACGCTCTTATAACCTTGGTTAATTTGGAAAGTATAATTTTTAAAGAAGTCACGTTATTATGGCTCGATGTAGAATTAAAATTTACACACAAAACATCAAAAACCCGAAAATCACAATTTTTGGACTTACGCTAGTCTGACTCTGAGGTACAGACTTCTTTACGATCGAGAGTGAAATTTTATAATGCACACAGACAGTATGTAGTTCGTTGCTGATCTTTCAAGATATGTATGTATCAGCGCTGTCAGCGCCAATAAGTCGTTAAAAGGATATATTAGTGGTTTTAGTAAATGTATTATTTATTATAATTTTTGTGTCTTTGGATTTGTCTTCCTCGGGAATAAGATATTTTATAATAATAGTAAGTATATTTAAAGTATTTTTGTATACTTCACTTGGTCTATTAAATTTGTCACTATGTATGAGAAATCTTGTAACCTGTCAAAGCAAAGGGAATATAGCTCAGTGGTCGAGCGTGTGACCGGAGATCGAGAAATCCCGGACGATTCATATTCTTTTTTTTATTTTTGGTATTGTTTTAATAATTTTTTTTTAAAAGTGGTAGGTAAGAAAGTTAGTTTAACATTTAAATAAAATACAAATAACCTGTTAAGTATATTTATTTCTTTGAAATTATATAATAAAAGTATAACTTCTTACGTGCGTACAAAGTACATACACATTCTTTTTTTTTTGCACAAACTTTAACTTCAAGTATTACGTACCGCAATTTTTGAAGATTTTTGAGTAAATTTGTGCAAAGTCGAATCGGAATAATTTCGTACGGGGGTGACGCGGTTACGCCACAGCGCCGTCTAAAATCGGATGGGTGTACAATCACAGAACATCTGATACAATACTTTACATTTTGTCCCCACAACGATAAATATGTCACCGTAATCCACTCGACACCTCCGTCACTTAAGCTGGTTGTTAAAATCTTATAGGAAAAGCTTTTGTTTTTTTACCTGCTTTTAAAAGTTTTACCTAAATAAAACCGAACCCCTGTGGTTTTAACACTTGGTTTTCAAACCCTGTCCCTGTGCTGTCTTTTATAATTTACGATCCTAAATTTAGGATAGTGTAATCGCGAGCTTCAGTGACTGAATTTAGTGTCCTAAATCGTATCCTGAATGTAATAGCCTCTTTAGCGAAGCTAACGTTGAAATGAGTTAGTTGGTCAGAAACCTCAGTCAAGACAGACACGTCACATACTGAGATTTATTCTCATTTATTTATTAAGTGGCGGAATTGGAACCAAAATTAGGATGGGAACGAAACATATCGCTGATACCCAAGGCCGCCGAGAGAGATGAGCAGGCCCCGGTAAAAAGTGAAGATCGGGCCCCCGGCAAAAAGTGAAGAGCGAAAAAAATTGTTTAATTTTTATAGAAATAAAATTATTAAAAATAAATTATAAGAAACATTTCAAATATAAGTTTTATTAAATTTTGATAATATTTATAATAGTGAAAATATTTATAATACAGGTGTTTTTCGAGTATTTCGATCGGCAAAAATGTCTCTAATTTTAGAAAAATCGCATGATTTTGCCAACTCATTCTAAATTCACAAAGTTAATAGGCAGCTAACCGATCCTGTTTCATTGTAGCTATCATTACCTAATAGCATTTTTATGCGAAAAAGGAAACTAAAAGATCACCGGTAATGTGCAAAATATGTTTAACAAAATAACGATTCAAATTTGAGATGTTTAATTTTGTTAAGCAAATCTCTTGTAGAAAGTTGAGATTTACCAATCAATATTATCCGTGTATATCGCTCCCAGATAAAAAATTTCTTCTATCAATTCTTCACTGATGTCTTCTTTATAAAATTCGCGCAATACATATTAAGTAGATATATCATTTTCTTTTAATATTGTCTTCATCTTCATCTCGGAATATCCATAAAATTTTAAATAGCGAATGAATTTTATTTTCCTAATTAAATCTTCTGGTTAAATTGCTTAAATATGACAATATTAAATATTTCCCAGGGAAATATTGCGTCGGGCTCAAAATTATCAGTCGCATCATTACTAGGACCAGACAAATCATCAAAAATCTCACGAGAGCTTCTTGCGCCGTTTTTCTTTATTTGCTGTAAATACTGGATTTATTCCATAATTGCCGGTAACTAATTTAGATTTTTCAACATAGATTTTTCTGATTTTTGCAAATCTTCTAGAAGCCCTGATATATTTTTAATCTTCATATCCGTACCATAGTTTTATCTGACTGCACTATAGTACTTGACTCCTGTGACTTATTGCTATTAAAATTTTAAACCAAATCGATTAAAGATCATCATATTAAATATAGCTGAGTATTTATTAAATGCATTATGGGCATAAAGTGAAGAGCAAAAAAAAAACGGGAAAAATTACGTCTTTGGTCTGGTCGACGCCGCACATAGTTTGATTTTAAATAATTAGCCGGCCAAAAGTCAAATTTCAAAAGTGACGTTAAAAATTCAAGACACCTCCTAGAGACACCTGATGGTTTGTCTTAACAAAAACTTACTATCCCCACTCCAGAACTATTCAACGCGCACGTGTGCACTTGCGAATGCGCGCGCATGTAGCTGTTAGTGAATTTTGGTTCTCTTAGCTTAGTAGTCAACTTTTTAAAAATTGTGACATTTTGCAATATTCACTTTATTTTTCAAAGTGATGGAATCGAATAATATAGGTAGGTAAGAATAAATATTTCTTGAAATATTTTTAGAAAGTTTACTGTTATTTTATATTATTTTTAGAGAGTCAAAAACAAGCCGTTTTATAGTGACATTGTTGTTTAATTTTTATGTTTATAAGACATTTAGTTATATTATCGCCTCCGATCGAGCAATACTATTTATTTTATAGTATACTGCATATATTTGGCTAATTAATGGTATACAGTTTAGCTGCGGATAACTGCGGATGCCAGAAATACAGGGGTTTAAATTTTGCTATATATGATGACGTAACAAAAATAAAAGTACCTACATATTTGTTTTAAATATAATAATTGCGATTTTTTTTTGTTTTGACTACATTTGGTGACTACTCTGGCCTAAAAATAGTACTCCGTAAATATTTCATGAGACCAAATGGAGCTACAAGATTTTCCTAATCTAGAGAACTAATTAAAATATTTGGAAATTAACTTATTGAACTGTTATATCTGATAATTTAATCAATTTAAAACAAAGATTTCGAGATTTTAAAACGGCGATGATAGAGAAATGGTTAAAGACTCATGAAAAGATGCGGTATTTCTACAAGCAAATAAAGATTGGTTAAATGGAATAGTTAAAACTTGTAGAAAACAAATAGATGGAACCAGGTCGGCTTCCTAAATTATTTGAGGACTCTAGTGAAAGGATGAAAAGAAGAAAAACAGAAGAAATACGTTCTTTGCTTGATGGTGAAGCTATCGTTCATGAAGCACAGACATTACAGGCTCGTGAAAAAAGGAATGCAAAAGAGATCCCAGCTAGTGCAAGGAAATACATAGTTGCATACAGGAAATTAAAATTCTGACCAGCTATTAACAATTTTAAGAAGCAAGAAACGTGTACATAATAGGATCAAACCACGGTCATTTTGTTCTGAAATGATTAAAATGCTGTTACCTACCGGGTCAACCTAAATACTGAGTCCGATATGTCAGATACCGACTGAGGTATAAGTAAAACGCTGCATAATATTTTGTATTAATATTATATTTTGATTTTTTCTTTGAAAAATAAAAGTCAATTTTTAAAAAACAATATTTTTCTTTGATTTATACCAGTTTTAGTAGAAATATGCTGTAAAATAATTTTGGCCGCGTAAATCCATTAAATCGACGTATGTGCGCCGGGCCCCTTACATCGCCGGGCCCCGGTAAAATGTACCTCTCGGTGGGCCTGCTGGTACCTATGATTAATGTGATTCCTAATACATGTCCAGTGAAAACAATAACTCTTTGATAAGTATTGGCGATTACAACTTTTTTATATGTGTGTCCGCGAATATTATAACTCCCACAATATATACAGGGTGGTTCATCTTATTCGCCTCGGTGTCTGTACGGAAAACCACTTGATATTTTAAAAAAATTTCTTCACAGAAATATACAGGGCCATTAATACTACAATCTAAAAATAATGTGAATTATACAGGGTGCTCCAAAAAAGACTGGCATATCAAAGTTATATTTTTTTAAAAATCAATGGGAAAATCCCAATAGTTGGCTGTATACCATAGTTTAAAAAAACCAGTACAGAAGTAAAAACCTCGAGATGTATTCTGGTATAAAATCGTTTATTTAAAACTATAAAATGTCATGGATTGCAAAACGTTTTCGTTCTATACAGAACATCTTCAGTGCATCCTGCCGAGTAGTTTGAAACTAGCACACTTTAAATAGTGTTAACCTCATCGTATATGGTTTACATAATATAATATATTAAAATTTTATGACTACAAGTCGATGTTGATAGATAAAGTGGAACACATGCTAAAAGGGTGCCATGGTTCCCTGCTCGAAGATGCTAGGTACTTGCCAATTCAATGGGCATTGTGCCCATTGAATTATATATTTTTATATATATTTATATTATATTTATATATTTTTAACATTTTCTTTTTATATTTCTTATTTTTTTTATTTATTTTTTTTTGTTTTTTATGTATTTTTTTTATAATTTTTTTATTCTTTTTTTTTTCAGAGCTTTAATTTTAAACAATTAACATGGTTGTATAAAATTTTATAATCATCTAGATGGTTTGATTGTAAAAGGTATATAAGATTAAAAGGAACTTGTACATTAACTTGAACTATATTGGTATAGAAATTTGATATTTCAATAAAATGTAAAGGACATTCTAACAGCATATGTTGTAGATCAGCTAGCTCTCCACATAAACATTCATCATTGTCTACAAGTCCTATTTCTCTTTTGTAGACTGGAGTCAGACAGTGATTACTTCTTATTCGACAAATAGTTTTGATAAAGCCTCTGTTGGAAACTTGATTAAACCATGTCTTGTTGGGAAGTGTAGGCTGGATTTTTTTGTAATAATTTCCTTTGTCTGAATTATTGTATTGTTCCTGCCATTTCGTCCGTTTGATAGATCTGATAATAGAAATTATGTCTCCCATAGGAAGTTGATAGGTTTGCAGAGCGGATTCCTTCGTTGTTGCTTTTTTAGCCAGATCATCTACTATTTCATATTTTATACCAATGTGTGCTTTTATCCAGCACAATATTATATTTTTGCCCGATTTCAAAGCTTCAACTGTTCATTGCTATGATGTCACGGATGATATAATTTTCTGCAAAATTATGTATATTATTTTTCAATTTCTTTACAATGCTTTGGCAGTCTGTAAATATAACATAATTGAGTTCTTTTTGATTAATACATATTTTGTATGCTTCTTTAATTGCAATGAGTTCAGCTGTGAAAATTTTCATTTTATCAGGTAATCTGTTGTTTATTTTTATACTTTTTTTTGTGGGTAATATATAGCATATCCAACTTTTCCTTCCATTTTTGAACCATCCGTATATAATTTCTGATAACTCCCCCAGTTGTTTTGTACACTCTGAAGGTGCTCTATTTTAGTAAGGAAGTCTGTCGCACAAATCGCACACCTAGTTCAATTGTGCCACAACTGCAAAAAATTCGAATTTTGGGTTAAGGCTGTAAAATGTTGCCCATATAATGGCCCATCTAATGCAATACAGCCTGAACTAAAATATTGTTTTGGATAAGTATAAAGTAAGTTACTTCGGTATTTCACTGTAGGGTTTTTGGAGGTTTTGAAAATGCAATATGGCCATAACTGGGAGATGTGGCGATAATATACACTGCCACAATACAACCGATGTAATTCAATGCGTTCAATACGGCCACAACTGCAAAAAATCAAGAGAGATGTGGCGATAATATACACTGCCATAATACAACCGATATAATTCAATACGGCCACAACTGTAAAAATCAATTGATTTTTTCATTATATTGCCGCCGTATCCCCTAGGTGTCGTTTTATAAATGACTTTTTCACAATGCAATATCGCCATAACTATCAAAATAATAACGTTTTATTTTTAATAAATTGTAATAAGATCCAGCCAATAAGAGTATAATTTGCTACCTAAATTGTAATTTTGAAGCCAGTCATTCTCAAAATAAATTATTTACAGGGCAAAACGCGTTTACTACAGAACGTTTTGCTCATTTCTCGAGAATATTGTGTTTTGCACTTGTGGCATATTGAACTAGGTGTGCGAAATATTACTTAAATGAGAGTTATTGGAGATAAATAATCTTCATAATTTAGTTTTCGAGACGAGCTTTGTTCAATTTGGTGTATGTCGCCAATGGAATTGGAAACGTTGAGAAAGCTTTCCACAACTAAAAGCAGTTTCTTTTTTTCCCAGTAATATGAGTTAGGTATGAGGTGGTTAGATGAACAATTTTATTTAATAGCAGTTTATCGTTAACCGCTACTTTAACTATAAATTTCTCACTTAGGTATTCCCTGCGTAATGAAACTGGAGGTTCATTAAGCTCACATTCCATGACCAATATAGGTGTGCTACGAAGATAACCAGTGCATAACCTAAGTGCTTTATTTTTGACCCTCTCGATTTTTTGGAGTACAGAGTTTGATGCTGAGCCATAAAAAATAGATCCATAGTCTAAGATCGATCTTATTAAATTTCTGTATAGTGATATTGATATGTTTGGATCAGCTCCCCAGTTACTGACACTTACAGTCTTCATGATATTCATTGCATTTTCCATTCTTTGTAATATGTAATTTGTGTGTTCTTTCCAATTTAATTTGGAGTCTAAGAATATAATAGATGCCGACGAAAACAATTATTTCCCTTTCTGTTTCTGTGTTTGCCGACGAAAACAATTATTTCTGAGAACTTTTACTAATTATAATTTTCGTGGACCCACAACCAGAAATGATGTTTTTTGCCGATACTCCTCAAAAAATAAATTTTTTCGCTAACATTTTATTAGGGATTATAATTTTCAAAATCATAAATTCGAAATTAATGTTTTTCGCGGCGTTCATTGAAAGTTCTACTCTTAACGGCATTTTCTGGAGTTATACTTTTCGTAGGCGGCGGCGATATATAACTAGAAGAAAGTAAAACACCAGCTAAGACTATTTCCAGAACTGTTATTAAACCACAATTAAATATATCCTTAAAGTTTTCCACATAAAAAGAAGTACAGTATCCGGCGTGTCTGTTCCAAGTAAGTACCTAGTATACAGGGTGATTGATTAGTGTGAGGAAGCTCAGTATATCTGTTATAGTAAAAATTACAAAAAAAAGTTATTGACAAAAATTGTAGGTAGCTTTAAACTCCACATTTTAAAATTAGCTACAATCTTACAGGGTGTTCCATAAGATGGTGGCAGACCAAACTTTTGTTTTTTTTAATGGAACACCCTGTATTTTATTTTAAATTTGAAATCTACTTCACTTCCACATCACAACAATGTCAAGTTTTATTATGTTATACCGGGTATTTAAAAAGTTATAACCAATATTACCTGAAAATCGTATCAAGTTTAACTCCCTGTATAATTAAAAAATAGCATAGGAACACTGATCTATTGCAACCATAGTTTTTTAATAATTGTTAAAAATTATAAAACATATTCGTTTTCATAATATTCGTTAAATCAAATACAGGGTAAGTCAAAATGCAAGTACATTATTTTCTTTGTAATTTTAAATAGAACACCCTGTATTTTATATCACTATCGAAAAGTACTAATATCGTACTTCAAATTTTATGAAGTACTCCCTATACCTAAAGTTATCAGTTTTCTAGATATTTTTATTTTTCCATCAAAGTATTAATTTGGTAGATATTTTAACGTTTACCAATAATTATTGTGAGTTGGCCATGATTGATTTGTCAGAAACTGACAGTTTGACATTATTGTTTATTAATTCAGTATTGGGTACACCGTAAATTAGCAACAATTATTATTTAGTAATTCAGTAATTAATTCAATTTAAATTAGCAATAATGAATTTTACTACTGATGAAATGGTAGATATGATCTGGATTTTGGGGGAATGCAATAAAAATTCATTACTATCAGCTAGAATTGATCAAGAACGGTTTCCAGATAGGCGGCAACCTAGACAAGATACATTTGAAAAATTGAAAGATCGATTTAACCGCACTGGTTCAGTGAATTATGAAAAACATGAACGAACAAAAACTAGTGTGACAGAGGAAGACGAAATGAGTGTGTTGATGGCAGTTACAGAAAACCCACATACAAGTATAAGGAGTATTTCTAATGAACAAGAACTTAGTTACTACTCTGTTCAAAACATTCTATCTAAAAACAAGATGCACCCTTATCATATTTAAAAGCACCAAGAATTAAATAATGATGATTTTCACAAACGAATAGTATTTTGTGAATGGGCCTTAGAAAAAATTAATGAGCAGAGAGATTTTTTTGATTATGTCCTATTTGGCGATGAAGCTACATTCCATCGAAACGGTTCTGTTAATTGTCATAACTTTCACTACTATTACACAAGTAATCCATACCACATAGTAACACATAGTCAAACAAGAACAAGATGGTCTCTAAATGTGTGGGGAGGTATCGTCGGTAACCATGTAGTAGGAATATATTTTTTTTGAAGATAATTTAAATGTTGAGATTTATTTAGATTTTATCGTAAATCAGTTACCGATATTATTAGAAGAGGTTCCACTTAATATACGTGAACAAATGTGGTTTCTACATGACGGTGCTCCTGCGCACCACAACGAATTAATACGTGGTGAACTTAATGATCAGTTTGGTGAAAGATGGATCGGAAGGGATGGACCGGTAAGGTGGCCCCCCCAAGGTCACCAGAGTTCAATAAAAGGACTCATTTTTTTGGGGTTACGTTAAGAACGAAGTATATAAAATACCTCCAACAACAAGAGATGATATGAAAAATAGAATCCGAATTGTATTTCAAAATATTTCTTTACAAATGCTTAGTAATGTAAGCAACTCTTTCAACGACCGCTTTCAAGTATGCATAGATGTTTTGGGAGGTTATTTTGAACACCTTACTTAAGTAAGATAAGTTAAAATTACTGTTGTTTTTTATTTTTTTGTGTTGTTATTTTTTTTTTAATTTTCCGTCGGTTATTTTTTATAAATTTTTTTTAAAATAAATTGTTTTCTTTTCTTTGTCGTTATTTCGTTACTGAATTAATAAACAATAATGTCAAACTGTCAGTTTCTGACAAATCAATCATGGCCAACTCACAATAATTATTGGTGTACGTTAAAATATCTACCAAATTAATACTTTGATGGAAAAATAAAAATATCTAGAAAACTGATAACTTTAGGTATAGGGAGTACTTCATAAAATTTGAAGTACGATATTAGTGCTTTTCGATAGTGTTATAAAATACAGGGTGTTCTATTTAAAATTACCAAGAAAATAATATACTTGCATTTTGACTTACCCTGTATTTGATTTAACGAATATTATGAAAACGAACATGTTTTATAATTTTTAAGAATTAGTAAAAAACTATGGTTGCAATATATCAATGTTCCTATACTCCTTTTTAATTATACAGGGAGTTAAACTTGATACGGTTTTCAGGTAATATTGGCTATAACTTTTTAAGTACCCGGTATAACATAATAAAACTTTACATTGTTGTGATGTGGAAGTGAAGCAGATTTAAAATTTAAATTAAAATAGAGGGTGTTCCATTTAGAATAACATAAGTTTGGTCTGCCACCATCTGATGGAACACCCTGTAAGATTGTAACTAATTTTAAAATGTGGAGTTTAAAGCTGCCTACAATTTTTGTCAAATTTTTTTTATAATTTTTACTATAACAGATCTACTGAGCTTCCTCACACTAATCAATCACCCTGTATAATATATTTATTATTTCTTCGTCATAAAATCCAATTCATCATCGTAGTTATTTTGTTAGTTATCCGTCGTGATTAATTTTGGTTAAGAAACAACATAAATTCCAAACTATAGTATAAATATCATTTATTCATTTGCAAAGAACATAATAAGGTCATGATTTTTTTAGACTTTAATTTAAGTTTAATTCGTGTCTTATCATTAGGCTTTTTTTGTGTTTTTTATATGAGGTGATATAAAAAAGTTTCAACAGATAGTGGATAACCTTCTGTATCACGCGCATGTTCCATGCTAACGCGCAAGTTCCTTTTCATGCTTGCATTGAAAGTAGCGTCAGAAATTTTGACATGTCTTAGATATAACCTAATGTTTTTTTGGTCCGGTACGGTAAATCTTTACTGTTACACTTATTGTAATAAAGAAAAATTTTAGAATCCGTCACTTACTTATGTACTATTTATATTGTGGTAGTAACTCTTTCGCGGTTCATCCGTAGATTTTGCATTTTGGGAGGACAATTACCTGATTTAACTGCAAACAGGATCTCCAGTAGGACTTACACACACCAGACAACCAGTTTTTACCGTGCCAAGAGGACATTCCTAGCTGAAGATTCAACCTTTTACTTTTAATAGCTGCTGTACAAGAAAAGTTTTATTCACTTTTCAGTACCTGCTTTTGTTATTACATATTTGCTTACAATTGTACACTTCCTCATATCCATGTGATCAAGTAAACTAGATATATTATTCTTGATAGATAGGGGAGGGTTTTTGTTTTTGTTCAATATAAGTAATACATAGGTGCTTTTTTCGAATAAACATTATCAGGTCTTGGTAAATAATAACTACTAACTACAAATAAGCGAATCTTAAAATTTAATAGGGAAGAGGGTTAATAAAATTTATGTCAAGGTTTTTAAAATAGGGAATACGTTTAATAGGGTTTTAAATAGGATATAAAGAGTCTCTGAACAGCTCATTTATATAATTAGTACGTTTGCTAGGTGAGATATTTATTTTGTGGTAACATTTGTTGTCCTTTTCTTGTATCTCACCTCTTTTACGGTTTATTTAGGTTACATTACTAACTTTTAGTATTAAGACATTTTGCTATTCCCACGGACTTTGACTTTCATTGTTATCTTAATACCTTTTAAACCGGGAGATATTGACAGAACTTCAACCACGATTTTCTGAGTCCTGCCCTTTGCAATACTGCGCAATAAGAAAAATCCACGGTTTTTCTGTGACATTTTTCTGTGAAAATTAGATGTTCCATGAAAAAAAAAGGGGGGAGTTGCATTGAATTTCTGAGTATGCCATATTCATAGAATGACAGGATACTATCGATTTTATGGAGAAATTTTTTTGGGCAGGAGGATTGCAGTAGGACTAAGGGAGTATATAGATATACGAAGATATAATGAAGATAATCAAATTTTCATAATTTTCTGAGTCCTGCCAACTTAATAAATTAAACATATACATATACATATACCTATTTCAAAATAATCAAAAAATGTTTGCATTACGTCTCCTAATGTTTAACTGCACTTGTCCCTTGAAAAATTCTGTGGAAAATTGTCACCTTGGTTCCGTGATTTTCTAAGTCATAAAATAAATTTTATTATAAAATAAATAATTTAAGTAGGCATTATTCAAAATGGCAGGATGTTTAGTTACACCTTTTTTACTATACATAGTTAGAAAAATGTGTAAAAAAATTCGTGGAAAAAATACTTAAAATTAAACACAAAAAAGTTATGTGATAAAATAACCATTTCCCTACCCAAAACTGACTCCTATGACCGGTACTAGAGATTCGCAATTGATGAAATCGACTTATCTCTGGAAGATAAAAAGGCGGACCAGTTTTTGTCTTTAGAAATGGAAGCGTTCTGGAGATATAAAAAAACTAATTACAAGGCGCCATCTTCAAAGAGCTCTAGCTCCCTTAGGAATCATTTTCGGATTAGGTGAATTGTGTTAAATTGTGTTAACATTATCTGAGGAATCTTAAAATTATATACAGGGTGTTGAATTAAAAAAACATAAGTTTGTATCACCCTGTCAATACGGGTAGCCCTGTATATTAGAAAATATTTTTAAATTATGGTTCTTTCTGTGCCCCACGTTTTACCTAAATAACTTTTTTTCGTATCTCTTACGACAAACGACTAATTAGACTTTGTCACACTAATGCCCCACCCTGTATACGAAATAACTATAAAATCATCCTACCTCTTTGTAAATAGACTTATATTAAGATTTTTGAAACATATATGCAAAATGACATGACTCGAATTTTCTTACAAATCTAGGACTCCTGCCGTCTTACAAGAACCGTTTAACCTTCCTGCCGAGTACCGAAAAAGTATTGATTTCATTTTATGATTATTACTTTTTAAAGGCAGGATTTAGAAAATCACGGAATCAGGGTGAAAATTTTCTGCAGAATTTTCCAAGGGTAGACTTCAACAGTAGGAGACGTCATGCCAACATTTTTTGTTGATCATTTTGAAATAAATATGTTAAATAATTTAGTTGGCAGGGTCCAGAAAATCATGAAAATTTCATTATTTTCCTTACATGTTTGTATACATATTTCATCGAAATTCATCGCCAACCCATATTTTTATTTTTTGGAAAATTTAATTTTTACAGGAAAATGTCACTGAAAATTTGTGGATGTTTCCACAAATTGTAAGTACCTCGTCTACCCTTCCAGTGTTGCAAAAGACAGGACTCAAGAAATCGTGGTTGAACTTCTGTACAGGGTGTTCCGGAAAATAGTGCGTTCCGTTAAGGTATGGATAGAATAGACAATTTAGAACAAAAAAGTCCTATACCATTTTTTCTAAAGTTAACCGTTTCAAAAAAAAAAAAGATTACATTGTTTTCCATATACCTGTATTTTAATGTTTAGAAATTTAAATTGCCTGGCAACATCGCGATCGTACGCACTACGGAATAATATTAAAAGATCAGATAGTAATAGACCAAGAGGCAGCGCTGAAAAATCTATTTGAATTTACTAAAGCTAGATTTTTCATAGTTGATTACTGTGAGTGTGTAGAGAAACATACTGCGGTCGGTCAAGCGAAACGTAGAACAGGGGTTACTGAGAGGGTAACAAAGTTGCTTTCCTACGAAGGTAATTAAATCCATTTACTAAGGCTGAAAATCAGTACACACATTCTAAATTAAATATAAAAAAAAGTTATTATAGCCGGTCAGCTGTATGACGGGACAGAGCCGGTCGGTCGGCCCCAATAGTCGATTGAGGAAATGAAGCATTTTGGCTCACAATTTTTTCGTCCAGCATGGATTTACTTGAAATGTTCACAGAAGGTAGAAAATAGTCCAAGGATCATTTTATATATCATGCCGCTATCATACGCCTAAACCTTGGGGGTGGTTGCCACCCCATCTCGGGGGTGGGAATTTTTTATTACATTTTAACCATGTAATTCGATGGAAAAAGTTATTCTAAGAAAAAATGTTTTTTACATTTTCTTCGTAAAACTAATATTTTTCGAGTTATTCGCTCTTGAAAATAACAGTTTTTCGACGAAAACATCGACTTTTTTAGAGGGTTTTTTGAGAATACCTTGAAAAATATGCATTTAATCAAAAAAACTGTGGATATAGAATTTGTTTTTTTTAGTAACACAAACCAAATTATTTTCCTATAATATCTTTAAGAACAATAAAAACCGAGATACGGCATGTTAAAAGTTAGCTTTTTTCGTCAAATGCATAATTTGAAATATTCAAAGCCAAATAATGGAAAAAATTTGCATTTTTCGAGGAAAACTTAAATAATCTTTTTCCAAGCATACAATTAGACCTTTCAAAAAAAAAAAAGAATAAAATGTTTCTAGCATGAAAATTAAGCGACTTACAAAAAAAATGTCTGTACCTGCTTTTCTCTACGAAAAAACCAGTGAAAAAAACCCCCTAACTACCTTCCTAATTCAAAATTAGTCTTCACCTTTCTGTATTTCCTTTTAAATTTATATTATCAATACACTCAAGGAGTTTGACCTATTTAAAATGCCCAATTTTGGAAAAATTGGAGTTTACAAGAAAAATTGATTTTTTGCAATTTGGTATTTTTCACCATTTACTTCAAAATATCTCCGAAAATACTGAAGATAGGAAAAAAATTATAAACTACTAAATTGTAGCTTTTTTAATGACCAAAATTACCCTGTGCATATATTTTCATTACAGTGAATAGTTAGCCAGATATAGGGATGGCAACGATGTATCGATAAATTAAATATATCGATATATTTTAAAATTTTATCGATATTTTTATATCGATATTCAACTTTCGATATATTGGAAAATATATCGATATTTGAGATTCAATGTATCGCCCACACAGGATTAATATACCATATTGGCTAGATATAAAATTATAATAAAATCTTATAACATAAATTAAATCCTTACTGTTTTGAGACGCTTAGTATACTAGAGGTCAGGGAAACCGAACGAGAACAACCAGACACAGTAAGCATTAAATCCGGACCCTGGAAGTGTCGTAGGTTTTCGAAACGGACCCTCGGGGAACATAATTGGTGACCCCCGCTATAGGTCATAGGTACTAAAGACATATTCAATATTCTACTACTCTAAAGAAATATAATCACGATTTTCGACCAGTATTATTTAATTTGAATCTCGTATACCCTTAACTTATTTTCCAAGTTTCAGGTAGTACCATATAATATTTTTTAACTTTTAACAATGTTTTTCAAGAGTACGCGCTATGTAAACCCTAATAAAACGATTTCAAATTTGTCACGTTCACGTAGTACGTTCTATAAAGTTTTATAATAATTATTGTATTGTATTTACTAAAACCCTAAAACTCAAGATGTCTATGATACTGGTGTTGGAATCCAACATTTCGTTTTTACCATCTACCATCGAGAATTCGTCCAAGTAGGTACCTATTGTTGAATTTGTGTGTAGTTAATAATAATAAAACGAGAAACAATAATGGCTCCACCCAAAAGCAATGTTTGGTTGCATTTTAAGAAAATTAATAAACAACAATCTCGCTGCAATTTTTGCTCCAAAGTTTTAAGAACATCTGGAAATATCTCCAATTTACACGACCACTTAAAACAAAATTATAATTTACTTTTTTAGTAGTTTATTTTAGTAATTATTTTATTTTATTTAATCATTTAAGAATATATCGATATATCGATTATTTTCTCTGATATATATCGTATATCGATATCTTCATTCGATGTATCATATGATACGATATATCGATGTGTAATTTTTATTTGCCATCCCTAGCCAGATATAGCTGTTTAAAACCTCTATTTACCAGCAAACACCCCCTTAATCGAGCCCTTTAAACCCGCCCCAATTAAAAACTAAGGCATCTTACGGAATTTAATTTGCACAGTCTTATAGCTCTTTAAAAATCATACAAAATCATTTTTGAGGGTATCAAAGTTGCTTTTCTACGAAGGTAATTAAATCCATTTACTAAGGCTGAAAATCAGTACACAGTGAGATGTAATATTTTTCCAAAATTAGGCATTATAAATAGGTCAAACTCCTTGAGTGTATTGATAATATAAATATGAAAGGAACTACAGAAAAGGTAAAGACCAATTTTGAATTAGGAAGGTAGTTAGGGGGTTGTTTTCACTGATTTTTTCGTAGAGAAAAGCAGGTATCGACATTTTTTTGATTATAGGTCGCTTAATTTGCATGCTAGAAACTTCTTATTATTATTTTTTGAAAGGTCTAATTGTATACTTGAAAAAAGATAATTTAAGTTTTCCTCGAAAAATGCAAATTTTTCCCATTATTTGGCTTTGAATATTTCAAATTATGCATTTGACGAAAAAAGCTTACTTTTAACATGCCGTATCTCGGCTTGTATTGGTCTTAAAGATATTATTGTAAAAGAATTTGGTTTGAGTTACTAAAAGATATAATTTTAATATCTACAGTTTTTTTGATTAAATGCATATTTTTGGAAGTATTTTTAAAAAACCCTCTAAAAAAGTCGATTTTTTCGTCGAAAAACTGTTATTTTCAAGCACGAATAACTCGAAAAATATTAGTTTTACGAAGAAAATGTAAAAAACATTTTTTTCTTAGAATCACTTTTCCCATGGAATTACGTAGTTAAAATGTAATAAAAAATTCTCACCCCCGAGATGGGGTGGTAACCACCCCCAAGGTTTTAGCGTATGATAGCGGCATGATATGTAAAATGTTCCTTGGACTATTCCCTACCTTCTGTGAACATTTCAAGTAAATCCATACTGGACGAAAAAATTGCGAGCCAAAATGCTTCATTTCCTCAATCGACTATTGGGACCGACCGACCGGCTCTGTCCCGTCATACAGCTGATCGACTATAATAACTTTTATTTATATTTAATTTAGAATGTGTGTACTGATTTTCAGCCTTAGTAAATGGATTTAATTACCTTCGTAGGAAAGCAATTTGATACCCTCTCAGTAACCCCTGTTCTACGTTGCGCTTGACCGACCGAAGTATGTTTCTCTACACACTAACAGTAATCAACTGTGAAAAATCTAGCTTTAGTAAATTCAAATAGATTTTGCAGCGCTGCCTCTCCGTCTATAAAGACAGGAAAACAAACACATGGATAAGACAGAAAACCAAAGTCACCGATGTAGTACAAAAATCATTAAAATTGAAATGGGAATACGCTGGACATGTAGCTAGGACCGATCTAAACAAATGGCACAGAACAATTCTAACCTGGAGACCATACCAACACAAATGACCCAGAGGCAAACCTCCTATGAGATGGACAGATTGAGCGTTCAAGTACCCTAACAACACAAAACATTCCAGGAATATACTATCAAAGTTCAATTAATGTTTGAATGTCCTGGACATTCAAAGAACATTCGGTGAACATCTGATTAAGTTATTCGTGGAATGTTACCACAAGATATTCTATCAACATACTACTAATGTCCTATATTTTAAGAAAGGCCATTTACTATTCAATTTGCATTCATGGTCAAATTTGCCGCGCGTGTATATTATGTATTTAGGCAATCCAAACCACGTGAGTGTTATTTAAAGTGTTTGGAGAACTTTTCACGCGAATTAGATGTACTCGAACATGCAAAGTTTCCGTTGTCTCATAAGAAACATTTATGTCATTTTCAAGAGTGTTTTTGTTCCGCGCGAGTGCTAATTAGTGAAAAAAAAAACTCGAACTTTGTGTCAAAACATTCTTCGGTTTGTTGTAAGTCTTGACAGCAGTATAAAGGTGGGAATCACCGCTCCAAAGTAACGTATTATTTCATGATTATTATTTAAATAAATATTGCAATTTTATAAATATAGAGATTACAAAAGCATTAAAAAAACCCGACGGGGGTTAATTTTCCGCAGGGTTGAACTGAAATTAACCCCTCTCGCGGTTTTTTTTACATCAAATCAAGAAAAATAATAAAAATTAAAAAAAAAATAAGAAAAGTAGAACAATATTTTATTATACCAAAAACTGTTAACTGTAAATAAGAGGTTAGTGTTTAGATTCAAAATTATTGATAATAAAATATATTATTTAATAACGCATGAGAATATGCTTCAGATCTTAACGACTTTAAACCATGAGCCAAAATTATAATACTCAGTATGTACAGTATCCACAACAGGACATTACTATAAATCCATCACTAAATTCACTAAACCAATGTGCAGGACCGTACGCGCAAATTCAATATGTACCAATTCAACAGTCCTTATATAATAACACAGCTCAGAATATTCAAAACGTGCAACCGCATTTAGTTTCACAACCGATGCAGCCTTCTACTAGTGCAGCACAATATTATCCTGTACTACCTGTTCAATCGCAATCCCAAGCTGAATCTGCACCAGATGATTGGAAACACGTACATAACAAAAAAAGAAATCGAATTGATAGCCCGGAAAAATATATTAGAGCAACAAAACAATCCAAAATAGATGATTACTGGTTAAACTCACCAATATCGACCTCCAACAAATTCTCTGTATTACAAAAAGAACAAAACGATGCAAATCAGGATACAGCTACAGAAGAACAAAACGATGCAAATCAGGATACAACTACAGAAGAAAACCAGAGCCAAAATACAAATACAACTACTAAAACGCCACCAATATTTGTCTACAGTGTTAAAAATATTACTCCGCTTACCAAACTACTACAAACGATTGCAAAAGATGCTTATGTATTAAAAACTCTCGCCAATGACCAAGTAAAAATAATGCCTCAAAATAACGAAGTCTACTCTGTCATAACAAAAGCACTAGAAGACAAAAATACTGAATTTCATACCTACCAACTCAAAGAAGATCGCTCATTCAGAGTTGTACTAAGAAATGTACATCCATCTACAGATATCAACGAAATTAAGGCCGAAATCCAAAGCGTAGGGCACGAAGTCATAAATATCAATAACATTCGTCAATCAGGTACTAAAAAGCCATTACCACTGTTCTACGTTGAACTAAAACAAGCCGAGAATAACAAAGATATATATGAGATCGATTCATTGTTGAACTATAAAGTAATTTTTGAACCTCCACATAAAAAACGTGTAGTACCTCAGTGCATAAAATGCCAACGCTACGGCCACACCAAAAACTTTTGCTACCTTTCTCCAAGATGTGTTAAATGCGCGGGTAACCACAGATCTGATCAGTGCTCTTACAAAGAAAGAAACAACCAGGTGAAATGCGTGCTGTGTGAAGGAAATCACCCAGCAAACTATCGTGGGTGCTTAGTCCACAAAGAGCTGCAAAAAAGAGCATTTCCACAACTGAGAAGCAAACCAACAAGTCAGCCTGTCCAATCAAACCAACACTTAGTAGTCCCGAATGTAACCTATGCTCAGGTAGCAACCGCTGGTAATCAAATACCATCAAATACAGCTCCCAGTCTTCAACAATCCACTGACATGCTCGAACTTAAAAATATGATCAAACAATTGGTAGAACAAATGAGCACAATGTTAAACCTCTTAACCGCTCTCATTGCTAAAAAACCCTAAGATGGAGGCGTTTCTAAAACTAGCTTCATGGAACGCCAATGGCTTATCACAACATACACAGGAAATCAAATACTTTCTACCTACACCTTCATAAAATAGATATACTGCTAGTATCCGAAACTCACTTTACACAAAAAAGTTACCTTAAAATTCCAAACTATACTATATATACTACTAATTATCCAGATGGATCAGCACATGGAGGCTCTGCTATTATAGTTAGAAATACAATAAAACATCATAATGCTGGCGAGTACCAAACAAATCATATTCAAGCGACCAATATTGTGGTTGAAGACTGGGATGGACCACTTACAGTATCTGCGCTGTATTGCCCCCCACGACACTCTATCACAAACGAACAATTTAAAGATTATTACAATTCACTTGGGAGCCGCTTCATAGCAGCAGGGGACTATAATGCCAAACATACCAGGTGGGGATCAAGACTAATCACTCCGAGAGGTAGAGTTCTCTTAAATATCATAGAGTCAAATAATATGGATTATTCATCAACCGGCGAACCAACATACTGGCCCTCGGACAGAAATAAAATCCCCGATTTGGTCGATTTTGCTGTAGTTAAGAACATCCCTAGGTCTAATATAAAAGCTACATCATGCTACGAATTATCTTCTGATCACTCGCCTATACTATTCACAGTTGGAACCCAGGTACTTATTAAAGAAATATCCCCCTCACTTTATAACAGACGCACACACTGGCCAAAATTCAGATCTATCCTGGAGAACAAGGTGTCTCTAGACATTCCACTAAAAACCAAAGAGGACATTTTTCTTGCTGTGGAACAACTAACTACAAATATCCAATCAGCTGCCTGGCAAGCAACACCAACAATACAAAATAAATGCATAATAAATGACTGCCCACAAGTTGTCAAAGAAAAAATTTTGCTAAAGAGAAGACTGAGGAAAAGATGGCAACAGACCAGAGATCCTGCTGATAAGCGTAGATTCAATAGTGCATCAAGGGAATTAAAAAAGCTCTTCGAAGATCTCAAAAACCAATCACTTCAGTCATCATCATCATCAACCCGTACGCGTCCACTGCTGGACATAGGTCTCCCTCAGCTCTTTCCATTCATCTCTATTTTGTGCGGCTTGCATCCAGTTACCGACAACATGTTTCAAATCATCGGCCCATCTGGTTAGTGGGCGTCCTCTGCTCCGTAGTGCTTCTTCTCGCGGCCTCCACTCGACAATACGTTTTGTCCATCGGTTGTCTGACAATCTGGCGACGTGTCCTGCCCAATTCCACTTAAGCGACGCGATTTTTTCGACAGCGTCTGTTGTTTTTGTTCTACGGCGTATTTCTTCGTTTGGGATTCGGTCTCTCAGGGAGACACCCAACATCTGGCTCTCCATAGCCCTCTGAGTTACGCGAATCTTGTTCACTACCTTTTTTGTTAGTGTTAATGTTTCGGCTCCATAAGTGAGTACAGGCAACACACATTGGTCAAAGATTTTCCTTTTGAGGCATATGGGCAAGTCCTACTTGGTACTCAGTACTACTTGGAAAATTTAGATTCTACTAAAGATACCGATTATTCGCTATGGAAAGCCACGAGAAAACTGAAACAACCCCAGAAACCGTCACCTCCAATTAGAAAATCGGACAGAGAATGGGCTCGTAGTGCACAAGAGAAAGCAAGTTGTTTTGCAGAGTATTTTTCCGAAGTATTTACTCCCAATCAAGTGAATTCACCTGTGGAAGTAGACGTATTCTCATTTCTTCAAAGTCCATATCAAATGAGTTTGCCTATTCCGAAATTTAAATCGTCCGAAGTCATCTTGGCTATTAATAATTTAAACGATAAAAAATCTCCAGGGTACGACTTGATCAGTGGAAAAGTATTGAAAGAATTACCTATCAAATGCATAAAACTTATAACGTTTATATTCAATGCCATATTAAACTTAGGTTACTTTCCTGATCAATGGAAAGTGTCTCAGATAATAACCATTCTTAAACCGGGGAAACCTCAAGAAGAAACTACATCGTACAGGCCAATCAGCCTCTTGCCAATCACGTCTAAAGTTTTCGAAAAACTATTAGTAAAAAAACTCGAACCCTGGATCAAAAATCTAATTCCAGACCACCAGTTTGGATTTCGATCCCATCACTCAACAATCCAACAAGTTCACAGAGTGGTAAAACATATAAATGCTGATTTTGAGGCCAAAAGGTACTGTTCAGCGGCATTTCTTGACGTTAGGCAGGCATTTGACAAGGTATGGCATGAAGGCCTCCTATACAAGCTAAAAAAGACATTACCGCACAGCTTTTACATTCTTCTTGAGTCATATTTGTCAGGTAGGTGTTACTTTATTAAATACCAAGATGCAATTTCCAAACTCTATTCTATCAAAGCTGGCGTACCACAGGGTAGCGTACTGGGACCTACCTTGTATCTCTTGTTTACCGCAGATATACCTCCACCTCTTCAGGAACCACTAGAGGAGAGACCACTTACAGAAGAAATGACGCTAGGAACATTTGCCGACGATACTGCAATCCTAGCCTCACACACAGACCCTATTTATGCCTCGCATATCTTTCAAGCGTATCTAGACAGAGTACAAATTTGGTTTTTGGAATGGAAAATTAAAGTGAATAAAGGAAAATCTATTCAAGTTACATTTACAACACGAAGAGGAACTTGTCCTCCTGTAACTTTAAACAATCACCAATTACCATCAGCCAACGAGGTAAAATATCTTGGTATTCATTTGGACAGAAGTCTCACATGGAGGAAACATATCTGGACCAAGAGAAAGCAACTAGGTCTCCAATTCAGAAATATGTATTGGTTAATGGGCCGTTCATCAAGACTATCTCTGGATAACAAATTGCTGCTCTATAAGGCAATACTTATGCCAATCTGGACATATGGGTTGGAACTATGGGGAACAGCCAGTCACTCCAACATCGAAATCATCCAACGCTTCCAATCAAAAACCCTCAGAACCATCACTAATGCACCTTGGTACATCAACAACAGAATTATTCATCGAGACCTTAAAACTGATACGGTACAAGAAGTCATCACAAAACGTAGCGCTGCTTACATTGCCAAGTTGGAGGATCATAAAAACCAGTTTGCACTTAACCTCCTAGACAATTCCCAAGAACAGCGTAGGTTAAAGAGGTTCAAACCATTGGACTTACCATTTAGAGTAAACTTTTAAACTAATGAGTTAGTAGTTATGAAATGTAATTATTTTGTACACAACTTTATAAAAATTGTACTTTGATTTTGCCAGTGGGTAAAATCTTCCTTGTCCTTAGTCAATGTAATTACTTTTGTTTATTGTTGACACTCAACAGATTGCAAAATAATTTTAAATAAATAAATAAAAAATTGTTTATCCTCGTATTTCGTCTATTTTGGATTCATTTGGATTTTGTTTTCTGTATTTTGTGAACTTTATAAACACACTGCAAAGTGATTATTTAAGGAAATTATTGCAAACTCCAGATGTTTGGAGAAAGGTAGGGGAAACAATTTTTATTTACTGTTTATTTTTCTCTGATATTTATCAATATTGATGAATTTTGCAAGCAATAACATTATTTCTTTTATTATTTTAGATATTTATTGAAGCTGAAAATAATTGGGGATTTAGATCCATATACAATTCAGTCAGAATTGGATTTTACCATAAAGTGCATTCCACCAAATTACTATTATAGATATTTATGCATATCTGGTGGAGTCTTGCAGTTACTACTCTAAGCAGCAGATGAAAGCATATAAAAGCCTGTAGGCACATAAATATTTTACAGCTGGATTTGTTTTTAAAGTTGGAGCAAAGTTGCAAGTCACAAGCAACAACTTCGTAAGTACCTACAAGAATATTGAGGAAATCCAGCTCCTTGATACTACTGGGCAAACTAGAAGATTGCAGAGGACAAAGCCTTTTGAACTAGTTTGAGTGATAAGTGATAGTGAAAAGCAGAGCATAATGCTTGTGTGCCTGTGTATGTTAGACTAGTGCGGTTAGAAAAGCAGAGCATAGTACTTGTGTGCCCGTTAGATTAGATAAGAGATGCTATGGGGTAAGCTCTTCATTTTAAGGAATAGTAGTAATTTAGGTTAAATTAAAATTGCTCATTGGTCAGAGTTATGACGAGATTGTAATTGTAATGTACAATTCAATACAATGAATCGTCATCGAAATGATGATTATGGAAAAAAATATATGACAAGATTTTGTGCAATAAAAATGTTTATACGGCCACATATACTTCTGGAATATCGTCGGTGATGTGACAATACCTCCTACCTGCTTTTTCATGAATTTTGTAGGAGATGAAAGTTTGGACCACTTCCTGTTTTCATATATTTTTTGACTTGTTTTGTAGTAAATTCAACTATCTATTTACTACAAAACAAGTTAAAACTTACCTATGAAAACATGAGATGACCTTAAAAAATGTTTTTCGTCTCATGCAAAACTCATGAAAACACTTATAGGAGGTATTGTCACATCACTGACGATATATTTCAGAGAATTTCTAAAAAATATACTTTGAATGTCCTAAGAACATTCGTAGACATTCATGGAATGTTCAACAAGACATTCAGTCTAAAAAATGTACTGCGAATGTTCAAAGAACATTCGTAGACATTCATGGAATGTTCCAACAAGACACTCAAGGAATGTTTAAAATGCTGACACAGCACTTTCCTGGGACTTTCCAGGGACGTTCATGTGCTTTTAGGGACATTCCAGGAATGTTTTCAATGTCCTGTGTGTACCTTCTAGGAACATTCCTGGAATGTTTTGTGTTATTAGGGTATTACGTAACGCGATTTTTGAAGATTTTTAACCCCCCCCACCTTACGAACGCACTCTTATGGGAGTTTAATTGACCCCCCCACCTGCGTTACGTAATACTTGAACGGTCCCTGATCTTAAACGGATTGCCGGGAAAAATTGGCTACAAGTAGCGTACAATAAAAAACAATGGAAAGGAAGACTTGAAGAGGCTTATGTTCAGATGTGGACGTGAATGGCTAGACGACGAAGAAGAAGAACGAGAACGAACGAGAGCGAATGTGGCGGTCGCGGGCAGCGTTCTTGGTGACGTAATTTGGCGACCCATGGTGTCCAGGAGTAACCGTGGCGACGTCCTTGGCTACGTCGCCATGGTGTCCCGGTGAGGTACGGCCTTAATATGCTACAAATGTTGTTAGCGGGCGATAAAATAATCATTTTCAATATGAGTATATAACGTTTATTTAATTTTTCCTACCACATTATAAATATGAAACAATTGTTCTCTTCAAATAAAAAAAAAATAGATTAAATAATAACATTCATTTGACAACCATATATATCACAATAATTAAAACAAATTTTAAGAAAATATATAAATATTTCACTTAAGATATGTACAGCCATTAAGTCCTTTGAATACATTTTTAATATTAAGGTTTTTGTTCCCTTTTAATATACCTTGCATAGTATTCGCAGTTAAACAATATTTTTAAATTTCATTCATTGTAAAAATTTTATTACAACATACTTATTTTACCCCAGGCCCCAAGCATTAAAAAATCGAAAAATTACTAGCCGCAATGTTTAACTTGAATACCTGGCGGAAGTCAATAGAAAAGGAGTAGGTACCTATATACTTTCTCGTCATAAAATTTAATCGTATATTATCCTTCCACTCTAACTTTTCCCATTAGTGCAGTCACTGAAGGTTTTCACCTCCGATTTCGTTGAACCTCCATCGATTTTCATGAAAATTGGTGAGTAATTAGGGGTACCTCAAGGATCAAAGGTGACATAATGCCAACTCGGAGGTGAAAATTATTTTATAAGCAAAATTTGTTATATCAAGTTATTAATATAAATCAACACTTTTTGAGTTATTAAAGACCAAAGATTTTATTTTTCGTAAAATAATGCATGTTTTAAATCGGTTTTTCACGTATAACTCAAAAACTATAAGCTTTTGCAAAATAGTTATTATTACTGAAATTGATGATAATAAAAAACTGAATACATTTATCACTTAAAGAGCTAAACTAATGTTAGTTCAAAGTGAGTTATTGACAATTGAATGTATATTTTTTTGGACGAGTACTCAAATCTAAGTACCTATTCAAGCTTAAATAAGGGGAAAACGATGTAATGTGTAAAATATACCTGCTAATCATTTGTCAACGTACTTCGAAATACCTATTAAACGAGCTTCAGAGCAAATGAATAGCGTCAAAATTAAGCAAGTTATGATGAAAATAAAAGAACCCTTTCGAATTATTTAGGAAAAAGTGAAGAATAAAACATACGGGATTTCCACAAAAATTAAAATTTATAATAATCCTTACAATAACTTCTATATTAGCATAGGTAATGATTTCAATGATTTTGACCGGTTTAGAATGCATATTTTTGAAAAACAGATATAATTTAAAAAAATCATAATTTTTAAAATTATTGTAATTTTCATATTCTTTTGATAACAACTCAAAAAATACTTAATATACGTAAAAAATGATAAATACCCAAATTTTAGTTTATTCTGTGTCAAATATTTTACCTGTTTTACTATTTTCATAGGGTAATAAATAACCGAGATAGAAACGTTTAAACCTTAAATTTTGCTGTGACCGGGGAAAACCATGCAACCGGGGCCATTTAACCTTTTATTTTTAAGAAAGTGAGTGGTCTAAAAGATTAAATTTAACGTGGTTAAATAACCCTAGGAATTAACTTCCAAACGGTTTTTAGATAAACCTGGTATCTTAAAAATAAACGGAGTTATTAAAAAAAAAAATAACATTTTTTGAAAAAATTAAAAAAAAATTAATTTAAAAAAAGTTTGGGTGCAAAAATTTTAAAGCTCTCAACATGTTCGGGGGCTCATTTAATAGATATTTTTAAGTACTTTGACAAATCTTAAATAAGTTTATGTTATAAAATGCATCATTTTCCCGTTATTTCAGCTTGAAATATATATTCAGTTACCTATAACCCACTTTTAGTTAACACCAAAAGGTTTTTCTAGTAAAGGATTGAGGCGTTCTTTGCAAAAACCCCAGTTGTCATTATTTTCAACATTGGAGATATTAAAAAAAAAGTTATTTAATTGAACCGTATTAAGTTTACGGAAATTCTCAAATTAGTCGTTTATTATTTTGATGATTACACACAGTTTACAATATAAATAACATTATTTTTTCCTTTCGTTTATTTATGAAGGACATTTATTCATTTGACATGTGGGGTTTTTGCAGGAATTTTTCATTAATTTATAGGAAAAACGATATTTATAGTAATAAACCAAAATAAAATGTTAACGAAAAATGGTGTGTACTTATAAAAGCACACAACACAACTATTCGAAGGAACTTTAACCTATAAAAACCTACTGACAGCCAAGCGATAAAGTTTCCCGCAAAAACACCAATAGTCAACTATGGTTTTGAAGGGAATTGCGCTTGACATATGGGGTTTATGCGGAATCGCCTATATTTTGTCGCTTATATTTTGGACTACTGTGATTTTAATGGAAGTTTCTTACGCAAGGAACGTAGGTAATTAGTCCTTCAATCTATAGATGGCATAATAAGTCCATTTCCGAAAAAAAAATGACAACTGGGGTTTTTGCAAAGAACGCCTCGATTTATTTCATTTTTTATTAGCTTCAATTTTGGCAATATTAACTTTTTTGCAAAAACTTATAGTTTTTGAGTTATTGATGAAAAATCGGTTAAAAACATACATTTTTCTCAAGAAAAATTAAAATATTTGATCTTCAATAACTCAGAAAATTTTGATTTATGTATTTTAATAACTTTATATAACAAATTTTGCTTAAAATTTGTCCCTCTATCGAATTATGGGGTTTTTTCAATAAAATAATTTTCACCCCCGAGAAGGGGTGGCGTCCACCCCCAGGGTAAAAGAGCAAGTTAGCACCATCTCACCTTTGTTCCTTGAGATATCCTCTAACCACTCACCAATTTTCATGCAAATCGATGGAGGTTGAACGAAATCGGAGGTAATAGCTCATATCCACCTCCAGTGACTGCACTAAATACCATGCGTCACGATTAATTTTCAAACAAGTTAAATAAAAAAATAAAGTAAAACGTACGTCGATGTGTATATCATTGATACATACTGTGAAGAATGTCAGTGGTAATAATTAAGAAAAGGCTATTATCTCGTGAACGTATTTTATAATGTTATTTTATTGAAGTGTTTAATCTTTTTTCATTATTGAGGAGATTGATGTGCAATAATTGTATTTTTCTATGACCGTTTAATAACATGCTCATTATTCACTATTTTGGAATAGATAATAACATCCACTACTTTACCCGTGAGTAATAATTCATTACTTACGGGTCATTCATCACGGGCTAAAGTTAGGTTCAAAGGGCGAATGTCACTTTTAATACTAGTCTTATACAGTGATGAGCGAGCTAATAACCGGCAAAATAATGTAAGAGATGGAAAACATAATACATTGCGAAACAAAAAGAGATGAAGCTAGTGGAGGTGGAAATTATCGTTATAAACGTAAAAAATACGTAACTAAACATTACATTACATAGTTTCCCACCTTTAGACGTCCGTGACAGGAGTATTTTATAAAATTCTACTGTCATATTGACAGTTGTAATACTCCTTTGATACGTTTAAAGGTGGAAAACTATGTAATGTAATATTAATTTTTACGTTTATAACGATAATTTCCACCTCCCCTAGTTTCATCTCTTTTTGTTTCGCAATGTATTAGGTTTTCCATCTTTTGCGTTATTTTGTTGGTTATTAGCGTGCTCATCACTGTATAAACTGCAAATAAAATTAATACTTAAGCTTGTTTGTTTAACACAATACTTATCGTAATTTATATGAATAATTAACTTCCAAAAATTTTTACGATTTTTAACTGTAACAATGGGTCAGTAATTTTTTTACTTTTATATTGTTTATTATTATACATTTTGACGTTATCAATTTCAATGAAAATGACATTAGCGTATTTATTTGCTGTGTTTATTGGAATTTAAAACTTATATTGTGCTTATTTTATTAATTCAATTGTGTTATATATTTTAAATATATTATAACATATTATATAAAGGTATATTATATTATAATATGGTTAAGTATAAATGTACATTATAGCTTTATAAAATAGAACCACCGATAATAACCATTCCCTATTTATTACAATGATAGTAGGTACTAGTGTTGCCCAAAATCGGTCTTGGTCTTACAGTCTTAGTCGTATTCTTGCGTTTTTGACCGCGTAATTTGAGCAAGACCAAGACCAAGACTTACCGTGGAAGATTTGAGTAAGAACAAGACTAAGCCTGCAAGACTCTTGCGTCTTGCAGTTAGAACTGAGGGTCGTTTTAGAGAGTATATTAGTTCGGGTATATTCTTAGAAACTCTATGAAAGGCGAAAAAAGTTTTAACAAAAATTTGGAAAATTTGACTTATGCGCATTACGAACAATACCACGAACATACATGGCGAATCAAAATATCTATTAAAATAACACTTGACACATTTGACACGTACTCAGAGATCATTATTACAATGCAAAAATAAAATATTTTTACAATCTTTCCCAGCAGGCGACATCTTCGCTCTGAAATTAATTGGCCAGGTTTTGAGAATAGCCTACCTTTATTCATAAGTTAATATTCTTCCGTTGCGACCTTGCGATGCCGACAATAATGTCGTTAAAAATCTGTAGTTGATAAAAAATATACCTATTACATCTTATCGGTATATAGAATAGTAAGACTATTATGTATATTTTTTCTGTTGATTGTGTAATGACTTCATTCGGTTAGACAAAATTTGCTGAAAGAATGCGGCTAATACTTAAAAGTATTAATAACGAGACACATTAATGCAGATAATGCCGGCTATACATTAGTATATGTACATACCGTGTAAACAAAATTACGAAATATTTAATAACGATATACTGTCTACCGAGGCATTGAACAAAGAAATATTACAGTGAAATGTATGCAAGACAAATGCACATTTATAGCAGTTTTTTCTGTAGTTAAATTAAATTGGTCATTTGCTTTATCAATCGACTGTTCTTTTGTTACTATTTGTGTTTGGTGATATGCACTACTTCAAGAAATTAACGCATCACCTTAAAAACGAGTCATTTTTATGTCTTGAATTTCCTAAACCTGGGTCTGATTGAAGTGATTTTTTAATATGTTATAGCCTTATTATTTAACAATATGGCTGTAATAATACTATTCCTAGGCAGGTAAATTGTCATTGTATACCGGGTGTACCAATCAAACTGTGTTTTTTTTCTCAAAGTTCGCATCACCCTATGGAATATTGTAGCTTATAAAATATTAAAATTACAACCCATCTATAGCCTCATATTTTTTTAACATTTTGTTTTTTGATTCATTCGCTTATGTTGGAGAATAAAAAGTTACGTAATTTCTTAGCTAGTCATGTTTTTCATCAATACAGGGTGTTTTTAAATAAGTATAGTAAACTTTAAGGGGTAATTACCCTGCACTAAAAAGTAACAACAGTTTGCTTTTAACCGTATGTTCGCAAATGCTTCGTTTCCGAAATAGGGGATGTTAAAATTGTTCTTACAAACTGACGATTTATTTAGTGCTCTAAAACCGGTTGAGATATGCGAATGAAATTTGGTAGGTTTGAAGAGGTAGTTATTACGCATTTTTGACATACAATTAAGGATTTTAATATTCACCAATGGCGCGCATACCTACGTGTAACCGGCTTGTTTAGAAATGCACCTTAAAATTTGCCATACTTATTTCAAAACAGCCTGTATTGATGAAAAACAAGGCTAGTTATTAAAATACCTAAGTTTGTTGTTATCCAAGCGAATGAATAAAAAAAAACAGAATGTTAAGAAAATATCAGACTGTAGTAGTGTTTTAATTTCAGTATTTTATAAAGGCTAGAATATTCCACAGGATGATTAGAACTTTGAGAAAAAAACACAGTTTGATTGGTACACTTATTGGCACCGGTACGATATCCGATACCTATAGATACAACGACAATTTACCTTCTAACAACAATATTATTACAGCGATATTGTTAACTAATAAATAATTAAAGCTTAAAATTTTATCTACTCTGTTACGTTGTTCTAAGATATGTAATAGACTAATGGTCAACTGCGAGACTTGCAAGACTCTTGCTGCAAGACCAAGACCAAGACCAAAACCTGCAGCGCAATACCAAGACCAAGACCAAGACCAGGTGTACTGTTGCAAGACCAAGACTAAGACTGTCTAAGTCTCGTTTTGGTCTTGCATTTGGGCAACACTAGTAGGTACACATTTATACTTAGAAATATTTTTCAGAAATGAATTTTATCGATTTTTTTTGCCCTCGTGACACTTTGAAATAATTTGCCCGCATCTGTCTAAGTGTCACTCGGGATACAAATCGATAATTTTAGAACTCTCGTGTAATTATGGTACTTTTCGATAGTGATATAAAATACAGGATGTTCCATTTAAAATTTCTGAGAAAAGAATGTACTTGCGTGTTGACTGACCCTGTATTGGATATAAAGAAGATTAGAAATATCAACCATTGTTAAAAATTTTCACAATCAACAAAAAAATATGGCACAAATAAACCATTGCTGTTTTGCTTTTTTTATTTATACAAGGAGCTGAACTTGTTACGTTTTCATAGAAAATTGGTTATAACTTTGTAAATACCCCGTATAACATAACAAATCTTTATATTTTTATGATGAGGACGTGAAGTTAAGAAAATTTCGAATATAAAATAAAATATAGGATGTTTCATTTAAAAAAACATAAGTTTGGTCTGCCACTATATTATCGAACACCCTGTAACATTATAACTAATTTTTTAATGTGAAGCTCAAAGTTGGCTAAAATTTTTGTTATGGTATGTTTAACAGTAAATGGTTGAGTTCAATTAGTTACCACTATAAACATCCTGGATTAACCGATAATAGTATAAAAGGCCCGGTTTCAGGTAAAATTGAAATATGTTTTCTGGTAAAATTTCTTTGCTTTATTATGGGAGTACCGTCTAGTCAGTGTTAATTGTCAAAAGACCAACTCTGTCTACCTCGGTTGCTTATCGCTCCGGGTGGGTCTTAACAATGGGCTAGGTCAGATAAATTTAATAATATTTACGACCACACTAATTGAACTCAACCATTTACAGTTGAACAAACCATACCAACATTATATCTATTACTATAGCGGACCTACTGAGCTTTATCACACTAATTAATCACCCTGTATTGTATAAGTCAATTCTACAATATAGAGTATTTATAGCAAATTTCTATTTTGTATATTTGCTGATACAGTGGCCCAAAAATAATAGAAACATTTTAAATAATCTCCTGTTCTTGTAAATCACACAAAAAGCTTACTCCTCCCCCACGACTTCAGAGTTGGTAACTATAAATACCACGTGATCTGTAATTATAGTTGACGCTCTCAGTGGATAGTAACTTTTTGTGAATCATTAATAAATCTTCGTAAAAAAATATTATCAACAATTTATAGAAAAATAATTAACCGGACAATAGTATATTGAACAACAAGTGAGAAAAAAGACATATTTCTCACGAGCGCAGAAGTTTGTTAGAGCGCAAATCAAACGAGGGAGAAATACGTCTTTTTCTCACGTGTTGTACACTGTAATTTTTCTATGGATGCGTTTTTGTCAAGAGTTCAAACTTCAAAATTAACTAATATAGGTGCTCTTAGGTATATAATATGCATAAATTGAAATAAAATACATATACATAATATGTAGGTAGTTAATTCTTAGTGTATAATACTTTATTTCATGCAGAACAAGTAAAAACGTCGTTTGTATAATGGTATAAAAAGTTTATTGAAAAACTATTAAAAAGTCATCCAAAAGGATTCGCAAAACGTTTTCAATCTAGATCAGATCATCTTCAGTGCCTAGAACGAAGTATTTCCACGTTAGAATGAATGCAAAAGGTTAAAATTATGACTAGTTAAAGAAAAATGTGGAATATACTTACGTTCTGCTTAGTACATGAAACTAGCAACCTTGTAGAATAGGTGACAGCGAGAAATATGATTTACATTTTTAAAAGATGATGTTAGTAGCGACTCTAAGTCTATGTTAAGCGATAAATTTAAGAGTGCTCAAAGGGAAACGAGCACTCTTAAATTTATCGCTTAACATCGACTTAGAGTCGCTACTAACATCATCTTTTAAAAATGTAAATCATATTTCTCGATGTCACCTATTCTACAAGGTTGCTAGTTTCATGTACTAAGCAGAACGTAAGTATATTCCACATTTTTCTTTAACTAGTCATAATTTTAACCTTTTGCATTCATTCTAATCTGGAAATACTTCGTTCTAGGCACTGAAGATGATCTGATCTAGATTGAAAACGTTTTGCGAATCCCTTTGGATGACTTTTTAATACTTTTTCAATAAACTTTTTATACCATTATATGTACAAACGAAGTTACTACTTGTTCTGTATGATTTTGAATTATGGTATACAGCCGGCTACTGGGACTTTCCCATTGATTTTGTTTTAACACTTTATTTATTTAAATTTATAATTTACAGTTATTTTTGAACAGTTTTGAAAGGTAATTCCTGGTAAGTTTTGCTTCAACACATTTTGTTAAACAACATTAATTGAGTTTGTATTGTGCATGTTACCACGGTAACGGCTATCATATGCATGGAAAATCGGCGGTGAACCAGTAAGAAAATTTAATTCTCACTGTAATGGTCTACTTTGCTCACTGCGTGAGAAATTTTTCGTTTTGAATATAGGTAAGTAGTGAGAGAAGTTGCACATTGTATAGCATCCATAGAAAAATATTTTTGTTCTTGATGGCTCAAATTAAAATTTATAAGAATATAAATGTGCATAATATTCTAGAAACAAAAACCTTTTCTCTTTACGCATTTGTTTATAAAAATAACTATAAAGCACTGTATGAGTGCTTCAGCTCTATATCGGACTTTTTATATTACAAAATCTCAAATAAATAAAAAAGCTACAAAAGATGATACATCATTTCATAGTTATATTATTTCCTAATATATACAAAATATTCAACTAGTTTCTATAATTAATTATTTAAATTTGTACAATTAAATAAGAAGAATATTCGTGAGCTATATTTAGCCGTTAGCCAAATAGCATTTTTGATTTATTTTACTTTTTATCCTTCAACAAGTCCTAAAACTAAGGATTTATTCGATTAAGAACAATATTTGTATACAATAATTTTATAATAAATGACTCTATTGCCTTTTTTACATGGTAGATAATAAGTGATTAAATTAAAGTGTTCTATATTGTATGATACAATTGATCCAAAAGATGGCATAACCCAGACATCCAAAGTGAAAGTTATCCTCCAACACCAAATTGTTCTATATAGTCCATATTTCTAATGTTCAGAAAAAAGTCACACCATTTTTTGAGCGTCGGGTTTGGGGGGGGGGGGGGGAAAGGGGGAGAAATCGGCAAATTCGTAGTTTTTTACGTTTCGTAACCTCCTATACAAAAATGTTCTACATTAAATTTTAAATAAGAAAAGTTTTATGCATGATCCTTCTAAAATGAACGGTTCCAAAGTTACGGAGGTAGTATAGTATAATTGGTCCAAAAAAAAGGACTAACCCAGACATCCAAAGTAAAAGTTTTCCTCCAACACCAAATTGTTCTATATGGTCCAAATATTTTTCAGTAAAAAGTTAGACCATTTTGAGAGTCCGGTTTGGGGGGAGATGAAGGAAAAGTAGGTAAATTAGTAGTTTTTTTTACGTTCTTCGTCAATATTTCTAAAACTATGCTTTGGCGTAAACAATGTTCTATACAAAAATATTCTACAAACCGGACGCTCAAAATGGTGTAACTTTTTACTGAACAATATGTGGACCATATAGAACAATTTGGTGTTAAGGCGAAACTTTTACTTTGGATGTATGGGTTAGGCCTTTTTTGGACCAATTATACTAAACTACCTCCCTAACTTTGGTTAGGTCAAGAACAGTTCATTTTAGAAGGATTATGCATGGGACTTTTTTTATTTCAAATTTAATGTAGGACATTTTTGTGTAGAAGCTTGTTCATACTAAACCGCATAGTTTAAGAAATATTGACGAAAAACGTAAAAAACTACGAATTTATCGATTTCTCCTCCCTCTCCCCCCAAACCCGACGCTCAAAATAGTGTGACTTTTTTCTGAACATTATGTGGACCATATAGAACTACAACATTGTGGTGTTAGAGGATAACTTTCACTTTGCATGTCTGGGTTTGGGTCTAGTTATACCATACTAATAATATTTTAAAAGAAAGTAAATTAAATGTAAGACCAAAACCTTACGATGTCGGGATAGTATCACGCGGTTTTTTCCTGGTTTTCCCTCGTGATTTACTATGGAATCTCTAACGCGAGAATTTTACTGTCATCGTTGCATTTGGTTGTCTTTTTAAAGACAGATCACATGCTATGATTTTTTGTGACGGATATTCTTGAGTTGGGATTAATTTCATGTAATCGAATGAACTATCTTTTAGTAAAGTCGTCCCAGGAACGCAACTCATAAATATTGGCGATATCATTTTAAAGTCTTCTACTTTAAAATGTATAACATACGTCTGAATTGCCAATATAAATGAGTCAGATTAAATAAATTATTAGAAGAATTTTTTGCTAAGCAACAACGTTTTTGTTTAATCTAGTATTATTTTGTATTTTGACTAGGGCGTCGAAACGTTAATAAAATCATTTTTTTGGTAAAATTGTGGCTTATTTCGCATACTATAATTTACTATGCATCCTCAGGTCGCCGGTACGGCAAAATTAAGTGCTGAAATTGGAATAAATCAGTAACCAGTATTAGAGTGCTGTCTAGACTGTCTAGTTGATTGAAAGATGCATAAAATTATAGTATCGGAAACCGATCGTCCATGATAGAATATATTAATTGTGAGCTTTTTAAATTATTTCTCTTAATGTAAATTTTCAATAAAATATAAAGACATTACTAGATGTCCAATATTCAAAAATGCTTTTTGGCCGCCAAGCCACCATGATCACGCTTGTACACTACTAAACTAAACCACTTCGTCTAAAGATATCACTTCGATTGAGTGTTCGAATCAGGCGTACTGTACATTAAAGTCTGTTGATGCTGATGTTGATGCAACGATATCGGCACCGAAACGGGTACTATCACGGAAGCAGGTCCTTGCATCGGAGGTAATCGTTGAATTGTCGTTGTGGTGCTACTGACGATCCCAGGATTGTTTGCTTGGTAGGATATAGGCGGTTGCTGGAAATATAATTATTATAATGTACTGTTTCATAATAAACTTATTAAACAGACATACAGGGTGGGCCAAAGGAAAGAGTCCACAACACCTAATTTTTAAATACGGAATAGGGGTCGTGTTGTAGCTCATTTGAAAGTGTATTCAATTCTCTATTCAGTAATATAAACATTATCATAATTATTTTACAGCGTGTCCAAAAATTTTTTTTAATTAAATTAATTGACAAAAAAAAAGAAGAATGTATGTAATTCAAAAATATAGGCGTCTACTGTAAGTCCACTTAACTCGGAAAATATTGGCCGTACGAAAGAAATGGTTAAAAAAATTGTAATAATTATTGTAAACACGATTTATTTGGAACAATTTCAGTTCCTAATATTTTTGTCGAAAAGTTGAAAATGGCGGAGATATTGAACAAAAACCACTGCTATCAAACCAATCAGGTCCTATGCTCGCGCTTTTACCGCATACGTACTACCTGAAATATTGATTTTAGCAAAAAAAAAAAAATAAAACATCAAAATTGTATAAAATTTAATTATCTCCATTTTTGTATAGGCACCATTTTGTTTTAAAACTAATAATAAACGAAACGAGATAATTCAATAATTATGCTCTAACTGTCACTATTTCCCCCATAACTTGGAAAATATCGACGGCACAAAAAAATTTATAATAAAAGAAATTACAGGAAATCAAATTTTCATCAATTTCAGTCGTTACACTTTTTGTCAAAAAGTTAAAAATGGCGGAGATTTTGAGCAAAAAAGGTTCTCCTTTAAAATCAAGATGGCGGCTAACACAACAGTGGAATTCATTCTCGATTTTAAATTTACACTACTATTGACCCACTAAAGAAAAATAGAATCTTGCTTGAGTAGCTCGGCATGCAAGATCAAAAAATGCTAACCCGACTGGACTGTATAATTTTGAGTCTGATATTATTGCCTGTATCTTTTCTTGTATTTTAAAACTATAAAAATTATTTTAACCAAGGACTAAATTCTTTACCTACATCGTTATCACAGAATACACCAACAACAAAAAGCGACACAATAGCGATTTTCATGAACCACACTTTTTAAACAAAATATGTTACATATGTTTTAATGTCAAAGTCAAAGAGCTTTGGTGACAGTGACTTTTGTAATTGTACAGAATCGGCGTTAGTTTTTGTATCTGTTATTTTTTATATACGTTTATATTTAGTTTTTAGACTTTATATCTAGATTTTATCAAAGTTTATGTTTTATTTGTGTGTGGTGTATGTAGTGGTTCATTTATTGTTGAAATATATAGGAACAAAGGAAGGTATTCTTGTATATATCGTGCCTGTCGCACAAAAAGCGGAGGTGATTTAAGCCTATTTTCAATCCCAAAAAATAAGAAAAGGTATGTAGCAATGCTGTCGAAATATCTTATACATTATGTAAAATGTTTTATATGTACTTTTTTTAGCGATAGAAAAGTAGAGAAGTTTGTTATGTATACATAATAGTAATCCTGCAATATAGCGACACGAGTTTTGTTGTAATCATAAGATAGTAAGTACAAAGACATAGGTACATAATAATTTTTTATTCTAATTCTGTCTTAAATTTATGATCCCTTTGGCAAATTATAAATATTTTACCGTACCAAGCCGGCCCTGCATGCAACTTTTTTGTCACTGCAACTATTATAATTTTTGTGATAAAAGCCAGAAATAAGTGAGACTTTTCTCACTGTACTATTTACGTAACTGTCAAATGAATACTAAAATTAAGTACAGCTGGTTCCTAAAAAAACTGATACGACTATTAAGTAAGATTTAATCATTTTGAGCAGTGTATGATTGGTCTGACATTATATTATATTTATTATGACAGACAAATAATAAAATAAACAAACAAACAGCCATTTTGTGAGGTTGAAGTTTTCTGACAAATTTTAAGATTTGGCAGTGACAGTGACAGTATGTAAATAATAAGTATTTTTCCTTCAAAATATAGTAAATTTAGGGCCGGTTGTTCGAACGTTAATCAAAAATGATCATTATCAAATATTTAATTGCTGTCACAACTGTCAATGTCAACTTTGATTGGGTTGCTGAAAACATAATTATTGATTACAATTATGAAATTAGTTAATCAATTACGTTAATAATTGTTATGTTAATTGATTAACTAATCTCATAATTATAATCAATTACGTTTTCAGCAACCCAACCAAAGTTGACATTGACAGTTGTGACAGTAATTAAATATTTGATAGTAATCATTGTTGATTAGCGTTCGAACAACCGGCCCCAAATATAATTAAACTCATATTCATTGAATCACACCCCATCAAAAGCTTTTTACAAAAACATAGTCAGCGATTTTGATATGTCTTAGAGCCAGACTACATCAAGATCGCCTATAAATCGTGCTGGTAATTGCCTTGCAGCGAGACCAAAAACAAAAAAAAAGAAGAAGAAGAAAGTACACTGCTCAATTTTCTACAAAATACGCTTTAAGAGTCGTATCAGTTTTTTTTTGGAACCAGCTGTACATTGTACATGCTAACCATATTATGCTAACATCTTAGGAACCGACCAAGTTGTCGCTTCTTGCTGTTGGTGTATTCTGTGTCGCTATATAAATATGTAATATGTTTGTCTATGTTTTTTCATTACTGTGTCAAGTTTATCGTTATATCATAAACAAACTTGCTGATGTCTAAAAACTATGGTTCTTTTCATGAGCATTTTTCAGTGCGTCACAAATGATAGAAAAAAAGGTTAGTCCGTGATAAATACACATTTATGACATTTATTCTAACATGACATTTTAGTTAAATCTGACAGTTGTCACATTTTATTTGCAATTTGATATAAAAATAAAACCAATTTTGTTTATTGCATTTATAAAATGGTATTTTCTTTGATTTGTTTGTGCGTTTTTTTTCTGTCACATACAATTTAATCCGTTAGAGAGAAATCGAAAAACTGTGACGCACTGAAAAATGCTCATGAAAAGAACCATACATGCGTGAGTTATTTACTTCACCTACGCTGTTCTACTTGCGAAATTAAAACGTGTGCTTGATATTTATTGTTTAATAAATAAATATCTAATGGATTAATTTAAGATTTTTAAAAGATCTGAATAATGAGTAAAATCCTGTTACAAGATTATTGAAAAAGCTACATGAGTTTGGTGTCGACATCCACAACATATTATTAGATTTCAAAGCCTAATATGACTTTGTTCATAGATAGAAACTTCTGCTGGCTATCATATTTTACACACTCAATTCCACACAGTCTATACGCTGTGAGCTCGTACGTAGAGGGGATATTTAAAAATTCGCGAGCGCCAGTAGTGACAAGTCTGTAAACGTTTACTGGAAATTTGACATAAATGTCAAAGTGATTAATTTAAAATTAAAATTAAAAATATTAATTATAAAAAATATTAGTTGGTCAAAGTTGTGGTATATATTTTTACCTTAAATATACTTACGTTTTAAATACTGAATTTAAGTTTTTTTAATGTTCCGTAATATGTAATTATAAATTAATCTATTAATCTTCGCGCCATCTACACGATAATTGTGGAAGTATCCGAAGTAAGAAATTAATATTTCATCAATAGAACGTCAAAATGATTAGCAAAATCTTAAAAAAATCGATTACAATTTAATTACTTTTTTACGTTGTAAATATTAAGCGATAACAATTAAATAATGAATTTAAAAATTACCGGTGAAAGTTGCATTACTAATCCGCTAGGAGCGATACCAGCGAAGCTCAGAGCGTATAATCTATATTAAACTACTGTTACTAACCACTTGTGGCTGACTACCAGGTAATAATCCTAACCGTGCCATAAGGAGTTGTTCTGATACCCTCCTCAGCTCCTGTTGTTGTTGTCCAATCATTACTTGCAGTTCTGCATGTTTCCTCTGAAGGTCTGCCTGCAGTTGCGAAGGTGACGCAGACATTACCAGATTTTCCACCTAAATAGGAAAATACATAGGTAGTTAGCTAATTTTTTATTAGTCCTGTCGCCAGTGGGGGTACAAAGGCCCCCTTAATTCAGATGGACTTACCCAAGTCCTTTTTATGTATTTTGACCCGTAGAACACGAATTTTTTGGGTAACAGTTGATCCGGATGTCGATAAGATTGTTATAAACGAAGAACTTGAGGAATCACATAACAGCGATTTTTCGCAAAACAAAACATTTTGCTGTATTTTTTGGGCCATTCTTAGCAAAAAATGTTTTTACAAGTTTTTTCGTAGGATGCATAGTTTACGACATAAACGCGGCTGAACTCTCAAAAATTCGAAAAATTGCAATTTTTGAACCCGAATAACTTTTGGTTGAAAAATAAAATAGCAATAATTCTGCTTACCGCATTTGAAAGTTCAAGTCAAATTCTATTGGTTTTGATTATATTCATTGCTACAAATTAACTTTTTTATTGTTAAACAAAGTTACAAACAGATAGTGCTTGAATGATGTTTTCAATGCATTTCTCATTTGGAATCGAACGAGTAGGCGCGCATGCAGACAATTTCTACGTAGATTACGTACATTAAAACGCATGCATTGGGCACGAGAAACACTATGTGTTTATAGCTTTGTTTACCAATAAAAAAATTAATTTTTAGCAATGCAAATAATCAAAGCCGATAGAATTTGACTTGAACTTTCAAATGCAGTAAGCAGAATTGCTATATTATATTTAAATCAAAAGTTATTAGGGTTCAAAAATTGCACTTTTTCGATTTTATGAAAGTTCAACCGCGTTTATCTCGAAGACTATGCATCCTACGAAAAAACTTGCAAGAACATTTTTTGCTGAGAATTGACCAAAAAATACAAAAAAATGTTTTGATTTGCGAAAAATCGCTGTTATGTAATTCCTCAAGTTCTTTGTTTATAACAATCTTATCGACATATCGACAAAATACATAAAAAACTTGGGTAAGTCCATCTGAATTAAGGAGGCCGTTGTACCCTCTGGCGACAGGACTATATAATTTTTATATATTTTTATAGATTTTTTATTTATTTAATTTATCCATTCATGATACAATACATATTAATATAATCTAATAAGATTAAGCTATTAAAATAGTTCCACTTTTATAAAAAAATAACTTTTTACAATACCACGTTTATATTATTTTTAGGTCGCAATAAAAAAAGTATTATAAAAACAAGAATTTTTCAAATTAAAATGTCAATTTAAAAAAAAAGGGTTTTCGATGCCGGGAATCAAACCCGAGCCTCCTGGATGAAAGCTAGGTATCCTAGCCACTAGACCATATTGGATATGAGGTATGGAGATAAATATTTGACATAAGTTTAGTGCAACAATAAAAAAGTTAATATTTTATAAAATAGTTATTTATATTTATGAAACAGTTCATGAAGTATGCTTTTTGCGAACGCACGCGATGTTTATAGCACGAGCGACAGCGGAGCGATTGTAAGTTCGCAAAAAATACTTTACGCACAGTTTCATACAATATTGTATGTACGATAAACAAATAAAAAAACTGTAACTCTTCGTCACTGGAATTCATTTCTATTCTACAATTTTTAGAACTTTGACATTTAAAAATTCTAACTTCTTTCAAACCACAAAACTGTCAAAACTTTTGTTGTAATTTATTGCTCACATGCCATCAACATGACAACGCGAAAGTTAAAGATATTTTATTATATGAAAATGTGCCAAAAAACAGTGCGAAAAAGTAAATCCCATTTAAAATACATTGTTACTTCACGCACACTTTAAATCCTTCACGCACTGTTATCTATAATGACAGTTTTCACAAACTAGAAACTTATACATAATTAGAGATAGAGTAGATAAAAGTACTTTATCTACTCTATGTCATATTATGTATAACTTTTTAGTTTGTGAAAACTGTCATTATAGATAGCAGTGCGTGAAGGGTTTAAAGTGTGCGTGAAGTAACAATGTATTTTAAATGGGATTTACTTTTCACACTTTCAATGGGTTTTTTGGCACACTTTCATATAATCAAAAATATCCTTAACTTTCGCGTTGTCATGGTGATGACAATATGAGCAATGACTTACAACAAAATGTTTGACAGTTTTGTGGTTTGAAAGTAGTTAGGATTTTTAAATGTCAAAGTTCTAGAAATTGTAGAATAGAAATGAATTCCAGTGACGAAGAGTTACAGTTTTTATATTTGTTTATCGTAGATAAAATATTGTATTAAACTGTGCGTGAAGTACTTTTTGCGAACTTACGCGATGTATAGCACTCGCTTTGTTGTCGCTCGTGCTCGAAAAGATTGAAAAGATGGCGGCGCGTGATACAACCACGTTAACGACTGAGTTAAATAAATTAAAGAAAAATGAACTAATCGACATAATTGTGACGTTAAAAGTACCAGTGAATGTTGCAAATCCACGAGTGATTACCTATATAAATAAAATTGGTGAATTTATAAACAGCAAGAGCGACAATAAATCTTGTGATTTGGTAGATACCATAACCTGTTCTCACTGTGACACGTTATCAGACAGGACCATTACCATTAAAAAGGAACTTGACGCTGTAAGTAAACTTACATATCATCTAGAAAAAAGGTGCCAAGAACAAGAAGATCTAATTTTTCTCCTAAAACAATTAAAAGAGAATTCAGATTCACCAAAGATACATACAACGCCATCTACTAGTACTATTGCGAACTCCAAAACACATTATAAGACCAATTTAAATATTGCCGAAAAAAAGAAAGAAGAACACAAACAAAACTTTATGGGCAGAGCAGCAAAAAGTGAACTGGTAATTACTCAGAAAAAACCTGACGTAAATAAACAAGGGAATTCCCAAACAATAACAAAAACAGATATTTCGAAAGGACTGCTTTTTGAACAAAGCAGATTAAAAATGGATCATTTCATTAATTTAGTAGAGGACGAAAAACCTACTAACGATGAAATACCTATAAATGAAGCAGAAAATGATCAAGAATGGAAAACTATTAGGCGTAGGCGACATCAGTTTAACGGACGAAGAAAAATTATAGTAGGTAGCAATAGAAATAGCGATGAGGTTAAGGGTGTTCCAAAAATTTCAACTCTACATGTTACAAGAATTAATAAAGAAACTACAACTGACTCTCTAACCGAGTTAATTAAAGTGAATTTTCCTGAAGCAACATGTGAAATGATTCAATCGAAACATCCAACAATTTACTCATCGTTCAAAGTAAATATATGTTCAGGGAACTTCAACAAGGCCATGAATCCCGAAGTTTGGCCTCACGGAGCTGTTGTAAGCCGTTTTTTTTACCACAAGAAGAAACAGACAGAAGAAGCTTAGTTTTTGATCCAGATATTACATTATTAAATATGCCAAGTGTTAGTCAGAAGACTGGTTTTAAATTGGATAAGTTAGAAGTATTCAATTCTCCTAATTTTGACACAGTTGGTAAAAATGCTTCAACTATCAATCAAAAAAGTTTTGGCTTACTTCATCAAAATATACAATGTGTATCAACAAGCATTGAGAAACTAGAGTTCTTCCTGCAGTGCGAAGGTCTACATAATGTATGTGTCTGTTTAACTGAGCACTGGATATCTAAAGAACAACTAGAACTACACCATATAAATGGATTTTCTCTGGCTTCATCTTTCTGCCGTGACCAAGGGGAACATGGAGGGTCTTCAATCTATGTGAAAGAGGGTGTGGTTTGGAAGGAACGTTCTAATATATGTTCTCAATCTGAGAAATATAATTTTGAAGTGAGTGCTGTTGAAATAGACTATTGCCCTTTTAATTGTGTTGTGTTGTGTATTTATCTGCCTGGACGTGGCTCTATTGATGTTTTTATGTCAAAACTGGATCTAATACTTGATGTGCTGGTCTCCGAAGGTAAGGCTATAATATTAACAGGTGATTTTAATATAGATTTCAAATCAAATTCACTAAGTAAGCAGAACTTGGTAAATGTTTTAGATTCTTATGGCTTAACCGTAACTGTAAATGATTATACAAGAGTAACTGCAACTAGTAAAACTCAAATTGATTATATTGCTACAAACATAAATCACCAACAAAAAACAATGGTTGTGGAAGGTTTTATCTCTGATCATCGTGCGCAATTGTTCCAATGTAGCATTAACACAGACAATGATGCCTATATATTCATCCGTTCATATAGTGAAAGGAACATAAATCGTTTTGTTCAAACCCTTGAGTCAACAAATTGGTCAGAGGTATTTAATACAATTTCTGCTGAGGATAAATCATTAGCTTTTTTAAACACTATCCAAAATTACTTTCGGTCCCATTTTCCACTACTTAAATGTAAACCTAAAAAATGTACACGTTCGAATTGATTTACGCAGGAACTGTACAATTTAAGGGATCAGCTAAAACTTTTAGAAACGACCTGTCAGCAAAATAGTAATTTTAGGCCAGTCCTTCATTTGGCAAAGACAGAATATTCGATTAAATTAAAAGCAGCTAAAAGTAGTCACTTCATGAGACAGTTAAACGAATCATCAAATAAAATAAAATGTATTTGGCATTTAGTAAACTTAACAGTCGGGAAACAAAACAACTCAAAAGTACCTGGTGATAATAATAATAATTTAGCAGACAAATTTAACCACCATTTTGTTGAAATGGCTCCAAAGCTACTTGCTGCTTTGGATCCTATTAAAATAGGTGGGTTTACATCAGCATCAAAAAACCATAATAGTTGTTCTATGCTTTTATATCCAACTAACCCACAGGAAATAACTAGTGTAGTCGGAAGTTTTAAATCCAAACACAGTTGTGGTTTTGATCAGATTTCCCCTAAGTTATTAAAACAATGCATTCACGCTTTCGCAGATCCACTGACGGATATTTGTAATGCCTCTTTTCAACAAGGAATATTTCCTAGTATGTTTAAACTATCTATTGTAATCCCTTTATTCAAAAGTGGTGATAAAGATGACCTTAACAACTACCGTCCCATAAGTCTCTTATCTGTGTTTTCAAAGATAATTGAGACTCTGGTTTATACTAGAATAAACGCATTCCTAAAAAAGAATAGTGTCTTGCATAATTTTCAACATGGTTTTACATCTTCTAAGTCTACAACTACAGCTCTTGCAAATTTCGTCAGCTTAGTGTTGGATGCTTTGGACAGACGAGAGAAGGCATGTGGTTTATTTCTCGATTTGTCCAAGGCTTTTGATACTTTGGATCATAATTTGTTGCTAATAAAACTATTGGGGGATTGGTATTCGTGGTGTAGTTCTAAAATGGTTTACTTCCTACCTAGAAAATAGAAGACAAAAAGTAAATATAACATCTAATGGACTTAAATACGAATCAAACACGTTGGATATCCATTATGGTGTCCCTCAGGGTAGTGTATTGGGTCCTCTACTTTTTATAGTATATATTAATGATATAGCTTTGATAACTAATTCACTGAGTGGAGTTAACATCATCAGTTATGCGGATGATACCAACATTCTAGTCACAGCAACATCCAATCAAAATTTGCAAAATAAAACTACACAGATACTATCCACCATCAACAGTTATTTTTTATCCAACAAACTAGTTTTAAATGAAGAGAAATCAAAGTATATGATTTTCACGTCAAATAATTTATTAAACCATCAAGCCAGTATACAAGCAGCAATAGATAAAACAGACTGCACGAAGTTGCTGGGGGTCCTGTTAGACAGTAATTTTAAATGGTCAAACCACATTTCTAATTTGAAATCCAGATTAAGTAGCGCATGTTATGCATTGAGAATTCTTTCACGTCTCTTTAATACATCAATATTAAAAACAGTATACTTTGCCCATTTTTACTCAATAGCCAAATATGGCATTGAAGTCTGGGGTTGTACCTCTGAATTAGAGCAGATATTCGTACTTCAGAAAAGAGCTATTAGGATAATATATAAAATGAAATTTAGAGATTCTTGTAGAGGTATCTTTAGACAAAATAGTATTCTTACAATTCCTGGTCTGTATATATTTTCGTGTATAATGTATTTACATTGCAAAATTTATGAATTCAATAAATTTCAATTTAACCATATTTATTCAACAAGATTCAGAGACAATCACTTTATGCTTCCACAGCATCGTTCTGTTTTGTTGGAAGGTAGCACACATTATGCAGCCATAAGTTTCTTTAACAAATTGCCAATAGATATACGAATGAATTTACATCAGCCAAACTTTCGGAGGTGTGTACATCAATACATTTGTGAGCTAGAGCCATATTCTACAAATAACTTTTAAGTATGTTTTGTCGTATTTATTAATTTATATACTTTTAATATGTACATTATATATGTCTGTAACTTTGACTTGTCTCATACTTGTACAACTTTGTATAATGTCGCATGTGATGAATAAATTTAACTTGACTTGACTTGACTTGGCTCTAAATATCGCGTGCGTTCGCAAAAAGCATACTTCACGAACTGTTTCATAAATAAATATTTTACAATATCATGGTTTTGTTACATATGGTGTCCAAAAACTCTGCCGACAAACGAAGGCAGGAGATTCCTCAGGTAATTTTAAGACAATTTAACTCAATTCACCTAGTACGAAAATGCTTCCCTAAGGGAGCTAGACTTCTTTGAAGATGGCGTCTTCCAATTAGTTTTTCTTAAATAAATCCAGAACGCTTCTATTTAGAAAAAAAAAATTGGTGTGGATATTTATCTTACAGAGATACATCGATTCCATTTATTGCGAATTTCTAGTACCGGTCATACGCGTCCGTTTTGGGTAGACCAACGGTTATTATACGTTGATAGGATTCACCCTTTTCTAGAAAAATCGATTTAAAAAATTGTCGTTCTCTGAATTTAAAAATAAAAACTATTTAGAAAAACGAAAACAGGCACTTCTAATTATAATCCAGTGATCAATCGATTTCATCAATTGTGAATTTGTAGTACCTACTGGTCATATGCATCCGTTTTGGGTGTGTCAACTGTTATTTCATCGCGTAGTTTTTTGTCTTTAATTTTAAAGCATTTTTGATACTGGATTATTAAATTATAAGGTATTCTAGTACTAAAAGTTACTTACTCCTGCTTTAAGTTGGTAAAATAAACTTTTTTTTTTGAAAATTTTTTTAATTTCTTTTTCAAATTCCAGAGACAAAAAATTTTCAAATCGTATTTTTTTGAAAACAGTGTGCCCTACCGACTTAAAGCGAGAGTATCCTTTAGTACTAGAATACCTCACAATTTAATAATTCAGAGTCAAAAATGCTTAAAATTTAAAGACAAAAAGGTTACTTGAAAAAGTAACCGTTGCCCTACCTAAAACGGACGCCTATGACCGAGACTAGAAATTCGTAATGGATGGAATCGTTTTATCTCTGAAAGATAAATACGCACACACATTTTCGTTTTTCTAACCAGAAGCATTCTGGATGGTATTTAAGAAAAACTATTTACAAGACGTCATCTTCAAAGAGCTCTAGTTTCCTTGGAAAGCATTTTTGGACTAGGTAAATTTGGTGGAATCACCTTAAAATTATCTGAGGAATCTCTTGTCTTCGTTTGTCGGTAGAGTTTCTGGACACCCTGTATATAGGACACAATATAAAATTATTAACTATATTACTGTTTCAATCGCTATGTCATGAAATAATTATTTTTTAATCGGTTTTAAACTCGTAAAAATCAAGAAAAATGTTTAAAATTGTAAGAAATTAATGAAACATGTTTCACTGCATCCTATTAGAGGTAAAACTCACTAAGTGCACTTTTTTGAGATTTTGACATTTTCATCAATTTGAACTTAATACGGTACTACCCATCCCTGGAGAAGTCACCTGGGGCTCTAACCCTTCTAATTTCTGAGATAATTTATGGTATAATTCACTAAGTGCATTATTGTGAATTTCGGTTTCAGAGTAAAACTCATTAAAACTTATTATTGCAATTAATGAATTTTTCCTTACAATCTGGAATGCTTTATTGTGAATTTCGGTTTCAGGGTAAAATTCATTAAAACCTATTATTGTACTTAGTGAATTTTTCCTTACAATTTGGAGTCCCGAATCGGTACTTAATGATCTTTCAAACAATACGTTAGTAAACATAACTGTGTATTATTTTTATTTGTATGCATTATCTATTCGGCGATTGATTAAACCAATGAGTTTAAATTATTTCTTTGTAGCAGGTAGCTTACATAAAGAGCAACATAATCTATTATCGATTTTTGCGATTAAGCAGGCGAATTGTGTGTTATAATATTGTATTGCTGAAACTGTAGGTATATTATATTTGTATGCATTATCTGTTCGGAGATTGATCAAAGAAATATGAGTTTAAATTTTTTTGTATTTAACAGGATAGCCTACATAAAGGGTAACATAATCTATTTTGCGATTAAGCAGGCGACTTTAGTAGCTGTCATAAATGCCGAAAAATGGATGTTGATATTTCAACAATAATATTACCTGTACTTCTGTTTCTATCGCATGTGATTTTGTATAGGGGCAACTGTTTTGTATGTTATTTAATTGTTTATTAACATTTTATTTATTACCTGTTTCTTTCATTTTGAATCCCAACGTCATGATACTTTATGGAGACAAGTTCATTAACTTCTCAATATCCAATAATTGTGTTCATGGAAAAACTCATCAAGTATAAAGTGTAGTTAGTGAGTTTTACTTCAGATGAGATATTAATATCCAATAATTGTGTTTATGGAAAAATTCATCAAGTACAAAAATTGATTTAATATTAATTATATTATAGTTCCTGTGACGAAACATGGCTTCAAATATCTGTTTTTATTTATTCTTTAAAGTTGTATTAAAAAAAAATCCAATATTAAAGTCAGGTGAATTTAAAAAACAATTTGTAACTTTAAATCGATTTTTCTCCACTTTTTGAAAAGTGTTTAGTGAGTTTTACCTCTAATAGGACGATTGATGAAACCTGAAAATTCGTTGTGAGTGAAATTAATGAAGCAGAGTATCCATCAAGGTAGATAAAACTAAAGCCCTAATACAAACATGGAAACGAGATACAAGAAGATACAAAGCAAAGAAAATTGCAAAATCTGACAATAGACGACGCAAATATTGAAGTACTAAAACAGCTCACACACTTAAGTACAGATTTTGATAACTGATTGTTTTATTTATTCTTAAATATTTCCTGATGCACATGGGATAACAACACAAAATTTGGTAAGCGGGGTTTTTTTGGGATGGGAAATCTAAATTCGTCAGCAAAAATGATGTATTAACCAGATGGCCCTACATAAGTCTTTCAGCGCTCATTTACTGCGTTCAATTTTTTTATCTCCCACTTCACGTAGTTTTTGAATCAAAATTTTTATTCTTTTAATATTTTTACTTAACCCTCCGTTAGTCGCGCGGTCTACAACCGTAGACCACTCTCCTTTAAGTGGTCGCTAATTGCAGAAAACTGCACATACGCCTCTATCTCGCCTAGTAGCTGTCACTAATACTATACTTCCAACTTACTCTTCAGTTTGCTAAACGCCGCCGATCTGTTTGGATTATTTTTTTACCATTATTCAAAGAGCACTGGTCTACAACTGTAGACCGCGCGACTAAGCGCGTTCCAGTTTTTAGTTGTATACAGGGTGTTTCAAAAAAAGGTAACCCCGTCTCTAGGGTAGGTAAAAAACTAAAAAATAATTGGGGTTTGCTTAGTAAAAAATTTTTGTAACGCCATCCGTTTTCAAGATACAGGGCGTTGAAGAAAAAAAAATTACGCATTTTTTACGAATTTGCCGAAACTACTGGCAACATTGTAATGGAATTTTATACGAATATGTTTTGGAAGCTGATACATCCCATGAATTTGTTTTTATATCTGATTCTCATAGAGGGCGCTAGTTACACGGATCATACTAAGTATTAGTCAATATAACTTTTTTAAGAGTATAATATTATTAATCAAAATTTCAAGTAAACTTAAACATCATTCAATTTTACACGAAAAAGGTACTCTTGGTAAAACTCGATACTGTGTACCGTTTTCGGAATATTTTGATTTGAAAATTATGCAGTAATAATTGATGCTGGTAGTAATGATAAAGTTCTAATAGGTATACCTCTATTTTGTATATACACTTGGTATATATCCAAGTGTGCCATGGAAATCTGACATTTATTGATTCTTATGACGATAAATCAACAATAATTAAAGTTTTTAAACCTTGTTTAAATTTTTCAATTTTCAAAAATGCGTAAATTTTTTTTTCTTCAACGCCCTGTATCTTGAAAACGGATGGCGTTACAAAAATGTTTTACTAAGCAAACCCCAATTATTTTTCAGTTTTTTACCTACCCTAGAAACGGGGTTACCTTTTTCTGAAACACCCTGTATATAAAGCTAATATGTGTATGTAGCCTGCTGTGTATATAAAGCTAATAACATAAATGAAAAAGTTTCAAGAAGCGACTTCATTGAAAACTTAGCATGGGAACTAATCAAACCGCAAATTGAATATGGATCAACTATACCTTCCCTGCTAAGAGAACTTAGACGACGAGCTCGCGTACTGCTCGGAGTTCAAGAAGTCGTACCCCCTCCCCCTAATATTCCAACAAATTACGTGGGTCGATGTTGTATTTGTGCACGAATTTGCAATACAGAGTGAGTTTTATGTATGGAAACGCTCAATTATCTCGGAAACGGCTTGCACGATTTTTATAAATTTTGGTGGATAGGGGTTTTCTAATACGGCCGATATTCTAATGATAATTAAATTGTTGTCAGACCTTCCGTTAGTCTGGAAATCTAATGAACTTTCTTATTTCAAATGGAACACCCTGTATATTTTTTGCGTTTTGAAGTCCTTAAGAAATACTGATTATTTTTCATGTTACATTTCCTACACATAAATTCCATATTTCGGAGTTATTGCTACATTTATTTAAAAAATATATTTAAACAAATTATAAAAATCACTTTATTCGGCCCGTGTAGATTTTATTTCACATTCTTTGGATCATATCATTGGGAACAAAAAAGGTCTTCTGTAATTTTTGTCTAAGTTAATAGTTTTCGAGTTATAACCAATTTAAAACTGAAAAAAATCGAATAACGACGATTTTCAAGGTTCAAAAACACAAATAAAAAATATTATTTTTGAAACTGCGGAGTACTCAAATTCAAGCTAAACCCTTCTTATAAATAGGAGTTTGCTATAAAAAATTTTGGCACGTTTTATTCTAAAACATTGCTTTTTAATAATTGTTAATTAAGCGCATTGAGAGAAGCTGAATTAACAACTAAAAAATACTATTTTAGAATGAAACAAGCTCAAATTACTTATTGGTGACGGATAAAATAAGGCTTGAACTTGAATTCGCGTACTTCGCAGTTTCAAAAATAATATTTTTGATTTGTGATTTTGAACCTTAAAAATCGTCATTATTTGATTTTTTTTCAGTTTTAAATTGTTTATCACTCGAAAACGATTAACTCCGAAATTATGGCCTTTAAGCATAGGGAATATAACATAAAAAATATTCAGTATTTCTTAAGGACTTCAAATCGCAAAAAATATACAGGGTGTTCCATTTGAAATAAGAAAGTTAATTAGATTTTCAGAAAAACGAAAGATCTGACAACAATGTAATTGTCACTATAATATCGGCCGTATTAGAAAACCCCTACCAACCAAAATTTATAAAAATCGTGAAAGCCGTTTTCGAGAAAGAGCGTTTCCATACATAAAACTCACTCTGTATGTCAACAAGAACGGCGTGCCAAAGATGTGACAAATTTGCATGCAAGGATCATCTCAGGGATATTTGCACTGAATGTTTGACGGACTAAAATTGTGCCAATTTTACCATTTAATAGTTTTGTTCTTTTTTTAATTTTTAGTTCTATTCTTCATTATTCATCCCTATTGGTCATTCTAGAAGTTCAAAGATAAAAATATTTGTGTTTTTTTTACTAAATTTAGCTTATATTTGTGATCATTTTCATTTACTTGCGAATAAAGACCCAAAAAATCATGACCACGTTTTTAATTTTACCACTGTCAAAATAAGAAAATCCAAGGAACAAAACATATCTAATATCAAAGTACGGACATAAATAAACATGGTATTAACCATTAATTTGTTAATTTTGTCAAAATCCGGTATTATACGACAAAAAAACTATTGGTCTACAATCGTAGACCGCGCGACTAAGCTCGTCAGCAATAACCGCGCGCCTAACGTAGGGTTAAAAAGGTATACTGCATTAATCTAGCTAAACTCAACTGTTTTCGAGATAAACGGATTTTAAGTCTGCGATACAACATAATTTTTTGCATAATATCATTGTAGTTAGACCCGAAATAATAAAAATAGTAAATAATAAAAAATAATAAATAATAAAAAATAAACTTGAAACCACAATAATTGTGCCAGTTCTCATATTTATGTCATTGCATCGCAAATTCCATTTGAAGAAATTTGCGATACATTTTTGTACATTTTTATGGTTTTAAGTTATTTTTCGGGTGTAACTACAATGATATTATGCAAAAAATTATGTTGCCTCGCAGATTTAAAATGTGTTTATCTCGAAGACGGTTGAATGTAGCGAGATGAATGTAGTATATCTTTTTTAACCCGGGAGTAGTCGTGCTCACTTCTGTAACGTCGATAGTCGCGTGTGAGATTCTATCTCAAAATACGAATTTAAAACAAATTTTTATTTTGTACTATTTTTATCTACTTTTTATATTGAAAATATATATTTCTAACAATTTTATTAAAAAAACCTGTGTTAATGGCCACCTGCCAACATCGGCCACCTGTCCTAACGGCCAGTTTAAAAATTTCCCAAACCAATTATATGTAGACTACAAAAACTGACAATACCGTCCACCTTTCTATATCGGCCAATAGTTCTTTCATTTTTAGTGGCCGTTACTGACAAATTTTACTGTACAGTAAAAATTGTGTTAACGGCCACCTGACAACATCGGCCACCTGTCCTAACGGCCAGTTTAAAAATTTCCCAAACCAATTATATGTAGACTACAAAACTGGCAATAGCGGCCACCTTTCTATATCGGCCAATAGTTCTTTCATTTTTAGTGGCAGTTACTGACAGGTTTTACTGTATTACGAAAAAGGATGAAATGTGAGATTCTATCTAACGGCGCGACTACTCGCGGGTTAAAGCTAATTGGCTCTCCCCAAAGCCACAAATTCCACAAAAAGAAGAAGAAGAAAAAAAAATCCTACGCATTACTACACCCTTCCTCGAGGGACTTACGAAATTTTTTCAAAATTGCAAAATTCTTCATCAAGTTATCGCGAAAAAGCATAAAAATTGAGATTCTATCTCACCGCGCGACTACTGGCGGGTTAAGTAAAAGTATTAAGAGAATACAAATTTTGATTCAGAAACTACGTGGTGTGGGTGATAAAAAAATTGAACCTAGTAAATTAGCGCTGAAAGACGTATGTAGTGACCTCTTAGTAATACATCATTTTTGGTGGTGAATTAAGATTTCTCATCCCAAAAAACCCCCGCTTAATGCGGCTTTTTTTTAAGTAAAAAAATACTTACTGGCGTAGGCGAAAGGACTCCAGGCGAAGGAAAGTTCGTAATCAACTGCTGAACAGGAATTGCCGTCACGTAGTGTTGAGGATCCAAGAATTGCGATGAAGGAATGGGTTGGGGCTGTGGGGGTATTTGCATGGTATGCTGATGCAGATGGGGTTGTGGTTGAAGCTGGGTGGGAGACTGGAGTTGCTGTTGAGGTTGGGACTGTTGAGGTAGAACTTGTTGCGTAGTGGCCTGAGCTGGACTGGACTGACTGATAACAGGTTGGGTATTCCCGTAGTTATTTCTTTGTTTCTAAAAAATAGACACACAATATAAGAAGAATCTTCACAAATTATCAGACTCACTAATTTAGATATACTTAATTAACAAAGTTTAGTTCTACTACATACATTATTTTTGATCTGACTTAACAAATGAACAAAATAAAAAAAAAGGATGTTTGCAATAGAGTGGTTTGTTAAATTTACCCAGTTCCCTTATGTATAATATAAAAAAATAAAAGAAACTAAATAAATACATGTAAGATAATAGAATGTTTGTAGCTAGGCATTTAGTATTCACATACTATATTTAAAAACTAAACATTGTCACACACTATCCCCGTGTTCGACTAATAGGTTTTAACGGGTAGTGAGTAAATGTTTCTTTATTTTCCAGGATAAACATGTAAAATTAAAAAGTAGAATGCAATAATATAAAACGTAGAATATAAAATTAAAATGTACATATTTAATTCTTGTACTGTGAAATTAATAAACATTATTATTATATTAGTACTGTCTTCTAAAAAAAATAGTTTAAATAATCACTGAAACTCTCAAGTATGTAATACATTTTTGGACCAAAAATTTTTTTATAACTTTTACAATAACGTGCAATAGTAATATTATTTTGGAGGATACTAATGGATTTTTGGCTGCTGATTACGAATTTCGAGGGTGGATTTCGATCCGAGTGGTCAAAAATTGTTATAAACAATTTAATTGTTTATAAATTGTTTATAACGCTCTGGCTCATAAACTATATAGATAGTAAGGATCTGTTTTTAGGTGGATGTGAGAGGGGGCATTCAGATTTTTGCGGATAAAGTTAGGTGATAACTTCATTAATAATAATTGATTTACGCTCCTTCTCAAATATGCCCGGAACATTAAAAAAAAATAAAATATTTAAAAATTTCAAAAAATTTCTTTTTTTTTTCTATTTTTTTGCTTATAACTTTAAAACTATTAATTTGGAACAAAGTTGTAAACGAATAAAACAAATATAATAAAATTTTCTATCAGATGCGATTGGTTAAAAATGTCTTAATTTATCACCCTTTCTGCAAAATAGCAATAAATATAAAATAAGGGGGCAAAACAAGCCAGTCTTTATTCAGTGATTTTCCATCACTTAGGTTACACTTGGAACCTTCCTAATTCACTTAGAAAATTTTTGTAATGTGCTAAAAACGTACACCAAATTTCATTAAAATTGACTTACTAGATTTTGAATAATAATTTTGCAATCTAAACTTTTTTTAAAAAATTAAAATTTTTTAAAATCTTGACAACAAAAACTAGAACATACAAAGATTTGTTAATTTTTTTACATATAAAGAAGCACTCCACCTATCTAATGCACTTTACAGAATTGAAATCGGATTGTTTAGACAGCCTCAGCAATGTTCTAAAATTATAAACAATTTTTTGGCTTATAAACAAATTAGTCCTGTGGCTAGGAGGGGGTGCTACGGGCTCCTTTATTTAGATGGACTTACCCAAGATTTTTATGTATTTTTTGACCCGTAGAAAAGGATTTTTTTGGGTAACAGTTGATCCGGATGTCGATAAGATTGTTATAAACAAAGAACTTGAGGAATTACATAACATCCATTTTTCGCAAAATAAAACATTTTTTTTTGTATTTATTGGGTAATTCTAAGCAAAAAATGTTCTTACAAGTTTTTTCGTAGGATGCATAGTTTTCGAGATAAACGCAGTGAAACTTTCAAAAATTCGAAAAATTGCAATTTTTGAACGCGAATAACTTTGATTAAAAAATAAAATAGCAATTCTGCTGACAGCATTTCAAAGTTTAAGGCAAATTATACCGGTTTTAATTATTTGCATTGCTAAAAATTAATTTTTTTATTATTAAACAAAGCTATTTGTTTATAAGCCAAAAAATTGTTTATAAGTTTAAAACATTGCTGAGGCCCCTTAAATAATCCAATTTTAATTCTGTAAAGTGTATTAGATAGGTAGAGCACCTCTTTATATGTAAAAAAATTAGACAACTTCTAAATGGTCTACTTTTAGTTCAGAAAGATTTTAAAAAATTTGAACTTTTTTAAAAACATTTAGATTGCAAATTTATTATGCAAAATCTATCAAGTCGATTTTAATGAAATTTGGTACACGGATTAAGTATATTATAAAGAATTTTCTAAGCGAATTACTAAGGTTCTAAGTGCCATTAAAGCGGTTAAAAACATTGAATATCAACAGGCGTATTTTGCAGCCTTATTTTGTATTTATTGCTATATTGCAGAAAAGGTAATACGTTAAGACATTTTTGACCGGTCTTATATCATACAAAATTCAATTATCTTTATTTTATTTCTCTACGACTTTGTTCCAAAACGAATCGTTTTAAAGTTATAAGCAAAGAAACAGAAAAAAATCGACGTTTTTCGAAATTTTTAAATATTTTAATTTTTTTATTAATGTTCCGGGCATATTTGAGAAGGAGCATAAGTCAATTATTATTACTGAAGGTGTCACCTAACTTTATCGGCAAAAATGCGAATGCCAACTTTCACATCCAAAAATAGACATTTTTTCACAGATCCTTACTGGTCTAATAAGAGATAAAAATGTTTCAAATAAAATTTGTTTCTCAATAAAAAACAAATAAAGTGGCGTTTACTAAACTTAAATCCAACAATTATAACTCAAGATAATGTAAAATTAGTGCCTAGTGCAAACTTCAAATTGCAAAATAAGTGTCTTTCAAAACTTTTTCGATCGTAACTCGACTTCTACGAATGCAAATGAGCTTTATAAGGTCCCCTTTTAAAGCTTATTCATATATACTTCCAAACCAAGTTTGTTAAATTACTTTGTCTTTATGTGTGTTAAAGAAATACCCGTTTGAAGTTATAATTTTCTTAAATAAATTGTACATTAATTTATTTATAAGGGTTTTTAGCAAATTTTGAGCAATAAACTTATAATTTATTTATATTAATGATAGAAGGTCTCAAAAGGAACATTTTGACCTTAGGAAAATATTCATAGGTTTACAGCTTTTTGATAGGTATTTTTGAGTACTTTAAAAACATGAATCGTTTGCCTGATATTTAAGCTTGAGTACTTATGTAGTTTTGAGTACTCGCTGAAAAACAATATACATTCAGTTACCTATAACTGACTTTGAACTAATATTAAAAGATTTTTTGAAGATATTCTTCTTTAGCGGCAAATCGATTGAGGGTAAAATTTGATTGATCCGCGCGCAGGCGCACACCGACAGTATTAATCGTTATACGGGCTCTGATTGGGTGTTGAAATTTTAAAATGATCTGTCAATAATTGTTCAATATGGAGGTTATCGGTAAAAAAAATATTGTATAATATTAGTTTTTATTGATGTGTGGACAGAAATAAAATCAAATTTATAATTATAGTGACTTTTTAAATAGTTTTGAAAAGCCGCAGGTACGTAATCCTAAATGTTTCACTTGGAAATACCTAATAGTTTCAATACCTATCTATTTGGAAAATGTAAACAAATAATGTAGTTACCTATTAGTAGGCAATGCTTTAATTTACATAATCTGATTCCGAACAAACTTTCTACAAATCTTCATCTCATATATCGTTTTCTTACCCTATATTTTGTTGTATTTTATTTCGACAAAAATCAAACTAATAATTTTATTAAATTCATATAAATTTATGGTGTAAACGTTTAGTTTGTGTATATTCCCACATGACGTATACGCGAATGTGGTGCAGTTTGAAATACCGTCAACTTTCGTACGGCGCGGTGGACGTGAAGTGGGTTCAAGACCCAAGCCAATTATTTTTTTTAGTTTTTTTTATAGATTTTATGATTGTAAGTATATTATTATATAATTTTTAAAGATATTCTTCTTTTTGAATTTTCAGTTTGATTTTTAAATAAAATAAGTACAAATAACCTTTTAAGTATATTTACTTCGTTTAAATTACCTATTATATAATAGAAGAATATGTTCTTACGTGCGTACAAAGTACACACACATTCTTTTTTAATTATAAATTATTTCTACTTCTTATTACAGTCGAACCCGCTTATTGGAATATCCTTCGTGCCATGCAAAAGAATTTCTATAACCGGGATATTCTAATAACCGATCATTGGTGGCTAATAGTAACATTCTGGGACATTAAATTTCTATTCCTTAAAGCGGGATATTCCAATAATCGGTATTCTAATAAGCAGGTTCGACCGTATCTTCATTTTTGGTAATAACTTTTTTGAAAAAACCTACTATTTTTGAGTTATTTATGAAAAACATGCAATTTTTTTCACGGAAAATCAAAATCTTTGATGATCTTTTGATCTTTAATCACTCAAAAATATTGATTTGTTTCTAAAACTTTATATGACAAATTTTACTTGGAAATGGTTCGTCTATCGTTTGTTTCCTGAGGTATCTTCTAAACACTGACCAATTTTCATAAAAATCGATGGAGGTTCAACGAAATCGTAGGTGAAAATCTTCAGTGAATGCGCTACTTCATTTCCTGGGGTATCGGCCTTCATGTTCCAACGTTAATTCTACTTTAATATGTACTTTCCCTAACCGCCTACACTGTCACATTGGAAGTTTTATTTCAAGTGAACTTCTGTTTTTAAGTGACAGGTAGCGGAATTGGCTAAGATTCGTTTCTTGAAGCGCTAAATCGAAAATCCATACTTCAGTTTCTATTGTTTCGGAGTGAAATTATGTTTACACAACCGAACTGAGCGGAAAGCTGTTGCTGTTGCGTAACTTCCAAGAACTGGAATTTTATTCTGAATATTTAGTCTATGTGGTGAGACCGCTCCCGTCTGAAAAACATTTCTAATTCGGTTTCTCTGCGGATTCATATTCAAAAATGTAACCTTTAAACAAATCTGAAGGGTGCCGGACGGAATTTTTGGGTCGAAATTGTTTAAACATTTTTAAACAAATACATAAGATTACCTTTTATTGCTCCAAAAAATATAGTTTTAGGTTTTTTGGGTCATTCTAAACAAGAAAGGTATCTTGTAATTTTTCTCAAAAATTGACAGTTTTCGAGTTATAGGCGATTTAAAATCTAAAAAATGCGAAAATACGCATTTTCTAGGCTTAATACTCATATATAAATTATTTTTAAGGGTGCCAATAACTTGGATTAAAGTTTAAACATTCCTTTTCAAGAGTCCGAAGAGTGATCGGGTCTAACTTCAATTTAGACCGTAGTTTTTTAATTGTTAATTTGCATGTCCATCCGATTTTTTGGCCGGTGCGGCACGCTCTATTTCAAAAATCTTCTATTTTTCTGCGAAAAATATTTTTTCTAGATTGTTTGGGACATTCTAAATAAAATAGGTTTCTTGACATTTTTCTCAAAAGTTACTAGTTTTAAAGTTATAAGCTATTTAAATTGCAAAAATGTGTTTTTTTGTCATTTTTCGGATTTTAAATCGCTTATAACTTTAAAACTATTAACTTTTGAGAAAAATGTCAAGAACCTTATTTTATTTAGAATGTTCCAAAGAATCCAGAAAAAATATTTTTCGGAGGAAAATAGGAGATTTTTGAAAATAGTGCGCACCGCACCGGCAAAAAAATCGGATGGACACGCATAATTACCAATTAAAAAACTACGGTCTTAATTGAAGTTAGACCCGATCACTCTTCGGAATCTTGAAAAGGAATGTTTAAATTTTAATCTAAGTTATTGGCACCCTTAAAAATACTAATTTAAATATGAGTTTTTAAGCCTCGAAAATGCGTATATTCGCATTTTTTAGATTTTAAATCGCCTATAACTCGAAAACTGTCAATTTTTAAAAAAATCACAAGATACCTTTCTTGTTTAGAATAACCCAAAAAACATAAAAATATATTTTTTGAAGCAATTAAAGGTGATCTTATGTATTTGTTTAAAAAAATTGTTTAAACAATTTCTGCCCAAAAATTCCGTCCGGTAGCCTTCAGATTTGTTTAAAGGGGAAATTTTTGAATATGAATCCGCAGAGAAACCGAATTAGAAATGTTTTTCAGACAGGAGCGGTCTCACCACATGGACTAATTTCCACAGTTAGGAAAACGCTATTTATAACGAATTATGATTTTGTTTAATGATTTTGACGGACGTTTTTTTTATCTAAGAGTTGTTAATAACTTCATCTGCAATAGAAGTATACTTAGTTCGTTTACTTGTTAGATAAGATTATTCTCCAGATGTAATTATTGTATGTTCACAAATAAAAAAATTATAAAATAATAAAATCCTGCGATGTTTTATTGGTAATGGACTTATACAATTATTCGTTTCTCAGTCAGGTAGAGTTCAAATTGTTTATAAATTAAACATTTTTCTGGATATCCCGCTTAAATATAAAACTGAATTACAGACAACTTTACTACTGACAAGAACGAAATTTTTAGATGAAACGCTCGCCATTACCTTGGAACTCGAAATAGCTAGTTAAGCGTCAAGGAACTATCGAGTACGAATTGCTGAAAAAGGCGATAAACAAAACAATGAACGTTTGGAGAAAATGGTACGGAAAGTAACACCATGCCGAAGAGATGCGCGAAGAATGCTGGGAGAGTTCGTTCAAATACCGATGCTCTTTCGAGGCGGCCATGCATCTAATGGAATTGTCTGGTACTAAAATACTAAAAGATGACATTCTGTTAATTCTGTACAAAACCTTTGAGCATGATGATGGTATAGAACCAAAGCTTCAGTTTATTGTACCTAAAAGTAGTCAGAAGTATTGCGCCAGTTGCATGACGGTGCATTAGGTGGATAATTTGGTGTTACATAGACTCTGCAAAAGGTTCTAGAACGATTCCATTGTAATGGTCCAGTTGGTAACAAGATCACCCAAGAAACAGTACAGGTTTCTACTTGCGGGTCTATTTCCAGAAACGGATGATGGAAATAAATATATGCTGATAGCCATGGCATATTTTACGAAATGCACCGAGGCCTATGTAATGTGATCCAAATCAAAAAGCTACTACCACTGCAGAGGTACTTGTTAAAAAATTCTTCAGCCGATTTGGTATTCCCTTGGAGATCCGCTCCGATCAAGGGCAAAATTTTGAATCAACCCCCCTCCAAAACGTTTGCAAATTGATTTGTGTCAATAAGACCAGAACGAATCTCCTGCATTCTCATTCAGATGGAATGGTTGAGAGGATGAACCGAACGATGGGTAAACACCTGTCCAAAGGTGTATCAGAATATCAAAGCGATTAGGACCAGCACATTCACTTATTCCTAATAGCATACCGCTCGGCCATGAACAAAACTACAGGCCAGACCCCAACCTGTCTGATGTTGGATAGTGAAATTCATTTGCCCTGCGAGAGTTTGGATGCTGATCTTCCGAAGAACATGTTGCAAGTGAAAATATGTCGACCGCCTGAAGTTACGAATGAGCAACATTCATGAACTTCCCCGAAAAAAATCCAGATAGCCAGTGACAGAATTAAACGTTGGTATGATTCTCGATGAAAGAAAGAAAGCTTTGAAGTAGGTGATCTTGTCTGGCTTTATAATCCACAACTTCGTCCGAGCGGAGCGTAAGGAAATGGGTGAGTCCCAAAGTTTCACAAGAAAAAAGCGAATATTTCACGAAATAAATGACAGATCGAAAAACTAAAAAATACGTACTCAATATTTTTTAAAAATCTATCGAATGATACCAAGCACGATTTTACACGGAGAGGGTGGGGGGTGAATTTAATATTTTAAATACGAATCCCGCGATATTTCGCGAAATAAACATCAGATCGAAAAACTGTAAAATACACTTTTTCAATATTTTTGAAAAATTTATCGAATGGAACCAAACACGACCCCCACGGGGGTGGAATGGATGATTACTTTAAAATCTTAAATGGGAGCCCCCATTTTATTGCAGATTTGGATTGCTTACGTAAAAATAAGTAGCTTTTATTCGAGACATTTTTTTGAAATATGGATAGATGGCGCTATAACCCAAAAAAACGATTATTGGAAATGGAAAATTAAATTAAAAATGGACAAGTCCCCACTAAAATGGAAAACTTTACTTAACTGTTTTTGGTTTTAGGACATACTCTTCACAACTCAGTAGGTCCCCAAAGCGCTCGAGTGACTGCACATTTAGCATACTTTGCTCCCCTACCATAATATTAAGAGGAGAATTTTACTTTCATCTTTGCATGTGGTTGTCTTTTTAAAGGTAAATTACAGAACAATAAAGTCGTTCCAGAAACGCAACTCAAAAATACTGATAAGATAATTTTAAAGCAATCTACTTTCAAATGTAAAATATGTCTGAATCTGAATGAATTTCTTTTATTTTATTAATGTTTTGTATTTTGAGAACGAATTCTAAAGAGGAAATGGAAACATCAAAATAAACTTATTGTAAAGTAAAATTGTGGCTTATTCCTTATACTAGAGTACATTAGATTTTCTTTAACTCTAAAATAATTATCTATATACTTACTGTATTGGATCGATGAGTGCTCATGGATTGTCTGGAACCCGGCGAATCTGCAGACATCGAAGTACAATCTGACGCTGGACCATGGTGAACCACGCTTTTGGCCGTACCCGTACCTGCGACACTGGCGTTCGGACTAGTTGCTGTCCATGACATAATCGCCGAAGGGGACGGTTCTTCGGGCTGATCGAAAGTTTCGCTAGAGTCAGTTTCCCCTTTACGGCTTTGCTTCATAACGTCTATATAACTAGAAAAAAAAATAAGAGTAAAATTTACTGATTAGTATATAGTATATAAAATAGTATAGTATATAATATTATAGTACACAGTATAGTATTTAGTATTTACACTAAATTTAAAATCAAGATGCAGTAGAAATAAACAAAACAAGACACGTTAAATGCTACTAGGAGCACTCCCGAATCATAATTTACAATGTATATACATTGTAAATACCAAATCAGGATTTCCATTGTTTATACATTCTAATTTATGATTCGGGAGTGCTCCAATATACTCTGGGCTAATTAGCAAAATACAAGGAAAAGTTATTTACCACCAATTTTATTGCTGGAATCTAATCGTATGATTGTATATAATAATAATATAGGTATGCAAAGTCCGCAGATAGTGTACTTTTTTTATAAACAAAATGCCGCCGAAAATCGTGTTTTTTTCAATTTTTGCTCTTAACTCCAAAGATTTTAACTTTACACCAAAAACAAATTCACCGCAATTAAATTCTGCATAGAGACGTGTTTTTCCAGATTTACTCTGACGAAAATTTTCACCGAAAAATGCGGGGTTTACCAACAAAATATTTAATTTTGAACTAAAATTTTAGATAAGTAACTGCTTATCAATAATTAAATAATTTTTTAATATAGAATCTCGTTTCATATAGATTATAATTCCAGAAGCCGATGGAAATTGAATGAACAGTTTAGCAACAATTAAATTGTTAATTAAAAATTTACGGTCGCTATAGTAACCACAATATTTATGATACATAAGAATAGCTATGATATTTTTGTAAAAAAAGACTGTACCTATCTAATGCACTTTACAGAATTGAAATTGGACTATTTAAGCGGTCTCAGGAATATTTTAAAATTATAAACAATTTTTTGGCTTATAAACAAATGGAATATCTCGGGAAATAATAAATTAAATTAAATCATGAAAACGGTATTGAGTCATGAAACGGTAAAGCGGCAGGACGCTTCTTTTAAAAGAAAAAACGTGTAATTGTGATAAGTGGTTCCTGATACAACCGGTCAAAGTTGACCGGCATTTACGGCAAAGATATAAACAATAGGATCATAATTTTTGAACCATCACCTTTTTATTTTTGTCCTCTTTCTCTACATTAATTTTTAAATCTTTAAAGCACTCATAACATATTATTATAATAAAAACTATCAATATTAAGAGGGAAATTTGCGTAAAATAGCAAAATTCCAATCAAAAATTAGGTTGGAGAAAATGTAACCTCAAAGTTCAAAATCGGTATACGTTAAAAAAATAATTTTCTTCATTCTTTTTTTGTTCTCAAGTAACTCGAGTAGAGCCATCTAACTAACGCATTATTTAATGTCAGTTGCTTATGTTTTGGTATAATAGATTAATTTATTTATTCTTCTTCTTGTAGTGCCTATCCCTTTCGGATGTTGGCGACCATCATGGCAATCTGTACTTTGCACACTGCTGCTCTGAAAATATTTGTAGTGGTTGTGTTGAACCACGTTCGTAGATTTTTCAATCACGAAATCCTTCTCCTTCCTGGTCCTCGCTTTCCCTCTACTTTTCCCTGTAAGGCCAGTTGCAGCAGTCCATATCTTTCACTGTTCCTCATGATGTGACCGAGGTATTCGATTTTGGCTGTTTTTATTCTGTATAACAGCTCTTTTTCCTTTTGCATTCTCAGCAAAACACCCTCATTAGTAATGTGGTCGGTATAAGATATCTTCAGGATTCGACGATAAAGCCACATCTCAAAAGCCTCAATTTTCTTGCAGGTGGCATCTGTGAGAGTCCACGACTCAACTCCGTACAACAGTATAGGAAAGATATAACATCGTAGTAATCTGACTTTTATGGGTATCGACAAATCATGACATTTGAACAACTTTGACATTTTTTGAAATGCAGATCTTGCTTTCTCTATCCTACATTTGATTTCTATAGAATGGTCCCAATTTTCATTGACGTTCGTACCAAGGTAGGTATATGTTTTTACTCTTTCTATTTGTTGACCATTCACACTGATTCGTCCAAATTGCTGTTTGTTCTTAGAGATAATCATACATTTTGTTTTCTTAGTGTTTAGTGAAAGTCCGTATCTCTGACTGACCTCCGCGATTCTGTTCATTAACTCCTACAGGGCTTCAGAACTGTCAGCGAATACCACAGTGTCATCTGCGTATCTTATGTTATTGATACATTCTCCGTTAATTCGAATTCCGGCCTCAACATCATCCACTGCTTCTTGAAAGATTTCCTCAGAGTAGATGTTAAACAGCAGTGGAGATAGTATACATCCCTGACGGACCCCACGTTTGATTTTGATATCGTCGGATTCTCCTGCCTCTGTCCGGATAGAGGATGTTTGATTCCAGTACAGATTGCTGATAATCCTTAAATCACAGGTGTTAATTCCAATATTGGTTAATATCTCCATCAGCTTGTCGTGCTTTACTGTATCGAACGCTTTATGGTAATCAATGAAACATGCATAAATATCGCAATTTACGTCTCTACATTGTTGAAATAGCACTTGTATACTAAATAAAGCCTCTCTTGTACCCACTGCATTTCGAAAACCAAACTGTGTTCGGCTGATTTTTTCTTCGCACAGTCTATATATCCTTTGATGTATAATTTTTAGAAATAGTTTTAAAATATGGCTCATTAAGCTAATGGTTCGGAAATCACTGCAGGATACGGACTTTGTTTTCTTTGGTAAAGCAACAAACGTCGACTTCAACCATGTTTTTGGTATTACTCTGCTTAAATATATGTCGTTAAATATTTTGGTTAGGCGTTGAGTACCGTCGGTGTTAAATAGTTTTATGAGTTCAGCATATGCATTGTCAGGTAAAGGAGCTTTGCCATCTTTTAGTTGTGATATTGCTCTTTCCACTTCATCTGATGTGATTGGTAAGTGGTCATCACATATGTAGGATGGAGGTTGCTCGGATCTAGTATCATCAAAGAGTTCCTGTATGTATTTTGTCCATATCCTGATTTCTTGATTTCTGTCTGTGATGATATTCCCCTGTTGGTCTCGCAATTTGCTAGCTGTGTTGGATTTCTGAAGACCAGCTGCCTGTTTCACCTTTTTATGCATGTTAAACGTATCATATTTTTGCTCTAACGACTTTATCTCTTCACACTGTGATTTTAACCAATTTATTTATAAGAAAAGAAAACTACATATTTTCTCCAGTTGTAGACTTTTTTTAGATAAACTTACTGCAAGTGTACCTTTTAACGTTAAAAACACAAATATTCTAATTTGAGTGCAGTATACTTATTTAAACAATCTTTATTTAAACAAATTAAAAAATTTTGTTATAATAAATAAATTAATTTTTTATAACAAAACAAAAGCAACTTTGACATTTAATAATGCGTTAGTTAGAGGGCTCTACCCGAGTTACTTGGGAACAAAAAAAGAATTGCTCCATGTGAAGCCGAGAAAATGCATTTTTTTTAACGTATATTGATTTTGAACTTTGAGATTACATTTTCTCCAATCTAATTTTTGATTGGAATTTTGCCATTTTTGGCAATTTTCACTCGTAATATCGAGAATTTTTATTATAATAATTTATGTTATGAGTACTTTAAAGATATAAAAATTGGTGTGAAGAAAGAGGACAAAAATAAAAAGTTGATGGTTTGAAAATTATGATCCTATTGTTTATATCTTTGCCGTAAATGCCGGTCAACCTTGATCGATTGTATCTCAGGAACCACTTATCACAATTAAATGTTTTTCTTTTAAAAGAAGTATCCTGTCGCTTTTATTGCAATACCATTTTCATGATTTAATTTAATTTAATCTTTCCTGAGATATTCTATTTGTTTATAAGCCAAGAAATTGATTATAAGTTTAAAATATTTCTGAGGCCGCTTATACAGTTCAATCTCAATTCTGTAAAATGCATTAGATAGGTACAGTGTCTTTTTTTACAAAAATTATAGTTATTCTTATGTATCATAGTTACTGTGGTTATTATAGCGACCGTAAATTTTGAATTAATAATTCAATTGTTGCTAAACTGTTGATTCAATTTCCATCAGCTTTTGGAATTATAATCTATATTATAAAAAGTGATTTTATAATTCCAAGTTACTTAATTATTCATAAACAATTACTTATCTAAAATTTTAGTTGAAAATTAAAGATTTTGTTGGAAAAACCAGCATTTTCCGGGAAAAATTTTAGCCGAAGTTAATCGGGAAAAACACGTCACTATACAGAATTTAATTACGGTAAATTTTTAATTGGGTATTTTTTAGCGCCATTTTAGTTATAAAAAAAGTAGTACACTATCTGCGAATTTTACATACCTATAGTATTAATATATAAAATCATGATTCGATTCCAGCAATAAAATTGCTGGTAAAAACCTTTTCCCAAAATGGCCTATTCTCCGATAATCTGCCCAGACTAATAGTAGCATTTAACGTGTCTTGGTTTGTTTATTTCTACTGCATCTTGATTGTATAATATTTATTATAGTATACTATATAGCAGTGGTTTTAAACTTTTTGAGTCATTTACCACAAAATGCTTTTTATAATTTTTAGTAAAACCTAACTTAAATACAGTCGGAAAAATGAAAGAATACCCATGAACGATCACATCAGTCACTTATTTTGTATTTGCTGTCTTTTTCTATAAATAACAAACGTTTGTTATAGAAAAAGATAGCAAATACAAAATAAGTGATTGATGTGATCGTTCATGGGTATTCTTTCATTTTTCTGACTGTACCTATCTAGCTATAAATAATTTATATGCTGCAATTTTAAGGAATTGATAAATAGCCCAGTAAATGACTGGTTTAAAGTGTAATTTTCAGTCAAAAATGAATAACCATTTTCAATTTCGTTGCAACACGAAACTACAGCCGCATTATCTTCTACTTCAATCAGAGAGTGCAGCAAGCACCTCTACCGGTTTCGAAACTTATTAGTCTCTCATCAGGCGGCACATATCCTGCTCTCTCTGACCCAACCAGCACAAACCCAGGCGTGCAGTTACGCATCGCAACGAACGAAATGGCAGGAATGCCCTAGCGGCAACTGCTAGCAAAAGACTAAGTTTTCAATCTAATAGCACATAAAATAACATCAAAAATATTACTCTACATCCCATCAGACTGAAAACAATCGGAACCTTCTTTGGTTACACCTCCGAGGCTTTTAAAATTTGCAAGCTATAACGGGTGCTGAGACTAAAGAAGATGAGGGAATTTTACAATTTATAATTCACGTCCCATCTACTCAGCGCGGTAAAGTTCCAACGATAATGGTTCCCTTAGTACTCCAATCTGAGTAAACCTGTAAATCAAAAATGAATAACCATTTTCAATTTCGTTGCAACACGAAACTACAGCCGCATTATATTCTAGTTCAATCAGAGAGTGCAGCAAGCACCTCTACCGGTTTCGAAACTTATTAGTCTCTCATCAGGAGGTAACATATGATGCTTTTTCTGACCCAACCAGGACAAACCCCGGCCTGCAGTTACCCATCGCAACGAACGAAATGGCAGGGATGCCCTAGCGGCAACTGCTAGCAAAAGATTAAGTTATATTGAAAACAGTAAAAGTTAGATTTTTTGTTAAATCTATAGCGGAATATTTTGATAAGTTTTATTGATCTCATGAACATCGTAAAAGATAGCAGAAATCGTGCAACTTTAAACATTTTATATTTATTTAACAGTTTTATAATAAAAACTGATTTAATTTGCGCGAAAATACAAAAATTGGATAAGCACGAAAGCTACCCTCTTCACCATTAAAATGCATTTTGATTTTTGTCGATACTACACTTTGAAGAGATATCGACGTTTTACCGTCGAGTTGATATAAAAATAGTACTTATTTAAAAAAATGATTAAATGCTTAACTGACATTCTTAATCGCCGTTCACTTCAAGCGTTGTTTTTGAGAGAACGGTTCATTATCACAAAAAAAGCTAATATACATTTTTGTTCAAAATTATCTCAGCTACATTTCTTGATTGTTATATTTTTTCTACGGCTTACAGATTAAATTTATGTTTTCCATTTTCCCCTTAATAGTGGAGATTTACGGGGAAGACCGGGGGTAGGAGTAGGAATGAAATACTTTTTACATCTGTTTGGGTACCAAGATTGATATCCTCAGCAAAATTCAACTTGCTCGTAAGTATGGTTTTTAGAGGTTCGGTGGCATTTTAGTCTTTGACGAACTGGACCATAAACGAAGGACGTAAAAAATATAACACGAAAGAAGAAGTACATATTGTAAATAGCCTAGTAAATAACCATTTTGGAGTGTAATTTTTAGGGTTAATTATAAATTGAATGAAAATTTGGATTTAGGTTCTACTCACCCTCAACTTCAAAGTTGAACTTGTGCAGTTGGTTGCTTTTACTTGGGGGGTGACAGTCCCCCTTCTCGGGGATGAAAAAATGCGCGGTTAAAATAAGTCCGGAAATGCATAAATCGACTATGTAATTATAAGCAATAACTTTGCTTTTGCTGAGTCTATAATCTTCACAAATAAATAACTTTTTTCGTTTTTTATGTGCTACATGTTTATTAAGATTTTTTTTTGATTAAACACTTAGTTTTTGAGATATTTGCGAAAAACCGCCTGAGAATGTGTTTTTTTGTCAAAAAATAAACATTTTCAATCGCAAAAAACTTGTATTGGTATTGACTTATTTAAAAAAAAACTCTATAGAACGAAAGTTACTTAGAATTAGCCAATTTAATCACTTCCGGACTTATTTTAAACCAGCGTTTTTCACCCCCGAGAAAGGGTGACTTTCACCCCCCAAGTAAAAGCAGCCAACGGCACAAGTTCAACTGTAAAGTTCGTACATTCTTATAATGCAGGAAACATTTTTTTACCATAACCATAACACTTACATTTTGAATAATTACATATAGTTATTTACAAAACGTTTAATGCATTTCAATTTCAACTACCTGATAGAAAATCATTACATAAATTAAACCTTTATCGTGTAGCATTAATACATTCGTGTATAATAATTATGCAAACAATTTAAATGCATAATATATTGTGTATGTTGACAGTTGTTTCCAACTGGACTGACTTTGTGTTGAAATTAAAATAATATATTTCTATAAACTCGTTTTTAACAAATTCTATATTAGTGAATTAGAAAACCCAACGTCATTACAAAGTTATTTTGACACAGTATCAGACTAAACTTATTTTTTTTTAGTTTTATTTACATCAATGAAAAACAAAGGAAATATATTAAAACGTGGGAAGCAATTATCATCATCCATCCAATTTACGTCCATTGCTGGACATAGGTCTTCCCCAATTGTTTCCACGCTTCACAGTTTTGTGCTGATTGTTGCCAGTTTTTACTAATAGTCTGGGCTGATTATCGGAGAATAGGCCATTTTTGAGAAAAGTTATTTACCATCAATTTTATTGCTGGAATCGAGTCTTATTATTGTATATATTAATAATATAGATATGCAAAGTTTGCAGATAGTGTGCTACTTTTTTTATAAACAAAATGGCGCCCGAAAATCGTGTTTTTTCAATTTTTGCTCTATAACTCTAAAGATTTTAACTTTAGACCAAAAACACCCAAATAAAAATTCACCGCAATTAAATTCTGCATAGACACGTGTTTTTTCCGATTTACTTTGACGAAAACTTTCCCCGGAAAAAGCGGGTTTTTACAACAAAATCTTTAATTTTCAACTAAACTTTTAGATAAGTAGTTGTTAATCAATAATTAAATAACTTGGTAAGGTAAAAGCCCCTTCCGTATATATTATCATTCCAGAAGTCGATGGAAATTGAATGAACAGTTTAGCAACAATTGAAATGTTAATTAAAAATTTACGGTTGCTATAATAACGACACTAATTATGATGCATAAGAATAATTATGATTTTTTCATAAAAAGATACTGTACCTATCTAATGTGCTTTACAGAATTGAAATTGGACTATGTAAGCGGCCTCAGGAATATTTTAAAATTATAATCAATTTTTTGGCTTATAAACAAATAGAATATCTCGGGAAATATTAAACTAAATTAAATTATGAAAACGGTATTGGAAAGATAGTGGCAGGATGCTTCTTTTAAAAGAAAAAACGTTTATTTATGACGAGTGGTTCCTGAGATAGAACCGGTCAAAGTTGACCGAAATTTACGGCAAAGATATAAACAATAGGATCATAATTTTCAAACCATCGCCTTTTTGTTTTTGTTCTCTTTCTCCACACCAATTTTCATATTTTTAAAATCCTCATAACATATATTATTATAATAGAAACTATCGATATTACGTGTGAAAATTGCCAAAAATAGCAAAATTCCAATCAAAAATTAGGTTGGAGAAAATGTAACCCTCAAAGTTCAAAATCGGTATACGTTAACAAAATGCATTTTCTCGGATTCCCATGGAGCAATTTCGTTCATTCTTTCTTTGTTCCCAAGTAACTCGAGTAGAGCCATCGAACTAACGCATTATTAAATGTCAAACTTGCTTTTGTTTTGTTATAATAAATTAATTTATTTATTATAACACAATATTTTAATTTAGTAATCAAGTATATTCAAATGGGAAATAAGCCACAATTTTACCTAAAAATGATTTTATTAACGTTTCGACGCCCAAGTCGGGTGTCGTTGTCAAAATACAACATAATACTAAATAAACAAAAATGTTGTTGCTTAGTAAAAAAAATCTTCTAATAATTTATTTAATCTGACTCATTTATATCGGCGTCGAAACGTTAATAAAATCATTTTTAGGTAAAATTGTGGCTTATTTCACATTTGAATATACTTGATTATAAAAATGCCACAAGAAAATAGCTTCAGAACAATATTTTAATTTGTTTAAATAAAAATTGTTTAAATAATTATACAGCTTTCAAATGAGAATATTTATGTTTTTAACTTTAAAAGGTATACTTGTAGTAAGTTTATTTAAAAAAAGCCTACAACTGGAAAAAATATGTAATTTTCTGTTCTTATAAATAAATTAATCTATTATAACAAAACAAAAGCAAGTGTGACATTTAATAATGCGTTAGTTCGATGACTATACTCAACTTATTAGGGAACAAAAAAAGAATGAAGGAAATTGCTCCATGGGAAGTCGAGAAAATGCATTTTGTTAACGTATACCGATTTTGAACTTTGAGGGTTACATTTTCTCCAACTTAATTTTTGATTGGAATTTTGATATTTTTGGCAATTTTCACACGTATTATCGATAGTTTTTATTATAATAATATATGTTATGAGGATTTTAAAGATATGAAAGTTGGTGTGGAGAAAGAGGACAAAAATAAAAAGGTGATGGTTTACAAATTATGATCCTATTGTTTATATCTTTGCCGTAAATTCTGGTCAACTTTGACCGGTTTTATCTCAGGAACCGCTCATCATAATTAAACGTTTTTTATTTTAATAGAAGCGTCCTGCCCCTGTCTTTCGAATACCGTTTTCACAATTTAATTTAGTTTAATATTTCCCGAGATATTCTATTTGTTTATAAACCAAAAAATTGTTTATAATTTTAAAATATTCCTGAGGCTGCTTAAATAGTCCAATTTCAATTCTGTAAAGTACATTAGATAGGTATAGTGTATTTTTATGAAAAAATCATAGTTATTCTTATGCGTAATAATTATTGTCGTTATTATAGCGAGCGTAAATTTTTAATTAACATTTAAATTGTTGCTAAACTGTTCATTCAATTTCCATAGACTTCTGGAATCGTAATATATACGGAAAGGGCTTTTACGTTACCAAGTTATTTAATTATTGACTAACAACTACTTATCTAAACGTTTAGTTGAAAATTAAAGATTTTGTTTTAAAATCCTGCTTTTTCCGGGGAAAGTTTTCGTCGAAGAAATCGGAAAAAACACGTTTCTATGCAGAATTTAATTGCGGTGAATTTTTATTTGGGTGTTTTTGGTCTAAAGTTAAAATCTTTGGAGTTATAGAGCAAAAATTGAAAAAACACGATTTTCGGGCGCCATTTTGTTTATAAAAAAAGTAGCACACTATCTGCGGACTTTGCATATCTATATTATTAATACATACAATAATAAGATTCGATTCCAGCAATAAAATTGCTGGTAAATAACTTTTCCTTGTATTTTGCTAATTAGCCCAGATTATAATCCGCCTGATACCATCTTTCCATCGTGTAGGCGGCCTTCCTCTACTGCGTTTATCTTCTCTTGGTCTCCATTCCATTAGTTTTAGTGTCCATCTTAAGTCCTTTAGCCTGGCGACGTGTCCTGTCCAGTTCCATTTGAGCTTCGTGATACATTCTATAACATCTGTAATACAGGTTCCTTGTCTGAGATCTTCATTCCTTATTTTATCCCGTAAGGTTACGCCCAGCATGGATCTTTTCATACGCCTTTGGGCAACCATCATTTTCGACGCTGTTGCCTTGGCTAGATAAACCGGGAGGTATTAACAGAGCTTCAACCACGATTTTCTAAGTCCTGCCCTTTGCAATACTGAAAGGTTAGAAAAAATACTTACAATTTATGGAAAAATCCACGGGTTTCCTGTGACATTTTCCTGTGAAAATTAGATTTTTCATGAGGAAAAAAATGGAGAGTTGCGATGAATTTCTGAGTCCTGCCATATCCATAGAATGACACAGGATACTATCAGTTTTATGAAGAAAATTTTTTGGGCAGGAGGGTTGCAAAAGGACTAAGGGAGTATATAGATATACAAACTTGTAATGAAATTAACGAAATTTTCATAATTTTCTGAGTCCTGCCAACTTAATCAATTAAACATAATTATTTGAAAATGATCGAAAAAAATGTTGGCATTACGTCTCCTAATGTTTAACTGCACTTGTCCACTTTAAAATTCTGTGGAAAATTTTCACCCTGGTTCCGTGATTTTCTGAGTCATAAAATAAATTTTATTATAAAATAAATAATTTAAGTAGACATTATTTAAAATGGCAGGATGTTTAGTTACACCTTTTTTCCTATACATAGTTAAAAATATGTAAGAAAATTCGTGGAAAGTTACACGATTTTCTGAGTCATGCCATTTTGCACTTATCTCAATAATGTTAATATAAAGCTCTTTACAAAGAGGCAGGATGGTTGTGTAGTTATTTCGTATATAAAAATAAAATTTTGTCTGTAAAATTATTGCTGGTTGTTATACAAACATATTCATATCACCACAATTATCTGAGTCATGGCGCGTCAAGTATGCTTAAAAACTTAAAACCGTTTACAAAGTGGCAGGATAATCGCAAAGATATTTAATACATAAAAATTAATTTTTATATCGTTAAAACAATCGTACGGTATTAAATATTATTTTCCTGAGTAGTGTCTCGGATTTTTACACATCTTTTAAATCTACTACCAAACTGTAAGATCTTTATTTTAAGCGATTAGATCATATTTGTATCTAAGTAAACGTAATAAAAGTAATAGGAAGAAAATCAATAATTTTACAATTAATTGGTTATAGTAGGGATTGTACCTATTATACAGGGTGTCCAGAAACTCTTCTAACAAACGAAGCCCGGAGATTCCTCAGATAATTTTAAGAAAATTTAACTCAATTCACCTAGTCCGAAAATGCTTCCTAAGGAAGCTAAAGCTCTTTAAAGATGGCGTATTGTAATTAGTTTTTTTTTAAAATAGCTCCAGAACACTTCTATTTAGAATAACGAAAATTGGTACACCTATTTATCTTTCAGAGATAAATCGATTCATCAATTGTCAATTTTTAGTACCGGTCATAGGCGCCCGTTTAGGGTATCTTAGGCGTTATGCGATATTTTATCGCATAACTTTTCTGTGTTTAACTTTTAAGCATTTTTGACACTAGATTATTAAACTATGGGGTATTCTTGTACTAAAAGGTACTCTTACATAAGTCGGTAGGATACGCTAGGTTCTAGAAAAATCGATTTGAAAAATTTTGCGGATTTTAATTTGAAAAAAAAAAATAAAAAAACTATTTAGAAAAACGAAAACTGGTACGTTTATTTCTCTTCCAGAGATGAATCGATTTTATCAATTGTGAATTTCTAGTATCGGTCATAGGCGTCCGTCTTGGGTAGATCAACGAAATCTCATAACTTGCTTTAATTATTAAGCATTTTTGACAGTAGAGTATTAAATTATGAGGTATTCTAGTACTAAAAGTTACTCTTGGCTTAAGTCGATAAATACACCGTTTTTTTTTATTTTTTTTATTCAAAGTTTTCTTAAATTCAAAATACGAAAAATTTTAAAATTGATTTTTCTAGAAAACGGTGCATCCTACCGACTTAAAGCAAGAGTAACTTTTAGTACTAGAATACCTCACAATTTAATAATATAGTGTCGAAAATGCTTAAAAGTTAAAGACAAAAAAGTTATGCGATAAAATAAGCATTGTCCTACCCAAAACGGACTCTTATGACCGGTACTCAGGAGCGTCATTTGAAATTTTGGTAGGGGAGGGGGCAAGAATTATATATACAATACATTTATATGCAAACATAATACAAAATTGATCTATTTTTTGTAAATTTCAGTCATTTTCTGGGTCAGTGGGGGGGCAAATGCCCCTCTGCCGGTACTAGAGATTCGCAATTGATGGAATCGATTTATCTCTAGAAGATAAAAATGCGGACCAGTTTTTGTATATCGAAATGGAAGCGTTCTGGAGATACAAAAAAAAAACTAATTACAAGGCGCCATCTTCAAAGAGATCTAGCTCCATTAGGAAACATTTTTGGATTAGGTGAATTGTGTTAAATTGTCTTAAAATGATCTTAGCAATCTTAAAATTATACACAGGGTGTTCCATTTAAAAAAACATAAGTTTGTGTCGCCCTGTCAATATGGATAGCCCTGTATATTAGAAAATATTTTTAAATTATGATCCTATCTTTGCCCCACGTTTTACCTAAATAACTTTTTTTCGTATCTCTTATGACAAACGAGTAATTGGACTTTGTCACACTAACGCCCCACCCTGTATACGAAATAACTATAAAACCATCCTGCCTCTTTGTAAATAGACTTATATTAAGATTCTTGAAACATATGCAAAATGGCATGACTCAGAACATCGTGGAATTTTTCACGAATTTTCTTACAAATCTAGGCCTCCTGCCGTCTTACTAGAACCGTTTAACCTTCCTGCCGAGTACCGAAAAAGTATTGATTGCATTTGAGTATTCAAACATTTTAAAGGCAGGACTCAGAAAATCACGGAATCAGGGTGAAAATTTTCCGCAGAATTTTCCAAGCGACAAGTATACTTAAACATTAGGAAACGTCATGCCAATATTTTTTTTGATCATTTTGAAATAAATATGTTTAATTTATTTAGTTGGCAGGACCCAGGAAATCATGAAAATTTTATTATTTTCCTTACATGTTTGTATACATATATACTCCGTTAGCCCGTTTGCAACCCTCCTGCCCAAAAAATTTTCTTTATAAAATTGATAGTATCCTGTCATTCTACGGATATGGCAGGACTCAGAAATTCATCGCAAAACCCTATTTTTATTTCTTGGGAAAATCTAGTTTTCACAGGAAAATGCCACAGGAAAGTGGATGTTTCCACATATTGTAAGTACTTCGTCTACCCTTCCAGTATTGCAAAAGGCAGGACTGAGAAAATCGTGGCTGAACTTCTGTATAATATCTCCCGGTCTAAGGGTCAGTGTCTCTGCTCCATATGTCATTACCGGTTGCACATATTTATCAAACACTAACTTGTCTTTTTAAACTAATCGGTATACTGCTCCTATTAGATATGTCTCTCAGCGCTCCGTAAGCTGCCCAAGCAAGAGTTACGCTTGTTTCACATTATAAAAATTTTGACCGTGAGATGGTTAAAATCTACATAGTGGCTCGAGCAATAATATGAAGTCTTTCTCCCTTCGCCGCTTGAAACAGAAGGAAGAAAGATTCCATATGATTGCTCGAGCCACTATGTGGATTTTAACCATCGCACGGTCAAAATTTTTATAATGTGAAACAAGCGTTAATCTTTTTATTTTCTCCTATCTTCGTTTACACCATCCTTCCATCTGAGTTTTGGCCTACCCCTATTTCTACTTCCCACAAGTTGTGACATAAGGATTCTTCTAGGAGGGTTGTTCTGCTGTGATCTTGCTAGATGTCCTGCCCATCTTGGTCTTCCTACTCTTATAAGAGATAGTACGTCTTTACCACCAAATTTTTGTTTATATCTGTGGTATACCTTGTAGTTGTACCTCCTCCTCCAAACACCATTTTCACAGATACCACCGAATATTTCTCTCAGGATCCTTCGGTCAAATATAAGCAGAAGGTTTTCATCTGTCTTGGAGATGGTTCATGTCTCTGATCCATATGTCAACACTGGTTGTATAAGGTTTTCGTATATGGTTATTTTTGTTGTTTGGCTTAAGTTTCTGCTTCTCATATGTCTACTCAGTCCAAAATAGCATTTGTTTGCTAGGATTATCCTTCGCTTAATTTCTTCCGCCATGACGTTCTCCTTGGTGATCAGGGAACTTAAGTATGTGAATTTGTCCACCACTTTAAAGGTAGAGTTATCAACCGTGAATTGGTGACCGATGTTTCTGGCTCTATTGTTGAGTGTTGATGTCATCATCTTAGTTTTATCCTCGTTTACTTGCAGACCCATATTTTTTGAGGCATTTGAGAAGGTGGTATACATTTCTTCTAGCTTGCGTGTTGTGCGGGCAACTAGGTCCACGTCATCTGCATATGCCAAAATTTGGGATGATTTATTAAAAATATTTCCTCTCTTGTCTATTCGGCCATCTCTGACTGCCTTTTCCAAAGCTATGTTGAAGAGGAGACACGCCAGCGCATCTTCCTGTCGCAGCCCAACATGAATACAAACATAAAAATGGAAATTTTCACCAAGGTAAAAAGCAAATTTGAGGTATTGAGGAATACCTGCCAATATCGTCGTTGATGTGACGAAAAACCTTTTTTAGGGTCACCTCCTGTTTTTATATGATATTTTTTTACTTGTCTTTTAGTAAATAAATAATGAATTTACAACAAAACAGGTCAAAAAATATCATATGAAAACAGGAGGTGCCTCTAAAAAATGTTTTATTTTCTCTACCTCATATTATATAATACGTTTTTAGTTTGTGAAAACTGTCATTATAGAGATAGCAGTGCGTGAATAACAATGTATTTTAAATGGGATTTACTTTTTCGCACACTTTCAATGGGTTTTTTGGCAAACTTTCATATAATCAAATATCCTTAACTTTCGCGGTTTTTATGGTGATGACATGTGAGCAATAAATTACAACAAAAGTTTTGACAGTTTTGTGGTTTGAAAGAAGTTGGAATTTTTAAATGTCCAAGTTCTGAAAATTGTAGAATAGCAATGTATTCCAGTGACGAAGAGTTGCAGGTTTTTTTGTTTATCGTAGATAAAATATTGTAAGAAACTGTGCGTGAAGTTCTTTTAATAGAGCAGGAGCAGGGCGAGTGCTATACATCGCGTGCGTGCGCAAAAAGCATACTTCACAAACTGTTCCATAAATAACCATTATCTACTCTATGCCATATTATGTATAAGTTTTTAATTTGTGAAAACTGTCATTATAGATAGCAGTGCGTGAAGGGTTTAAAGTGTGCGTGAAGTAACAATGTATTTTAAATGGGATTTACTCTTTCGCACTGTTTTTGACGCACTTTCATATACCTAATAAAAAAATATCCTTAACTTTCTTGTTGTCATGGTGATGATATAATGAGCAATAAATTACAACAAAAATTTTGACTGTTTTGTGGTTTGAAAAAATTATAATTTTTAAATGTCAAAGTTCTAAAAATTGTAGAATAGAAATGAACTCCAGTGACGGAGAGTTACAGTGTTTTATTTGTTTATCGTAGATAAAATATTGTATGAAACTGTGCGTGGAGTACTTTTTGCGAACTGACGCGATGTATAGCACTCGCTACGTTGTCGCTCGTGCTCTAAAAGTCGCGTGCGTTCGCAAAAAGCATACTTCACGAACTGTTTCATAAATAACTATTTTGTTTAACCCATTAAACTAATGTTACAGTACAGCAGATAGGAGGTATTGTCACATCACCGATCATATAGCTATAATATTAATTTTTATGTTACTAAATGATTTTTCCATTCGGATTTTGGCCAATATAAATTTTTTTTTTTTAATTAACGTGTCTCAGCAACGCAGGCCATTGACACGGTTACAAAAGTAAGGTTTACAGTGTGTTTAAATTACAAGAATTAAGAAAATAAAGAATTTAAATTAAGAAATTACAATATCAGAAAAATGATAAAAAACAACATTTATATGGCGTAGTATAACCGAGAGTCTTTGAGAAACATTATCACATTATTAAAGTTACTATTATCACTAAGAATGGCGATTTGGTCTTCATCCAGTTTATGTTGTCTTCGGGTGTTCGTGTATAGCTGGCACTCAACTAGTATGTGTTTGACGGTGACACGAGTGTTGCAGGTATGACACAAAGGAGGATTTCCCTGGCTCATCAGGTAACCATGTGTAAGACGGCAATGTCCAATTCTTAGTCTTCTCATGACAACTTTGTCCTTTCTACAAAGTGCTGGTATTTTTAAGGCAGGTATTCTAGGTTGAATGCTATGGAGTTTTGAGTTTGTTCTATTCCAGAGGTTTTGCCAGACTCTCAAGCACATTTGGTTTACTGTATGTTGTAAATCTACACTAAGTTGTATACTCTCCATTGGAATGTCAGAACGGGATGCCTCCTTGGCCGCTTGGTCGGCGTTTTCGTTTCCTCTAATACCCACGTGCGATGGAGTCCAAATTATAATGCTAACCGATACGTTCTTATCTAACAATAGGTGGCATGCATTGTGGATATTTTGAATTAGTGGGTTTCGGGAGTAAAAGTCCTTGATGGATAGTATGGAAGATAGCGAATCAGTGCAGATTGCGAGGTTTTTGCTTTTGTTGGTTGGACAACTAAGTGCTTTCATGACAGCATATAGTTCGGCTGTGAATATTCTACAGTAATATGGAAGACGGTAGGTAGCTATAACTTCGTTGGTGGTAGTCACAGACGAACCAACTTGATCTTCGAGTTTAGAAGCATCTGTGTAGATGATTGAGTCATACTGTTTGGTGTGGATGAGTTCAAGGAAGGATGACTTTAGGGCGGAACTAGGGGTTTCTTTTTTGTTATAATGTGTTGATAGACTGGTGTTTATAGTGGGCAATGTTATTGTCCATGGTGGAATGTTAGAATATGAGATTGGAGTAGTAGTTCGTAAGTCTATATTATCTACTAGTTTTTTAAGCATTTGAGAAGCTGGTATTACTGTTCTGGATTTGTTTACTATCGTTGGTTTGGTAGAGTTGATTAATCCATTGACTGGATTATTTGGATTAGCTGATGCTTTGACAAAGTATGACAAAAGAAGTCGCTGACGGCGAATATGAGTAGGTGGTTCGTTAGCTTCGATTTGAATACTTTCAATGGGACTAGATCTAAACGCACCAAGACATATTCGAAGAGCGGTGTTTTGGATGATATTGAGGCAATTTAGTTGTGAATTGGGAGCTGACATGTATAATGTACTTCCATAGTCCATTTTTGAACGAATTAAAGATCGGTAAATTCTCAGCAACATATCTTCATCTGTTCCCCACTGATGATGCGCTAGTGATTTTAAGATGTTTATTCTTTTAAGACAGGTACCTTTTAATTCTTGAATATGATATCTCCAAGATAACTTTTTATCAAAGATTACACCTAAAAATTTTTGTTGATGAACTACTTGTAGTGGGGTGCCATTTAAAGTTAAATTAATTAAGTTGGGATTATGTTTTTTACTAAAATGAACTATTTTAGATTTTTTTGATGAGAATTTAAATCCTGTTCCTTTTGACCAACTGTGGATATCATTTAAAGCAGTTTGAATTAAGGCGCAAGTCGATGATGTCGTTTTGCCTTGAGAGAAAATTACTAGATCATCTGCGTAAATTGTATATTTGACTGAGGGTCGAATCAGTGTACCAATATTATTTATACTCATCAAGAATAGAGTAGTACTTAGAACCGATCCTTGTGGTATACCATTTTCAGTAAGATGTATTGCCGAGAATTTTCCGTTGGTAGAGACTCTGAAGATTCTATTAGACAAAAAGTTCTCGAGAAAGTTATATACATTACCATATAATTTCATTTTTTGAAGAGTTTCTAGAACTACCGATTTCTGAACTGTATCAAATGCGCTCTCTATGTCGAGAGATACAGCAATTAAATCTCTGTTGCTGGCGAAAGCATGTGCAATTTCATTTTGTAAGATAATTAGGTTGTCTAGTGTACAACGATTTTTCCTAAAACCTGATTGGGCTTTGTCAAAAAAACATTGCTTTTCAAGATACCAGATAAGTCGAAAATTTAGCATCTTTTCTAAGAGTTTGCACAGTGTGCATGTCAAAGAGATTGGTCTGAAAGAGTTTACTGTGTTATACAGTGAGTCAGATTTCTTGACTGGAATAACAAGCGATTGTTGCCAAAGAGAAGGAAATTCTTGGCTTGTCCATATAATGTTATATAGCTCAAGTAGTTTCGATTGTGTACTTGGATGTAGATTTTTAACGAAAATTGAGGGGATCATGTCGGGTCCTGCTGCCGAATTTTTTAAAGTGGAAATGGCAAATTCGAGTTCTGACAAAGAAAAAGGAAGATTTATACACTCTATATGACTGGAATTAGTTGCGTAAGTTTTTTTGGATGTTTGTTGTTCTAAGGATATATTTTTACCTTTCGTTTTGTTGCTAAAATATTCAGCAATTATTTCTGAAATTTCCTGGTCATCGGTAATAACTTTATTTTCTTGGATGAGTGCAGGAATTTTATATGATGTGTTGTGTCCTTTCATTTGTCTGATTTTATTCCACACTTGAGAGGGGTTTGTGTTAGAGTTAATAGAGCTAACGTATTTTTTCCACGAATCCTTCTTGCTTTCCTTGAGGGTACGTTTCGATAAGGCTCTCATTTTTTTGAAATGTATAAGATCTGTTTCATTGCGTGTTCGTCGATATTTATTTAAAGCTTTTTTACATTCTCTTACAGCAGTTTGGCATGTATTATTCCACCATGGAACAGCTCTTTTTCTTGTGAAATTTGTATTGTATGTGCCAATGCATTGTTCAGCTGAAGAGAGTAAACAATTAGTAAAAACATCTACGTTTTTGTTTACATCATATTCAAACAAGATCTGATCGGTTTTTTCCCTAACAGTTTCGCTAAAAATATTCCAGTTCGCTTTTGAAATTTTCCATTTAATCTTAGTTTGAATGGGTTGAGAAGTATTATTAAAGATGATGATTGGGTAGTGGTTACTATTGTAAAGGTCGTCCAATGTGTACCAGGAGAGGAGAGGAGCAGAACCAGGGTCACAAATACTTAGATCAATAGATGATGTGCTACCAGATTGGACATGAAAATATGTGCTGCTACCTGTATTTAGAACATTTATATTTAAATCATTTATCACCTTTTCAATTAGTTTGCCACGCGCAGATGTATATTTGGACCCCCACATAGGACTATGGGAGTTAAAGTCACCAACTAGAATAAATGGTGTTGGAAGCTGTTTAATTAAATTTGTGATTTCAGTTGGAGATAGTTTGTAATTTGGAGGGATGTATAAGTTGCATATTACGATTTTTTGTGGACACCAAGCGGTTATTGCTGTAGCTTCGAGATCGGTGTCTAGATGGAATTGTTGATGGTAAACATCAGATGAAACGAATATTGATGTACCGCCACTTGCTCGTAGGTGCGAAGTTCTGATAAAATGGTAGCCGATGTAGTTTTTTAGAAAAGGTGTATGAGAATGGGTAAAGTTTGTTTCTTGGAGACAGAAAAACTCTGGGAAGAATTCAGAGGTGAGATGTTGAAGGTGTTCTAAGCGTGGATAAAATCCATCGCAGTTCCACTGGATTAGAGTGAATGGTAAAGTAAAATGAAAGATATTATTTATTTTTGTGACTGTTGGGAGGTAAGAGAAGTATCGGAGAATGACTCGTCATCACTATGATCTGTTTGTAAAAGACACGGTATTGTTGATGTATCATTATTTTCTGCAGATTTATCATTGCATTGTTGTTTGATTTTTTTTATTAATCGTGTGAGTCTATTTTTTATTGTTCTTTCAGAAAGGTGTTTATACATAGAATGTAAATTGGTAAGAAGTGTGTTGATGTCGTTTGTAAACTCTAGGGCTTCATGGTAGGGGTCATTGCTACCTTTAGTATTTTCTAAAAATGCAAAAAGTTCGTTTAGAGAGAGGATATTTTGTGGATTTTTGTTGTAGTATTCAGTTATGTCCAATCTAGTGATATCGGTGATAATAGTATCATCCGTTTTTCGCCTCTTCTTCTTGGATTTCTTATTACTTTTTAATTCATTGGGAATATCAGGAGGTTGCATTTCGGAGGTGTCAGCTAACGGAGATGTAGGAAGATTAGATTCGTCATTAAGTGAGTCCGAAGGTGGTCTTTTTAGGCCTGTTGCTGGAATTTGAGATGACTGGTCGCTTTTATTCATGCTCGTGCTAGATTCAATGTTAATGGGTGGGTCTTGGGTCTCTGTCTGTGTAGGAATGATGGAAGATGAAGGTCTTTTTTGGACTGTTGCTTGAATTTGAGATGACTGGTCGCTTTCATTTATGTTTGTGCTAGGTTCAATGTTAGAAGTTGGGGCTTGGGTCTCTGACTGTGCAGGAATACTGGAAGATGGGGGATTGTTGCAATTATTTGCAATGTGTCCGGTTAACTTGCAGAGGAAACATTGCATTATATCTGTAGAAAGGAATATTCTATGTTCGGTGCCATCGTATGGAATAAGTAATGATGTCTGTAGTTCGTAGTTTTCAGAAGGGGAATTTATATAAACTTGGCGCCTGAAACTTAATACGTGGCTGTATTCATCTCCAGGGATACCTGCTTTGAGAAACGATATGGGGGATGCTAGGTGTAAACCAAGGCTTTTTATAGTGTTTTCAACAATTTCATGAGGAATAACAGGTGGAATATTCGAAATTAAAATTCTTTTGGTTGGAGATATAAGCCTTCGAATGTTGAGAGAAAATGTGTTGATTTGAATTAATGGGTGAGAATTTATCAATTTTTCAACTAGTTCGGAGTTAGATAAGTAAATACATACCCTATTATTAGATATTCTAGATGCGAAGCAAATATTCTTGGCTCCAATGATACTACCAATTGCGTGAACGTAGTCATAAAGTTTTAAACTGTTTTCGGCATGAAGAACTACTGCCTGATTTTTTCTCGGAAACGATGGCCTCGGGACGGCTTTTAATGCAGCAGTGTACGATAAGTTATTGTTGGTGGTTGAGTTGGTGTTGTTTGCAGTTTGGTTTGTTGACATTGTTGGTTTTGAGCTGTCCTCGTAGTCAAAGACAGCTTCTTCAGTTTGGTTTGCCATAATTCTTGCGAGTCAGGAGGTTGCACCTTATTATTCAACTTATTATGCACCATAGTGGTGCAAGTTGCGAAAGTACACGTTGATACACTCTACACTTGTATACACTGCACTTTGTTTTTGTTCGGAACTAGTTTAAAAACGTAAAACAAGTTTACAAACTATTTATAAACACGGTAATTTACGAGAACAGCAAAAACGATGTTCCTCGCTCAGGTACTCGTGTCGAACTCTCGCCAATATAAATTAAATACAGAAATAATATAATTTCAGCCAAAATCCTTCAATAGCTTAAAAGCAGGAGTCTATTTGACTAGTCAGATAAATTTGTGTAATGTTGTAAACATTGTATAAATTTCTAGACGAATAAATTCTATCTATCTATCTATCTATCTATCTATCTACAAGGTGATTGATTAGTAGGGTAAAGCTCAATAGCTCCGCTATAGTAATAGATAGCAATAAAAGTTAATAACAAAAATTTTAGCCACCTTTGAGCTTCATATTACAAAATTAGTTAGAATGTTACAGGGTGTTCGATAACACAGTGGCAGACCAAACTTATGTTTTTTAAATAGAACACCTTATATTTTATTTTAAATTTTTTGTTAACTTCTCCATCACAAAAATATAAAGGTTTGTTATGTTATACAGGGTATTTACAAAGTTATAACCAATTTTATCTGAAAATAATAACAAGTTCAACTCCCTGTATAAATAAAAATAAGCAAAACAACAATGGTTTATTAATGCCATATTTTTTAACGTATTGTCAAAATTTTCAAGAATGGTCGATATTGCTAACTTTCTTTATATAAAATACAGGGTGAGTCAAAACGCAAGTACATTATTTTCTCAGTAATTTTAAATGGAACACCCTTTATTTTATATCACTATTGAAAAGTACCATTACCGTACTTTAATTTTTAGATAACATTCCCTATGTCTAAATTTATTAGTTTTCGAGATATTTTTATTTTTCAATGGACCAGTAGCGTGGCCACTCAAATCACCAGAATTTAATAAACTGGACTGATTTTTTTGGGGTTGCGTTAATAATGAAGTTTATAAAATACCTCCAACAACAAGGGATGAGATGAAAAATAGAATACAAAGTGTATTTCGATGTGTTAATTTACAAATGCTCCTTAGAGTAAGTAGCTCACTCAATGATAGTTTTTAGGCGTACATAAATGTGTTAGGAGATAATTTTGAACACCTTATGTAATTAAATATTAAGAATATTTTGTTAAAAGTAGCTTCTAATTTTTTCAAACATGTTTTTTTGCAAAATGTATTACTGATAAATTATGTTTCGTTCTTTATTTGTTACATTGTTACATTTACATACAAAAGTAGTGTTTAATTGCCTTCACAAAATATTGTATTTTGTGTTTGTGTGTTTTTTTGTAAAATTTATTACTAATTTTCTTTGTTTATTTGTTGCATTTACATAAAAAGATAGTTTTTAATTGTTTCAAAAATGTTGAATGTAGTGGTTGTGTTTTTGTTTGTAAAATGTATTACTAATAAATTATTTTTATTTCTTTATTTGCTACAGTGTTTCATTGATTACCGGATTGATAATCGGTAATCTTCAATTGTCAATTCAGTCATGGCTTACTTAAAATTTGGACATAGGGAATGTTATATAAAAATTAAAGTACGTTAATGTTACTTTTCAATAATGATATAAAATACAGGGTGTTCCATTTAACATTACTGAGAAAATAATGTACTTGCGTTTTGACTCACCCTGTATTTGAAATAAAGAAAAATAGCAATATCAATAATTCTTAAAAATTTTGACAATCAATAAAAAATATGGCATTAATAAACTATTGCTGTTATGCTTATTTTTATTTATACAGGGAGTTGAACTTGTTACGATTTTCATACAAAATTGATTATAACTTTGTAAATACCCTGTATAACATTACAAACCTTTATATTTTTGTGATGGAGAAATTAACAGGATTTCTAATATAAAATAAAATATAGGGTGTTCCATTTAAAAAAACATAAGCTAGGTCTGCCACTGTGCTATCGAACATTCTAACTAATTTTGTAATGTGAAGCTCAAAGGTGGCTAAAATTTTTGTTATTAACTTTTATTGCTATCTATTACTATAGCGGATCAAGTGAGCCCTACTAATCAATCACCCTGTACACAATTAAAAAAAAATAATGAATAACCATTTTCAATTTCGTTGCAAAACGAAAATACAGCCGAACCATATTCTAGTCCAATCAGAGGGTGCAGCAAGCACCTCTACCGGTTTCGAAACTTATTAGTCTCTCATCAGGAGGCACATATGCTGCTCTCCCTGATCCAACCAAAACAAACTCCAGCGTGCAGTCCCGGATTGCAACGAACGAAATGGCATAGATGCCCTAGCGGCAACTGCTACAACAAGACTAAGTTTTCACTCTAATGGCATACAAAACAACATAATGCTATTCTACACCCCACCAGAATGAAAACAATGGGAACCTTCTCTGGTTACACCTACGAGGCTTCTACAATTTGCAAGCCATACGGATGCTGAGACTAAGGAAGATGAGGGAATTCTACAATTTAAAATTCACGTCCCATCTGCTCAGCGCGGTAAAGTTCCAACTAGAATGGTTCCCTTCGTTCTCCAATCAGAGTAAATGTAAATCAAAAATGAATAACCATTTTTAATTTCGTTGCAAAACGAAAATACAGCCGAACCATATTCTAGTCCAATCAGAGAGTGCGGCAAGCACCTCTACCGGTTTCGAAACTTATTAGTCTCTCATCAGGAGGCACATCTCCCTGATCCAACCAAAACAAACTCCACCGTGCAGTCCCGGATTGCAACGAACGAAATGGCATAGATGCCCTAGCGGCAACTGCTAGCAAAAGACTAAGTTTTCATTCTAATGGCATATAAAACAACAGAATGCTATTCTACACCCCACCAGAATGAAAACAATGGGAACCTTCTCTGGTTACACCTTCGAGGCTTCTACAATATGCAACATAAAAAAAATAGTTACCTTACTACTCTATGGGTGCATACAATAAATTCTGGTTTTGAGTTCCACTGATGGTAGGTGATGTAGAACCGTGTTTGCAGCCAAATCCATTGCTGGCTCTTCGTTAAGAACCTGTAGTAGCACGAAGTACCTTCTCCCTTTTGCATAAGAGATTCGTGACACAATACCACCTTTTCCAAGTCGTCCACGTGGTAGTAGTCATAACCTTGAAACAGAAAATAACTTATATAAAAGTATGTATAACAATTTTGTTTGTTTGTTGATCTAAAAAAGGCCTACGATAGCATCCCCCAAAATAAGTTATGGAACACTCTAAGACAAACGAACATCAACTCAAATCTCATAACAGCAGTGGAAAAACTATATGATAACGCCAACGCCAAAGTTAAAATAGGAACGAATGTTTCTAAAGGTTTCGTAGTAGACAAAGGACTGAAGCAGGGATGCTGCCTATCGCCGGCACTTTTCAAAATATATCTGGAACAAGCAATGAAACTTTGGAAGCGAAAGTGCAGCGGCATGGGTATACAATTAAATAATAACAACCTGTACACTCTATGTTTTGCTGATGATCAAATTGTGATTGCTAACGAATATGACGACCTGGAATACATGACTGGAAAATTAATCGAAGAATACAAAAAATGGGGATTAGAAGTTAACATAGATAAAACAATGTACATGAACATCGGTGGCAACGAGCATAATCTAGTTTTAAACGACGGACAACACATTAAGTACAAAAATAAATAATCTTATTTAGGAGTAGAAATCACGGACGACGGCAAATCAGATCAGGCTATAAAAAAACGAAACATTCAAGGTAAAAGGGCCATATAGCAACTAAATAGTATTATTTGGGATCAACATATTATCCAAAAAAAAAATAAACATCGAATATACAACACTATTATAAAGAGCATAGTAATGTATGGAAGTGACGTGTGGCAGTTAAAGACAACTACTGAAAGAACACTACAAGCCACGGAGATGGATTACTGGAGACGTGCCGCAGGAAAATCAAAACTCGAAAGAATCAATAAATATACGAGAGATTATGGGAGTCACACATACGATTGTCGAAGATATAAGAGTACAACAATTAAAGTGGTATGGACATGTGCAGAGAATGCCAGAACACCGTCTGCCCAAACAGATTCTAGATTAGTCAAAACATGGAAAAATAAGAAGAGGCCGACCCAGAAAGAGCTGGAGAGAAGGAATAGACAGAGAGATCCGAGAGAGAGGTTTAGACGAAAACCTTTGGGAAGATAGGGATGCATGGAGATTGGGCATCGGAAGACGTCGGAGGACGTTTTAAACCGATTATATATATATATATATATATATATATATATATATATATATATATATATATATATATCAAATAGATGAAATAGAGAATGTGGAAAAATCCCCTTACGAACAATTCACACATCCACCATTTCGGGCTGGGAAAAATTTTTCGAATAGAATCAAAGATCCAAACACCAGTTCTTACAAATGTGTTTCGCCCTCTTCAACCTCTGTGGGCTCGTCGGTAAAGACAAGAGGTTGAATATCTTTAGACACATTCTAATCAAAAAACAACATTCGAGACCTAGACATAGAAGGTGCGTAAGTCTACGGCAAATCCGACAATGACAGTCTCAAGTTTTAATTCCCTAATTACTTAAAGTAAGTAAAATATATGTTTAAAAACATAAGATGTAGATCTTTGAAACACATAGATTTTGGATTTGCCGTAGACTTACGCACCTTCTATGTCTAGGTCTCGAATGTTGTTTTTTGATTAGAATGTGTCTAAAGATATTCAACCTCTTGTCTTTACCGACGAGCCCAGAGAGGTTGAAGAGGGCGAAACACATTTGTAAGAACTGGTGTTTGGATCTTTGATTCTATTCGAAAAATTTTTCCCAGCCCGAAATGGTGGATGTGTGAATTGTTCGTAAGGGGATTTTTCCACATTCTCTATTTCATCTATTTGATTTCGTACGAGTGGTCGTTAAACCAATAACCTTGGATCTTTGGTTCACTGAGTGTGTTTCAAAGATCTACATCTTATGTTTTTAAATATATATATATATATATATATATATATATATATATATATATATACAAAAGAGTGTTTCTTTGATATCCTGGCCAAACTTCTGACTGCAACCCTAATAAACCACTTGTTTGTTGATATTGACAGTCACTAATATCCAGTATTTCTTATATATATATATATATATATATATATATATATATATATATATATATATATATATATATATATATATATATATATATAATTATATATATATATGAATAACAATTTTATTTTCCATTCAGAAATACTGCATTTTTATATGTAATGAACAAAAAACGTGTAAACGCAGTAAAAACAGAATTAAATGAATGAAATAAAATGAATGAAAACACGCTGCAAAAGAACCTTAAACTGCAATCTTTATCAAAACTACTTTTTTGTGGCGTGTTTTATTTCAAATGTAACAAATATTATTGAAAAATATTTCAAAACGAAACTCTAATATTATTATCAATCATAATAAATAGTACATTGTTTACCGGGTAGGAAAAGCTTAACATTCCTGGACAACTGTGAAGATTGCTAAGTCGAGGCGCAAGCCGAGACTTAGCAACACAGAGTCCAGGAATGTGGCTTTTCCTACGAGGTAAACATACTATTTTTCCGCAAATCGTTTAAAATTCGACAGATATTGATTGATTTAAAAAAAACGCGATAATTTTATTCCCAAATAAATGGTGCTTTGAAATTCCTAATAAAATTACTTGGGTTACTATGGAAACGTATTGAGGTTGAATTGTCAAACTTGACGCTTATAAATTTAATTGCTGGTGTTCTCGAAAGTAAAATGATAAGTGATGATGAAATTTCCATTCCTGGGACTCCTCCAGAGCTGGTTGAGACAGTGAATACTGCTTCATTAGAATTATTGCCAAAGAAATCAAGAGAAAAGTACGAAAATGCATACAGACGTTTTATGGATTATCGCATGAGTAAAAATACGAGTTCTTTCTCAGAAAATGTTGTAATGGCATACTTCCTAGACCTTTGTTTAAAGATGAAATCTTTAACATTATGGGCCAATTATTCAATGCTGAAGTCAACCCTTGCACTTAAACACAATGTAGATATATCTACATACTCAAAACTTCGTTCTTTATTGAAACGGCAAGCTCAAGGTTATAGGGCAAAGAAATCTAAGATTTTAACGAAGGAAGAAATTGAAAAATTTATCCAGGAAGCTCCAGATAAAGAAAATTTAATGATTAAGGTAATTTACAAGGTTTTAATAGCAATGTGTTTTCTATCATTTATGTAGAACACTAACAACTGTACGGAAATATCATTTCCTTACAGTAAGGAAATGACATTTCCCTACAGTAAGGAAGTCCTGACTTTTTCTTCAAGAAATTTTGGCAGGAATGTCAAAATTTCCTGGCGATTTGCGGAAATAGTACATTGTTTACCGGGTAGGAAAAGCTTAACATTCCTGGACGACTGTGAAGATTGCTAAGTCGAGGCACAAGCCGAGACTTAGCAACACAGAGTCCAGGAATGTGGCTTTTCCTACGAGGTAAACATACTATTTTTCCGCAAATCGTTTAAAATTCGACAGATATTGATTGATTTAAAAAAAAACGCGATAATTTTATTCCCAAATAAATGGTGCTTTGAAATTCCTAATAAAATTACTTGGGTTACTATGGAAACGTATTGAGGTTGAATTGTCAAACTTGACGCTTATAAATTTAATTGCTGGTGTTCTCGAAAGTAAAATGATAAGTGATGATGAAATTTCCATTCCTGGGACTCCTCCAGAGCTGGTTGAGGCAGTGAATACTGCTTCATTAGAATTATTGCCAAAGAAATCAAGAGAAAAGTACGAAAATGCATACAGACGTTTTATGGATTATCGCATGAGTAAAAATACGAGTTCTTTCTCAGAAAATGTTGTAATGGCATACTTCCTAGACCTTTGTTTAAAGATGAAATCTTCAACATTATGGGCCAATTATTCAATGCTGAAGTCAACCCTTGCACTTAAACACAATGTAGATATATCTACATACTCAAAACTTCGTTCTTTATTGAAACGGCAAGCTCAAGGTTATAGGGCAAAGAAATCTAAGATTCTAACGAAGGAAGAAATTGAAAAATTTATCCAGGAAGCTCCAGATAAAGAAAATTTAATGATTAAGGTAATTTACAAGGTTTTAATAGCAATGTGTTTTCTATCATTTATGTAGAACACTAACAACTGTACGGAAATATCATTTCCTTACAGTAAGGAAATGACATTTCCTTACAGTAAGGAAGTCCTGACTTTTTCTTTAAGAAATTTTGACAGGAATGTCAAAATTTCCTGGCGATTTGCGGAAAAATACATTTTTGCTCCACGTAATATTCATATACAGAGTGAGTTTTATGTATGGAAACACTCAATTATCTCAAAAACCGCTTACACGATTTTTATAGGTTTTGGTAGGTATGGGTTTTCTAATGTGGCCGATATTATAGTGCTAATTACATTGTTGTCATATTTTCCGTTTTTCTGGAAATCTAATGAACTTTCTTATTTCAAATGGAACACCCTGTATATTTTTTGTGTTTTGAAGTCCCTAAGAAATACTAATAATTTTTCATATCATATTACCTATACCTAAATACCATAATTTCGGAGTTATTGCTACATTTATTAAAAAAAAAAAATTTAAACAAATTATAAAAATCAATTTTTTTGATCCGGGTAAACACTATTTTAGGTTGTTTGGATCATGGGGAACAAAAAAGATCTTTTATAATTTTTCTCTTAAATTAACCGTTTCCGAGTTATAAACAATTTAAAACTGAAAAAAATCGAATAATGACGATTTTCAAGGTTCAAGAACATAAATAAATAATTTTATTTTTGAAACTTCGAAGTACCCAAATTCAACCTCAAGCCTTATTTTATCAGATACCGATAAGTAATTTAAGATTGTTTCATGTTAAAACATTGTTATTTTAAATGTTAATGCAGCCCGATCGCCCGTCCTCTTATATGCACTTCATTATAAATTAAAAATCGATGTTTTAGAATAAAAAGAGACAAAAAATCTTATGGCAAGCTATCAGAAGAAGAGTTGGGCTTGAATTTAGGTGCTTTATAATTTTAAAAATTATATTTTTTACTTATGTTTTAGAACCTTAAAAATCGTCAATATTCGATTTTTTTCAGTTTTAAATTGTTGATTACTCAAAAACGAGTAACTTTAGAGAAAAATTACAAAAGACCTTTTTTGTTCCCAATGATCTAAAGAACCTAAAATAATATCCACCTGGGCCAAGAAAATTGATTTTTATAATTTGTTTAAATTAAAAAAAAATTAAAATAAATGTAGCAATAACTCCGAAATTATGGCATTTAGGTATAGGGAATATAACATGAAAAATAATCAGCATTTCTTAAGGACTTCAAAACGCAAAAAATATATAGGGTGTTCCATTTAAAATAAGAAAGTTCATTAGATTTGCAGAAAAACAGAAGATCTGACAGCAATGTAATTAGCACTATAATATCGAATGCATTAGAAAACCCCTACCTACCAAAATCTGTAAAAAATCGTGCTAGCCGTTTTCGAGATAATTGAGTGTTTCCATACATAAAACTCACTCTGTATTTATCTGGAATGTATCATTTGTATCTGGAATGTAGCTGTTAGCCACTCATTTCTATCGCGCTTATCGGTTTTTTAGTCTGGTAGGTAACAGTTTTCCAAAGTTTTTTTATAAATTAAATCAATGAAAAAGAGGTAACGGCAGTTTTGTTTTAATTTGATTCAGAGTTGGACCACCATCTCCAGATAGCTATTTCTGCATCCCATGCGTCCTCGGTGGAGCTATGCAGTCACAACCCTGAAACAGACTTCAACAACCCTGCCTATTTAAGGCGAACCATCGCGATGCAATGATTCCACCTTTTGAGACGCAATCTAGCGACATCTCTCGCAATACGAGGAAAACAACGAAAAGCCCCAGATACAAAGTTTACTACTTTTTAAACAATTAGAATAATTGAAATTAAAAATATAATAAACAATATTTTAAATCTAAGACTTTTTGCTAATAAACTGCTTTCTGGCTGCATCCTGTATCTCAGGTTTTTACAATATATAAACACAGAGACGACGAAAATAGGAGAAAGCAAATAGAGGACATTTTGGCCACGCATTTACCTTCCCTTCGTCAAGGAAAAGGACCGAAAGAGAGTTTATAATACTCAATTCTGAGTAAAGATGAAAAAGAGATAACGGCAGTTTTGTTTTAATTTGATTCAGAGTTGGACCACCATCTCCAGATAGCTATTTCTGCATCCCATGCGTCCTCGGTGGAGCTATGCAGTCACAACCCTGAAACAAACATCAACAACCCTGCCTATTTAAGGCGAACCATCGCGATGCAATGATTCCACCTTTTTTTTGAGACGCAATCTAGCGACACCTCTCGCAATAAGAGGAAAACAACGAAAAGCCCCAGATACAAAGTTTACTACTTTTTAAACAATTAGAATAATTGAAATTAAAAATATAATAAACAACATTTTAAATCTAAGACTTTTCGCTAATAAACTGCTTTCTGATTGCGACTGTTTTGCGAGATTTGCGTATCAAAAGGTGGAATCATTGCATCGCGATGGTTCGCCTTAAATAGGCAGGTTTGTTGATGTTTGTTTCAGGGTTGTGACTGCATAGCTCCACCGAGGACGCATGGGATGCAGAAATAGCTATCTGGAGATGGTGGTCCAACTCTGAATCAAATTAAAACAAAACTGCCGTTATCTCTTTTTCATCTTTACTCAGAATTGAGTATTATAAACTGTCTTTCGGTCCTTTTCCTTGACGAAGGGAAGGTAAGTGCGTGGCCAAAGTGTCCTCTATTTGTTTTCTCCTATTTTCGTCGTCTCTGTGTTTAAATCAATGAACTTGAATGCAATATTTCTCGATACCATGTTAAGAGCAATAAACCATTAAGCAATTATTGCTGAACTGGTCTAGCTAGTGGTTACGACGCTAAACTTGTGATTGGGCAATCTGAGTTCATTTTCCAGCCATCCCAATTATTATATTGTATTTCAATCTGATATTTTGTTCTTATTGTCCATCGAATGTACACTAGATTTTTTTCTATTCGGAATAGATTAGTTTTTTAGTTGTACGCTGCTCAATAGACAATTAAATCGAAACGTTTTAGATGTCGTTCGATTGGCCTTCGTAAGTATTTTTTAACGAAAACATTCTATTGGCAATTATTATGTACTGTTTTTTAAAGTTATTATTTGTTTTTTGTATTTTGATCAAAAATAGTACGAAACCTATAAAGAGTCTGGCCGGTTAAGATAGTAAAAAGTACCCACAGCGATATTCCAAAAATAAAAATACCATCTTGTTCTACGTCAAAAATTATTCTGCCAAAAAAATTTTTAGACCCTTAACCCCATATATAATCTCAAAAAATATCATAGATAATCTCAAAAAAATGGATTTTTGGTTTTTTTGGAGATATCTTCGGTTTGAATCATCGTACAAACTTCTTCTTTCTTTCATTTTGAAGAGTATTTTCGGTTTGAATCATCGTACAAACTTCTTCTTTCTTTCATTTTGAAGAGTATTTTCGGTTTGAATCACCGTACAAACTTCTTCTTTCTTTCATTTTGAAGAGTATTTTATTGCCTATAACTTAATATTTTTTTCCAAAATTTTTGGCGCCAACTTGCTTTTGAAATTTTTAAATTTTTAAATTCGTCATTAAAATGACGAAAAAAAAATATATGTATTATTTATTGGGTATCAAATTATCTCCATGATTATTTTTCAGATAGGTATTTATAGGTGAAGAATCAAGGACAAAATAATGAAAAATAATTTATTCGGTATTTTTTTAACCATTTTGACTCCTGATTCACTTTTGAAATCATTCTTTTCCTTATTTTCCTTCAAGTATTACCAAAAAAAAATTCAAATTTTTTACGCCTTTAAAATTTTTACACAGGTTGTTTCTAAATAACTATGACAAACTTTAAGGTGTAGTTCTACATAAAAAAATAATGCCAGATTGCTTAATAAATATGTCTGCAATGCTTCATAATTGTCTGCAAATGCTTGGTTTTCGAAATAGGGGGTGTTAATTTTTTTTACAAACCGAAGATTTATTTATTAAAAATGAATAACCAATAGTTATTTATTAATTTATTACTCTAAAACTGGTTGAGATATACAAATTAAAGGACTCCGCACAAACCTTATGGAAAATAGGTCCCAGTGGATTTCGTTCATACTTTGGGAAAATACTCTGCGAAGCATCATGATAAAAAGTTCTCATGGGCACAACTCAATCGTATGAAGGATTTTCAAGATATAGAGGCCCAAACTCGGAAAATTATAAGATTAACGGGGTATTCCAATTCCGTGAGTTACTGGTTATTTGGCAACATGTAGAAGTTTGGATCAAGGAAAAGTACTAGTAATCTAGGATTTTTTCCTGGCTATCCAATGCCGACCTTTACTTTGACCTTGACCTTCAACGGACGTCATCTTCTAGAGTTTCGATGGTTTTCGGCATTTAATTGATGCAAATGAATTACTGGAGGGTTTTTGAGGTCGCTATACACGAATATGCCACCAGAAGAACCGACTCCCGGAGCACCTGATTTCCAAGGTCAATGAAAGAGGCTCCTGGAGTTTCGAGGGTCTTTGGTACTACATTAATACAAATGGATTAGTTATAGGTTTTTGGGGTTGCTGAACACGAATACGTGATCAGCACAGACACAGGAGCACCTGGTGCCTAAGACAGGTTATCTTCTGGAGTTTCGGAGGAATCAAATGGATTACTCTTAGGTTTTTGGGGTTGCTGAACATGCATACACTATCAGATCCGACCCACGAATCACATTGTGCCTACGGCACAATGTGATCACGTATTCGTGTTCAGCAACCCCAAAAACCTGTAATTAATCCGTTTGCATCAATGTAGTACCAAGCACCCTCGAAACTCCAGGAGCCCCTTTCATTGACCTTGGAAACCAGGTGCTCCGGGAGTCGGTTCTGGTGGTATATTCGTGTTTAGCGACCTCAAAAAACCCTCCAGTAATTCATTTGCATCAATTAACTGCCGAAAACCATTGAAACTCTAGAAGATGACGTTCTTTGCAGCGGCTCTGGCCACCACGTCAACCGGAGGGCAATTCTGATGGCATATTCGTGTTTTGCGATCCCAAAAACCCATGAGTAATCTGTTTATATCAATTTAATGCCTAAAACCCTCGAAACTCTAGAAGATGACGTCCGTTGAAGGTCAAGGTCAAAGTAAGGGTCGCCATTGGATAGCCAGGAAAAAATCCTAGACTACTAGTACTTCTCCTTGATCCAAACTTCTACATGTTGCCAAATAACCAGTAACTCACGGAATTGGAATACCCCGTTAATCTTATAATTTTCCGAGTTTGGACCTCTACATCTTGAAAATCCTTCATACGATTGAGTTGTGCCCATGAGAACTTTTTATCAGGATGCTTCAAAGAGTATTTTCCCGAAGTATGAACGAAATCCACTGGGACCTATTTTGCATAAGGTTTGTGCGGGTTCCTTTCATGGGTTTTAGGAGGTATTTATTCCTCATTTTTTGACATACAACTACGAATTTGATATTCACCAGTGGCGCGCATAAGGGTAATGGTCTGAATTTATTTGAAGAAAAAAATAGCACGCAATTGAGATATTTGAAATTGGAAACCATTTTTCAATTTCTCTTTCAATTTGTGGCAGATAATCTATCTTTTTCATACGACGCTGTATAGAAAGTAAGTACAAATTCCAAGTAAGTTTCTATACATTCATATACTCGTAGAAACTAATGTGGAATACTTTGTATGCGTTAAGATGTTTTATTTTTTTGCATAAAAAGGAAATGTCGTATGAAAAAAAGGGAAGATAGATTTTTTGTCACAAATTGAACGAGAAATTAAAAATGACTTTTAATTTTAAATATCTCAGTGGCGTACTATTTCTATAAAAAAATTCCGAAAATTACCCGTACGCGCATCAATGGTGAATATAAAATTTTCAATTGTATGTAAAAAATGCGCAATAAGTACCTAGCTCTTAAAATCGACCAAAGTTCATTTGCATATCTAAATCGGTTGTAGATTAATAAATAAATCATCAGTTTGTTAGAAAAATTTCAAAACTCCGTATCTCGAAAACCAAGCATTTGCGGACATATGTTTATGGAGTAAACTATCATTATTTGTTTATGTAGACTTACCCCTTACAGTTTGTCATACTTTTTATTTTGTTTATATAGAATAACTAATAATTACCTGATGTACCCAAGAGTTCAAAAGGTAGATAGCCTATGATGGGAGGAGCTCGATGGTCTAAAAAAAGGAACTTCCATTCAAGACTGTGTCTAGAAGAAAACTCGTTTTTCGCTGAATCCACCAGTGGCATTTCTTTAATCAATTGCGGGGTTTGCATTCTACCTGTTCCGATGAAAACTAACCTATGGAGAAATTGAAACAAATAAAAAAATATATATTATTCTTGAATCACTAATATAAAAATGATACAGTAAAACCTGTGTTACCGGCCACCTGTCAAAATCGGCCACCTGTACTAACGGCCAATTTAAAAATTCACCAAACAAATTATATGTAGATTTCCTTATTAATAATCTGGTATTTACGGCCACCTTTATAATATGGACGCGGCCAAATAATCACATATTTTTAAAGCAGATTTTATAGAAATTTACCTGTTAATGTCGGCCAAATTTTTTTGTCAACTTGTTGATAGAAATTCCCAGTACTATATTTAATAACTATTGTACCTACCTAAAAAAAGGGATTAAATAATTAGGGTTGGTGTGGTGGTCATAAAATGTCATAAAAGAGGAAATATTTGTCACTATTTATAAGTACGGTTTAATATTACAAAAGTTGACCGAAAAATATGGTGTAAAAACTCAAATTATCAAAGGACATTATAAAAAAATAACAGTGAATTGAAAAATTCTTCAATAAAGCTTAAAATCCCCTTTTTTTCGTAGTATTAGTTGAGTCCGTTCATATATAGAATTATACAGGGTGTAACAAAAATACAGGTCATAAATTAAATCACATATTCTGGGACCAAAAATAGTTCGAATGAACCTAACTTACCTTAGTACAAATATGCACATAAAAAAAGTTACAGCCCTTTGAAGTTACAAAATGAAAATCGATTTTTTCGAATATATCGAAAACTATCAGAGATTTTTTATTGAAAATGGACATGTGGCATTCTTATGGCAGGAACATATTAAAGAAAAATTATACTGAAATTTGTGCACCCCATAAAAATTTTATGGGGGTTTTGTTCCCTTAAACCTCCCCAAACTTTTGTGTACGTCTCAATTAAATTATTATTGTGGTACCATTAGTTAAATTCAATATTCTTAAAACTTTTTTGCCTCCTAGTATTTTTTCGATAAGGCAGTTGTTATCGAGTTGAGGCTTATTTTTTAATATGTTTACATAAAAATTTTATGGGGGTTTTGTTTTTTAAACCCCCCAAATATTTGTGTACGTTCCAATTAAAATATTACTGCGGTGCCATTAGTTAAACATAGTGTTTTTAAAACATTTTTGCCTCTTTGGATTTATTCGAGAAGGCACCTTTTATCGAGATGTGGCTTCTTTTTTAATATGGTGCAAAATATATCTAAAAATGTAAATCATACATAAATTTTCATATTATTACCAAGTCTCCCTAATCGTACTTAACCATATACAAATATGTGGTGGATTTGACAAATATTCAAAATATCTTGATAAAAACTGATTTTTCGAAAAAGTACTAAGAGCCAAAAAAGTTTTAAAAACATTGTGTTTAACTAATGGTACTACAACAATAATTGAATTGGAACGTACACAAAAGTTTATTGGGGTTTAAAGGAACAAAACCCCCATAAAATTTTTATGGGGTGTCCAAATTTCACTATAATTTTTTCTTAAGATGCTACTGCCATAAGAATACCACATATCCATTTTCAATAAAAAATATCTAATAGTTTTCGATATATTGGAAAAAATCTATTTTCATTTTGTAACTTCAAAGGGTTGTAACTTTTTTTATATGCACATTTGGACTAAGATAAGTTAAGTTCAATCGAACTATTTTTGGTCCCAGAATATGTGATTAAATTTATGACCTGTATTTTTGTTACACCCTGTATATTTGCTTTTAATAATAAAATAAACTTCCAATTATCTATGTATTTGTGGACTACACAAACTGGCAATACCGGCCACCTTTCTATATCGGCCAATAGTTTGTTCATTTTTAGTGGCCGTTACTGACAGGTTTTACTGTATATGTTTTACCCTTATAAGTTCCATATACAGGGTGAGTCATGAGGAACTGTACCTACTCCTACCTTGTATAGAGACTCCTATGGGGAATAACAAATGACCATTAAAAAGTGTCTGCTCCCCTTGTTTAATAATATACAGGGCGAGTTTCGCATTTTGACAGAAATTTATATTCGTCATAATTTTTGAACGGTCAGATCGATGTGTCTCTTATTTTGGTCAATCGTTACACTATTACCACCGAATCAACTGATTTATTGAAACTAGAAAAAAATCAGGTCCGACTTTAAAAAAATTAGTTCGTTTGGGTCTTAGAAAAAATTTCACACTGTATACGCTTTTTGAAAATCTAATATGAATTTTACAAATAAGACAAATAGGCAATTAAAATGGCATATTTATTTTTTCCCCATACGATTACTTAATTTTTTATAAAAAAATCAAATTTGACTATGAATTAAAAGTTTGGTAAAGTAAACCATAGATTTAAAAAAATTAACTTTTATTACAAAAATTAATTTTTTTTAACAAATATTTTATTTATGTTACCACCCAATCAACTGATTTATTCAAACTAGAAAAAAATCAGGTCCGGCTTTAAAAAATTAGTTCGTTTGGGTCTTAGAAAAAATTTCACCATGTATAAGCTTTTTGAAAACTCTAATATGAATTTTACAAATTAGACAAATAGGCAATTAAAATGGCATATTTATTTTTTCCCCAGATGATTACTTAATTTAAAAAAAAAAATCAAATTTGACTATGAATAATAATTAAAAGTTTGGTAAAGTGAACCATAGATTTAAAAAAATTTACTTTTATTACAAAAATTAATTTTTTTTGAACAAATATTTAATTTATGCTACCACCCAATCAACTGATTTATTCAAACTAGAAAAAAATCAGGCCCGGATTTAAAAAATTATTTCGTTTGGGTCTTAGAAAAAATTTCACCCTGTATACGCTTTTTGAAAACTCTAATATGAATTTTACAAATTGGACAAATAGGCAATTAAAATGGCATATTTATTTTTTCCCCACACGATTACTTAATTTTCTATTAAAAAATCAAATTTGTCAAAATCGGAATTTAATCTAAAAATGAAAAAAAAAAAGATGAAATCACGGTTTAACTCGCTACAACGTTCCATTTAAAAAATTTTTTCTGAAATTTTTACAGCACATATCTCTTACCATTGTGAAGACTATGACAATTATTGTTGTAGACTTACGGTCTTCTTCTCGTAAAAGTTATGAATTTAAAAAATGAAAGGTGCAGCTTCGTGAATTGCAAAGTTAAATCGCAAAAATGAAGTGAAAAATTTTAAAATTTATCTATTTGATCACGTCTATGTTAAACTATAGAGTCCAAAGACAAGTGTTATGGGGAGTTTTAGATCTAGACGTGTTATAGAAAAAAAATTGTGAAACTTTTAATTTTAAGAAAAACGTTGTTTAATTTTTTTATTTTTATGATAAAATTGCGACTTTGACAAATTTGATTTTTTAATAAAAAATTAAGTAATCGTGTGGGGAAAAAATAAATAAGCCATTTTAATTACCTATTTGTCTAATTTGTAAAATGCATATTAGAATTTTCAAAAGGCGTATACAGGGTGAAAATTTTTTTTAAGACCAAAACGAACTAATTTTTTATAGCCGGACCTGATTTTTTTCTAGTTTGAATAAATCTGTTGATTAGGTGGTAATAGTGTAACGATTGAGCAAAATAAGAGACACATCGATCTGACCGTTCAAAAATTATGACGAATATAAATTTCTGTCAAAATGCGAAACTCGCCCTGTATATTATTAAAGAATGGGAGCAGACACTTTTTAATGGTCATTTGTTATTCCCCATAGGAGCCTCTATATGAGGTAGGAGTATGTACAGTTACTCATGACACCCTGTATACTCAACCAAACTTATATGGAATCACTATATATTTGAAACGTGCAGCTTTTAGACGCTTTAGGTGTAAGTATTTTAGTTAAGACGATAAGAAGAAAGTGTTGTCGTGACCAAGGACTATATACATATAGCAGGAGAAAGTTACGGGATCTGGAGTTAACCAGACAGCACAAGATTGATCACGTAAATTGGTGTCTTCAACACCAAACTGGAACATTGGAAATTGGTAAAGTGTGCTATTTTCAAACGAAAGTGCATTCTACTGCATGCATCTCCATCTATTTCCCCGTTACTCTGTAATACCGATCTAGGTACTTAAAACTATTGCTTTTTACAATCAGTTCACCATTTAAAGATACCATTTTGTTTGTAGTAACTCCATCTTTAAATGAACATTCCATATACTCTGTTTTTGTCCTACTGAGTTTTAAACCTTTTTCCTCCAGAGCTTGCATCCTTTGTTCCAGTTTTTGTTCTAAGTCTCTTTTACTATTTCCTACTAACACGACATCCTCAGCATACATTAAGCACTATGGAATGTTACCCTGTAGTTTTGCTGTTATCTGGTCCAAAACTAATGAGAATAAATACGGACTAAGCACAGATAGTCCAAGTAATGAAGCTTAAAATAGGACAAAACCTCGCAATTTTTACAGAACGGATCGATTTGCTTAAAAATTTGAGAATAAGTAGTGAATAGTCCAAGGATCAAAATCTATATGATGCTGAAAGGCGCTTTTACCATGGGGTGGGTTGTCACCCCATCTCGGGGGTGGAAATTTTTTATTATATTTTGACCTCAAGAGTTAGTAAAAACATTAATTCTAAGCAAAAAACGTTCTATATATTTTTTTGATAAAATTAATAGTTTTCGATTTATTCGCTATCGAAAGTGTTAGTTTTATATCGAAAAAATCAATGTTGTTAATAAGTTTTCGGCTAATAACTCCAAAAGTTTTCGTTTTATCAAAACAACTTTACTTAACAAAAATGTACCTTTTGAAACAATAAACAAAAAAGTTTCCTTTAGTTTTTTTTAAGACCAATAGTAATCAAGGTATACATTATTAAATGTAAGCTCTTCTTCTTCAAATGCTAAATACTGTAGTTTCAAAGTCAAAAGACGGGAAAACTATTCATTTTTCGAGAATAACTTGTTTAAACTAATTTAAAGCATTTTAAAATATCTATCAACAGAAATAAAAACAAAGTCTTTAGCTCAAAAATTAAGTGACGTATATTGAAAAGAATGTTAGTCCCTACTTTTTTCAGCGAAAAAGTGATCCGAAGCAACCTCCTAATCACCACCCTAATTAAAATTATTCATTAACCTTATTTGGTCTTCTTTATTTTTATATTTTTAATAGGTTCTACAAGTTTGACTGGCTTAGAATGATTAGTTTTTAAAAAAATGGAGTTAGAAGCGAATAACGATTTTTTGTAGTTTGAAAAAAAATGGCTTTTTCTTCAGAATAGAAAGATTAGCATCAGAGAAACGAAAAAATTTTTAAATACGAAATTGTAGCGTATCTAATTCTCAAAAAACTGGTTTGCAAAAATTTTTACTACAGTAAAAATTGAGTGAGCTATTGATAATTAAAACTTGTAATAACATCCAAAAACCACCTTTACCAACCCTTTCAAAGTCACCTCTTTTTGCGACTGAGGATTTTAAAAAGAATTAATATTAATAGGCTTATATAACTTATAAATATCTACAAAATTCTATTTTGCCAAACTTTCTAAGATAAAAAATAGAAAAGTTACGGTTAAAAAATCAATATATATTTTTGAAAAAAAAAGGAGAAATCCAATTGGAAGCATAATAATGTAAGTTAACGATGTTGTTAGTCATTGGTCTTATTCATTCTTCTTTATTTATGTATTATTAATAGAATTATGTATTAGAAGTTTGACTGGCTTAGAAAGATTAGTTTTTAAAAAACTGGAGTTAAAAGCGAATGACGAATTTTTGTAGTTTGGTAAAAATGTCGATTTCTTCAGAATAGAAAGATTAGCATCACAGATACGAAAAAATGTTGAAATATGAAATTGTAGGTTATATAATTCCCAAGAAATTGGATTGAGAAAATTTTTTCTACGGCAAAAATTGAGTGAATCGTAAATTAGTATATTATTTAAAAACACTTATTTTTTCGATATAAAACTAACACTTTCGAGAGCGAATAAATCGAAAACTATTCATTTTATCAAAAAAATGTATAGAACATTTTTTGCTTAGAATGAATGTTTTTATTATCTTTTGCGGTCAAATTATAATAAAAAATTTCCACCCCCGGGATGGGGTGGCAACCACACCCATGGTAAAAGCGCCTTTCGGCATCATATAGATTTTAATCCTTGCACTATCCACTACTTGTTCTCAAATTTTCAAGCAAATCTATCCATTCTGTAAAAATTGCGAGGTGAAAAGCTTCAGTTCCTGGACTAAGAGCCATGGTGCAATTCTACTTTCACATGAAATTTATCAGTCTCTCCCACACCTGTCCTAACACTAGTCGTCACTCCCTCATACATATCCCTCACAATCTTTACATATTCCCACCACAGAATCTCTCGAGGAACTATATCATATGCTTTCTCAAGATCAATGAATGAGCGTTTGTTTCTTTACTCCTGTATTATTCCATCAACTGCCTTAGAATGAAAATTGCATCTGTTGTTGATCTGCCCTGCATAAAGCCAAATTGATTCTCGGATATTTCGGTCTCTTCACGTATCCGTCTGTCAATTACTCTTTCCCATAGTGTCATGGTGTGGCTAAGCAGTTTTATAGCCCTGTAGTTTGTACATTGTTGCAAAGCTCCCTTGTTTTTGAAAACAGGTACCAGTATACTGCTTCTCCATCAGTCGTCTGGCATTTGTCCAACTTCCATAATTCTAAACTGGTAATACAATAAATTCTAAATTATTGTAACATTTTAGATCAGCTGAAGAAAATATTCGGCAAAAAGACCCGGTTTGCAGAAAAAAAATTTCATCAAGACAATGCACCGTCTCATATGAGCATTTGGGCAATGGCTAAAATTCACGAATAGAAGAAGAGCGAATTGTTGGAGTATCCAACGTCTTCACCAGATTTGGTCCCTAGTGACTTCTATCTGTTTTAATATCTAAAACAATTCATCCGTGGAAAGCGTTTTTTATCACATCATGAGGTCATACCAGCTGTGGGAGCGTATTTTGCCGCTCTTTCATACCGCTCTTCCAGATTCTCCCTTTAGGGATGGAATTAATAAATTGATATCTCGTTGGAACAGGTGTATTGATGTTCAAGGAGACCATATAGTTGGAGAGATGGAAAAACTATACGGGGATATGTTAAATTAGTTGTGTACATGACTTTCCCCAACCGCCGGAAACCAGAGCGGGGACGAGAGTAGTTATAATGGGTCAAATTTGCGGTTTTTTTATTTTTTTTGTGACGCTCATGATCAAGATAGTGCACCAAAATTTGGGAATAAGTAGGTCATGACGTAACTAAGTAAAATCTCCAGGGGTGGAACGCTGCGTGGCGGACAAAGGGGTGTGGCAGGGGTGAATATACAAAATATAATGGGTTTCTTGCGACGTTCGTGATTAAGATAGTGCACCAAAATTTGGGAATGAGTAGACCATGACATAGCTAAGTAAAATCCCCAGAGCCGGAAACCAGAGTGAAAGACGAGAGTAGTTATAAGGAGTCAAAGCAGGGGTTTTTATTTCTTTTTGTGACGCTCATGACCGAGATAGTGCACCAAAATTTGGGAATAAGTAGGTCATGACGTAACTAAGTAAAATCTCCATGGGCGGAACGCTGCGTGGCCGACAAGAGGGTGGGGATAGGGGTGAATATAAAAAATATAAGGGGTTTTTGCGACGGTCGTGATTGAGATAGTGCACTAAAATTTGGGAATGAGTAGACCATGACATAGCTAAGTAAAATCCACAGAGCGGGAAACCAGAGTGGAGGACGAGGGTAGTTATAATGGGCCAAATTCGCGGTTTTTATTATTTTTTTTTGTGACGCTCATGATCGAGATAGTGCACCAAAATTTGGAAATAAGTAGGTCATGACGCAACTAAGTAAAATCTCTAAGGGCGGAACGCTGCATGGCCGACAAAGGGGTGGGGGTAGGGGTGACTATAAAAAATATAATAGGTTTTTTGCGACGTTCGTGATTGAGATAGTGAAACAAAATTTGGGAATGAGTAGACCATGACATAGCTAAGTAAAATCCCCAGAGCGGGAAACCAGAGTGGGGGACGAGGGTAGTAATATGGGGTCAAAATCGCGGTTTTTATTATTTTTTTTGTGATGCTCATGATCAAGATAGTGCACCAAAATTTGGGAATAAGTAGGTCATGACGTAACTAATTAAAATCTTTAGGGGTGGAACGCCGCGTGGCCGACAAAGGAGTGGGGGTAGGGGTGAATATAAAAAGTATAAGGGGTTTTTGCGACGTTCGTGATCCAAAATTTGGGAATGAGTAGTCCATGACATAGCTAAGTAAAATCCCTAGAGCGGGAAACCAAAGTGGGAGACGAGGGTTGTAATAAGGGGTCAAAGTCGCGGTTTTTATTATTTTTTTGTGACGCTCATGATCAAGATAGTGCACCAAAATTTTGGAATAAGTAGGTCTTGACGTAACCAATTAAAATCTCCAGGGGTGGAACGCTGCGTGGCCGAAAAAGGAGTAGAGTAGGGGGACTGTAAAATTTTTAAGGGATTTTTTGTGACGTTCGTGATCGAGATAGTGAACCAAAATTTGGGAGTAAGTAGATCATGACGTAACTAAGCAAAATCTCCAGGGACGGAAACCAGAGTTCGGGATGAGGGTAGTAAGGGGTCAAAATCGCAGTTTGTATTATTTTTTTTGTGACGCAGCACAACATTTGTCACCCACCCAGCGTTCCGCCCCTGGAGAGCTTACTTAGTAATGTCATGATCTACTAACTCCCAAATTTTGATGCACTAGCTCCATCATGAGTGTCACAAAAAAAATAATAAAAACCGCGATTTTACCCCTTATAACTACCCTCGTCCCCACTCTGGTTTCCGGCTTTAGGGATTTTACCTAGTTACGTCATGACCTACTTATTCCCAAATTTTGGTGCACTTGATCATGAGCGTCACAAAATAAATAATAAAAACCCCGAATTTGACCCCTTATAAATACCCTCGTCCCTCACTCTGGTTTCCGGCCGTTGGGGAAAGTAATGTACACAACTAGTTCAACATATCCCCATATAGTTTTTCCATATTACTTATCACGCACAAAATCCGCTCCCAGCTCTTAGACTAATACTAAATAATAAAGTATCTCAAACTTTTAAATTGTGTTTTCTTTATCGATGCGCAAAACTTATTAAACAGCCTAGTATGTGCTTTAAAAAAATTATAAATCGCATATACTAATTTACATTTATTAATCATTTCCTGTTACGCATAAACAATCACCATGAAGAATTAAATTTTAATTTAAAGATAAGTTTCTACTTAAGTTATTAAAATTTTCATTAGATAATATATTGAAATCTAATAAAATATTAAAACGAAAAATTTCAAATCATCTCCCAATTTTTTACTTCTTAAGGTGCCGAGACCGCTTGTCGATCGCTGGCTCTCATGCTGCCCAGCATATTAACAATCACTGTATTATTTAGAGCCGCACGAAATAGTTTAGTACTAGTTTTCCCAAACCATTGGCGTAGGTTTTTAAGCCAAGAAATTTTACGGCGGCCCACACTTCTTTTTCCCATTATTTTACCTTGCATGACAAGGTGAAGTATGTCATATTTTTCTGAGTGACGCCATATATGACCAAAGTATTTCAATTTACGCCTTTTAACCGTGTTCACTACTTCACAACTTTTATTCAAATGTTGCATAACTCTTTCGTTTGTGACTCTTTCTACCCAACTGATCTTCAGAATACGGCAGTAGACTCACATCTCAAACACTTCTAAGATTTTAAAATCGGTTCTGTCAGGGTCCATGCTTCAACCCCGTAAGTAGTACTGGGAATATATTATAACATCGAACCATTGCTATGCCAAGTTTCAAATTGTGATCATAGCTGCACAGGATTTTGTTAACATAAAATTTGTTCTAGCTTTGGCAATTCTACTTTTTATTTCTGTACTAGGGTTCCAGCTTTCATTAATATAAGTACCCAGATATACAAGGTAACTTATGCGTTCAATTGAGTCATTACCAATTTTACGTTATAGTTATTATTATTTACGGCTGCCTGTTTACGAATAACTATAAACTTTGTTCTTCTTGCGTTGAGTTTAATTTCATATATCACGTCGATCGCCATCATTCGGTTCAGTAACACTTGAAGATGTTCAATTGATCCTGTCACTAACAAGATGTCATCTAATTATCTGATATTGTTCATAAGCACGCCATTAATGATGGCGTTTTTCAACACTTCATTTAAGATTGTTTCAGGGTAAAGACTAAACAACCTTGGTGGCAATATACAACCTTGTCGAACTCCATGCTTGTCTTTTACTTCTTCAGAACACTGATTCTTAACTCTAACACATGCAGCCTGGCCCCAATACAAATTTGCGATGATTCTAATGTCCCTACCGTCCAAACAGGATGTCTTGAGAATATTCAGCATTTTTTCATGGCGAAATTTATCAAAAGCCTTTTCAAAATCAATAGCGCACATGAAAACGTCATGATTTATATATCTGCACCTTTGAATTAAAAGTTGGGTTGCATATAGTACATCACGCGTTCCTAGGTCACAGCGAAAACCAAATTGAGTACCTACTTGAGATTCGGTCCTCAATGTTTCTACAGGGTGATTGATTAGTAGGGGAAAGCTCAATAGCTCCGCTATAGTAATAGATAGCAATAAAAGTTAATAACAAAAATTTTAGCCACCTTTGAGCTTCACATCACAAAATTAGTTAGAATGTTACAGGGTGTCCGATAACACAGTGGCAGACCTAACTTATGTTTTTTTAAAAGGTACACCCTATATTTTATTTTATATTCGAAATCCTGTTAACTTCTCCATCACAAAAATATAAAGGTTTGTAATGTTATACAGGGTATTTACAAAGTTATAACCAATTTTGTATGAAAATCGTAACAAGTTCAACTCCCTGTATAAATAAAAATAAGCAATGGTTTATCAATGCCATATTTTTTTATTGATTATCAAAATTTTTAAGAATAATTGATATTGCTAATTTCCTTTATATCAAATACAGGGTGAGTCAAAACGCAAGTAGATTATTTTCTCAGTAATGTTAAATAGAACACCCTGTATTTTATATCACTATTAAAAAGTAACATTAACGTACTTTAATTTTTATATAACATTCCCTATGCCCAAATTTATTAGTTTTCGAGATATTTTAATTTTTCAGAGCAAATTATTTTAGGTGTTTAAATTTATCTAAATTTTAAGTAAGCCATGACTGAATTGACAATTGAAGATTACCGATTATCAATACGGTAATCAATGCAACACTGTAGAGAATAAAGAAATAAAAATAATATATTAGTAATACATTTTACAAACAAAAACACAACCACTTCATGCAACATTTTTGAAACAATTAAAAACTATCTTTTTATGTAAATGCAACAAATAAACAAAGAAAATTTGTAATAAATTTTACAAAAAAACACACAAACACAAAATACAATATTTTGTGAAGACAATTAAACACTACTTTTGTATGTAAATTTAACAATGTAACAAATAAAGAAAGAAACATAATTTATCAGTAATACATTTTGCAAAAAAACATGTTTGAAAAAATTAGGAGCTACTTTTAATAAAATATTTTTAATATTTAATTACATAAGGTGTTCAAAATTATCTCCTAACACATTTATGTACGCCTAAAAACGATCATTGAATGAGCTACTTACTCTACGGAGCATTTGTAAATTACCACATCGAAATACACTTTGTATTCTATTTTTCATCTCATCCCTTGTTGTTGGAGGTGTTTTATAAACTTCATTATTAACGTAACCCCAAAAAAATCAGTCGAGTTTATTAAATTCTGGTGATTTGGGTGGCCACGCTACTGGTCCATTGAAAAATGAAAATATCTCGAAAACTAATAAATTTAGACATAGGGAATGTTATCTAAAAATTAAATTACGGTAATGGTAGTTTTCAATAGTGATATAAAATACAGGATGTTCCTTTTAAAATTACTGAGAAAATAATGTACTTGCGTTTTGACTCACCCTGTATTTGATATAAAGAAAATTAGCAATTTCGACCATTCTTGAAAATTTTGACAATACGTTAAAAAATATGGCATTAATAAACCATTGTTGTTTTACTTATTTTTATTTATACAGGGAGTTCAACTTGTTACGATTTTCATATAAAATTGGTTATAACTTTGTAAATACCCTGTATAATATAACAAACCTTTATATTTTTGTGATGGAGAAGTTAACAGGATTTCGAGTTTAAAATAAAACATAGGGTGTTCCTTAAAAAAAAACATAACTTTGGTCTGCGACTGTGTTATCGAACACCCTGTAACATTCTAACTAATTTTGTAATGTGAATCTCAAAGGTGGCTAAAATTTTTGTTATTAACTTTTATTGCTATCGATTACTATAGCGGAGCTATTGAGCTTTACCCTACTAATCAATCACCCTGTGTAGGTACGTTCTTTGATGAATAATTAATTATTCTGAAAAAAATTTTCAATACATTAGTCATTAGGCTGATGGTGCGACAGTCCCTGCATTTTGTGGCTCTGTGCTTTTTTGGTAGTACAACAAATGAGGATTTAAGCCAATCCTTAGTAATTTTTGCGCTTTCGTAGATTAATCGGAATCGGAATTAAATGGAATCGTAGATTCCATTTTATACAGACGAATCTAAATTTTCACTTTTACGCCAGGAAAATAAGATAAAAATATATCATGTTTGGAACACTTGAGCAGCCAGGTTGCAAATGGGTTTTTTGGGTTCTATATACCTAATACATTATAAATACAAAAATGCCCGTCACAGTTCGGACGAGAATTTTAGTTATCAACAAATGAGTGTCAAAAATGGCAGTTTTTTCGTTTAAATCGCCACAGGTAAAAATAGTAGTCTAAGAGCTAGTGAACCCTCCGACTAACGGTCGTCCTGTAAGGCTAAACATTTTTCTAGTGATAATTCATAGCACACCAAGGCTAAAAACCATGACCTGGTAGGCCTCAGCGGTGCACGTGTATCTACCAGGTGAATCGAAAAGTGCAAATTTAGGAGGTAAAATAAACTTTCTCGTGTAAGGTTTAAATTTAACTATGTGTTTGAGTAAGTCATTTAGAAGAAATGTGTAAAATGACAGGCGATTCTGAAGAGCATAAGACCTTGCCAGGCGAGGGGATAATTAGGGGTTTTTCCTAAAATTATTCTTTTTGCATCGTACAAATTTTTTTTAGGTTTTTTGAATCATTTCAAACAGAAAACGTCTTTAGTGATTTTTCTCTTAAGTTAATAGTTTTTGTTATATGAGCGATTGAAAATTTTGAAAATTGAGAAATCGGCCATTTTTAACCCTAAATCGGACATTTATCTAAAAATTTCAATGTTTCCAAGGTACGTAGATATTCTTTAAACATTGGTTGATGAAATCCCGAAGAGTTTTTTGCAATAAAATATCGAAAACCCCTTTGTTTTTTTAATTGCTAATCAAGCGTGTGCGACACTGTAGTATAAGTGAGGACGTTTGAGTTTGCATAAATTCATGATCTCGAGAACGGGCAAATTTCAAGAAAAATCCTCAGACAGGTCGATTTTTATTTTTGAATTAGGACTTTTTGGCATATATAGGGTGTCCCAAAAGTAGCGGAACGGTCGAATATTTCGCGAACTAAACATCGGAACGAAAAACTGAAAAATACTTGTTCAATCACTTTTAAAAATCTATCCAATGACACCAAACACCAATCCCCACTACACCCCCTGGAGGTGAGGTTGGGGGTAACTTTAAAATCTCAAATGGAAACCCCCAGTTTTTCTTACAAATTTGGATTCGTTACGTAAAAGTAGGCAACTTTTATTCAAGACATTTTTTCGAACTGTGGATAGATGGCGCTATAATTGGGAAAAACCATTTATCCTGATACCATAGGTAAATTATAGAAACGGTCTAATATCTCACGAAATACACTTCCAAATGAGAAACCAAAAAACAGATTTTTAATCTTTTTCGAAAACCTATCGAATAACACCAAACATGACCCTCCAACCCACCCCCAGGAGGTGGGGTGGGGGTAACTTTAAAATCTTAAATAGCAACCCCCCCTTTTTATTGCAGATTCGGATTTGTCATAAAAAATTAAGCAACATTTATTCGAAACATTTTTTTAAATTTTTGATAGATGGCGCTAATAAATCGTATGTTTCCAATTAAAGCGCCATCTATTAACAATTCTAAAAAATGTTTCGACTAAATGTTGCTTAATTTTTCATGACGGATCCGAATCTGTAATAAAAAGTGGGGGTTGCTCTTTAAGATTTTAAAGTTACCCCCACCCCACCTCCAGGGGGTGGGTTGGAGGGTCACTTTTGGTGTTACTCGAAAGGATTTCGAAAAAAATTAAAAACATGTTTTTTAGTTTCTCATTTAGAAGTGCATTTCGTGAGATACTAGACCGTTTCTATAATTTACGTATGGTATCAGGATAAATCGTTTTTCCCAATTATAGCGCCATCTATCCACAGATCGAAAAAATGTCTTGAATAAAAGTTGCTTACTTTTACGTAACGAATTAAAATCTACAAGAAAAACTGGGGGTTTCTATTTAAGATTTTAAAGTTACCCCTCACCCCACCCCCAGGGGGTGTAGTGGGGGTTGGCGTTTGATGTCATTGGATAGATTTTTGAAAATGATTGAACACGTATATTTTAGTTTTTCGATCCGATGTTTAGTTCGCGAAAGGTTCGAAAGGTTATTTAATTCTCTATTCATAAATATAAACATTAAAATAATTATTTATACAGGGTGTACAAAAAAAAATTTCTTCTATTTGTCAAATTTAATCAAAGTTAATTTAATAAAAAAAAAATTTTGTACACCCTGTATAAATAATTATGTTAATGTTTATATTAGTGAATAGAAAATTCAATAACCTTTCAAATGAGCTGTCACACAACCCCTACTCTCATTTAAAAAAATCATCGATTACGTCATCACGCTCAGATGGATGACGTCACTAGTATTATATATATATGCCGAAAAGTCCTAATTTAAAAATAAAAATCGACCTGTCTGAGGATTTATCTTGAAATTTGCCCATTCTCGAGATAATGAATTTATGCAAACTCAAACGTCCTCACTTATACTACAGTGTCGCACCTGCTTGATTAACAATTAAAAAAAAACAAAGAGGTTTTCGATATTTTATTGCAAAAAACTCTTCGGGATTTCATCAATCAATGTTTAAAAAATATCTACGTATCGTGGCAACATTGAAATGTTTAGATAAATGTCCGATTTAGGGTTAAAAATGGACGATATCGCAATTTTCAAAATTTTCAATCGCCTATATAACAAAAACTATTAACTTAAGAGAAAAATCACTAAAGACGTTTTCTGTTTGGAATGATTCAAAAAACCTAAAAAAAATTTGTTCGATGCAAAAAGAATAATTTTTGGAAAAACCCCTTCCCCTCGCCTGGCAAGGTCTTATGCTCTTCAGAATCGCCTGTCATTGTACACATTTCTTCTGAATGACTTACTCAAACACATACTTAAATTTAAACCTTACAGGAGAAAGTTTATTTTACCCCCTAAATTTGCACTTTCGATTCACCTGGTAGATACACGTGCACCACTGAGGCCTGCCAGGTCATGGTTTTTAGCCTTGGTGTGCTATGAATTATCACTAGAAAAATGTCTAGCCTTACAGGACGACACATTAGTCGGAGGGTTCACTAGCTCTTAGACTATAGGGTAATTAAATATCTTATTTATAGTATAAATCTTTTATTAGATGAGCAAAAGTTTAAAATGGCTGTTTTTGAATTTTGGTCTGATCATATGTTGCTTCAGAAATTTCAAAGTAAAACTAAGATTTCGAAAATAAAATAATTGCTATAAGTTTTGGGAAAATGACCTTAAGACTTTCACATTACACGAAAAGTTGAGTCAAACAGTCCACATCATGCACAAAAAATGTTGGGACGATTCGTCAATTAGTTTAAATTTTATTAAATTTGTTTATTCCAAAGAGCTTTATTTGCAACGTTATTGTTCAGAAAATAATAATGACATAGCAATTCTGTGGAAACCCCGTGAAAGAAGAATAGTTACATTTTTAAAGTATATAAAAAAATCATTAAAAAGTCATTTTTATCATTCCGAAAACATTTTACTAAAGTAGAGTCATTTTGGCTTATAAACAATTTGAATAACTTCGTCAATATTAACTCTAGACTAAAACTACTTTGGGATTTGAAAATCTGGTCTTTTTACACGGATTTTCAAAAATAAACTTTTCGCCTAGGTTAATTACAGTCAAAGTTAGCCACTTTTTTTATTCAATTCACAGCTACTTTGTTTATAACAATTAAGCAACCTAACTAGCGCCACTTTGAAGATCAAGGTATGTAGATTATGTGTAAAATTTTGAGTAAACTTTGAACTTCAACAAACTGCTTAATAAAGCTTTAAAAACGACGTCCTAACGAAATCGATTCGTGGTCGGTGGAGGGGAATTATTAAGGTCCATGCACTCAAAAAATGAAATTGATTATTTACACATATACTGGGATTAGTATCTCCGGAGCTTGTTGATGAATTTTGATCATAATTTTTTTAATTTGTATGTACTAGTAGTCTTGTAGAGTACGTTATGTACACATATCCCCACCTAACATTACAAAATGTTAGGGGGAACCCCTCTTACCACCCAGGGATATGAAAAATAGATTACGACCGATTCCAGCAATTAACCTAGGCAAAAAGTTTTTTTTTGAAAAGTCGTGTAAAAATACCAACTTTTTAAATCCCAAAGTAGATTTGCTGTACAGTCAATATTAACAAAGCTATTCAAATTGTTTTTAAGCCAAAAATGACTCTACTTTAGTAAAATGTTTTTGGAATGGTAAAAATGACTTGTTATTAATTTTTTTAAATGTTTTGAAAATACAAAAGTTCTTCTTTTATGTGGTTTCCACTTAATTGATGTATCATTATTATTTTCTGAACAATAACATTGCAAAAAAAGCTCTTTGGGATAAACAAATTGAATAAAATTTAAATTAATTGACGAATCATCTTGAAACTTTTTGTGCATGATACGTACTAGTTGTCACAACTTTTCGTTCAATATGAAAATCTTAAGGTAATTTTCGCAAAAGTTATAGCAAATTTTTTATTTTCGAAATTTTAGTTTTATTTTGCAATTAGCGAAGCAACAAATGATCGAACCAAAATTCGAAAACTGCCACTTTGAACCTTTGCTCATCTGCTAAAATAAGAAAACTCTAAATAAGATATCTAATTCTCCTATTTTTACCTGCAGTCCATTCTTTCACGGTTTTTGCTCTAAATTTTAAAGAACCGCTTGGATTTACATGAAATTTGGCATACGTATAGCTTACATGGCAAAGAAAAAAAGTGATATTGTGCCGATGTGTGCTTTTGCCCTGGGGGTGACTTTCACCCCCTCTTGGGAGTGAAAAAATATATGTGCAAAATAAGTCCGGAAATGGGTAAACTGACTAATTTTAAGTAACTTTTGTTCTATAGAGCTTTTTCGCCAAGTCAACACTTTTCCAGTTATTTGCGAGTGAATATGTTCATTTTTCAACAAAATAACCACATTTTTAGACGTTTTTTCGCAAATAACTCAAAAAGTAAGTATTTTGCCGAAAAAAACGTTATTAGCAAAAATATAGCCTATAAAAAAGTAAAAAAAAATGGTGTACGCGTTAGGTCTCTGGATCTCGTAGAACCAGAGTTATAGTCAATGAAAAATAGATTCATATTCACCAAATTTCAAATAGAATAATTCGACGTAAAATATCCAAAAAATTAAGCACTTTTTGGGAAAAACCCATTATAACTTTTTTTAAAGTGTTTAAAAAAAGCTTTATTTTTGTTTTTATAAAAAGTTCCTAGCATTAAATTTAGGCAAGTTACGCTCAAAATAAAGTTGGTCCCCTTTTGTTTTTGCAAAAAAAAAATCGGGAAAACCACCCCTTAATTAGCAACTTAAATGAAATTAATCGTTACCGCTCCACAAATTATTTTACTTATGTTGTATTTATATGATCTGTAAGTTTCATCGATTTAAAGTGTTTATTTTTGAAAAAATTTGGTTTCAAAATAAAATTTTTAAAAATTTAAATTTTGAAAAATATGTTTTTTCAAAATAACTTAAAAATTGTTAGAGATACCAACAATCCCGAAAAACAAAAAAAGTCAGATTTGTTTTTCTGAATATCATGTATTTTTTTGTTTTTCTGTTAGACAAAAATTGATTGAGATTTGGTGTTTCTAAATTTGCATACATTCGTGATCAGTGACTCGTTCAACCCCTTTTAACTACAGTCCTTTCAATAATGAGGACTTTGAACCGATGAAACTTACAGATCATATAAACAATATATACACGAGTCAAGAAACTTGTGAAGTCGTAACGATTAAGCTCATTTAAGATACTAATTAGGGGGTGATTTTCTCGATTTTTTTACCAAAACCAAAAGGGACTAACATTATTTTGAGCGTAACTTGTTTAATTTTGATGCTAGAATTTTTTTTATAAAACAAAAATGAAGCTTTTTTTAAACCCTTTAAATAAGTTGTAATGAGTTTTCTTCCCCGAAATGTGCTTCATTTTTGGTTATTTCACGTTAAAGTATTCCATTTTTAATTTGACGAATATGAACCTATTTTTCATTAGTTGTAACTCTGCTTCTACTAGGTGTAGAGACGTGATGTATACACCATTTTTTTAATTTTTTTACAGGCTATATTTTTGTTAGGAATGTTTTTTCGACAAAATACTTACTATTTGAGTTATTTGCGAAAAACCGTCTAAAAGCGTGGTTATTTTGTTGAAAAAATGAACATATTCACTGCTAAATAACTCGAAAAGTATTGACTTAGTGAAAAAACTCTATAGAACAAAAGTTACTTAAAATTAGCCAGTTTATCGATTTCCTGACTTTATTTGGACGAATATTCTTTCACCCCCAAAAGGGGATGAAAATCACCCCCAGGGCAAAAGCACATATCGGCACAATATCACTTTTTTTTTGACTTGTTAGCTATGTGTATGCTAAATTTCATGTCAATCCAAGCGGTTCTTTAAAATTTAGAGGTTTTGCAATATTTTACCGTTAAAGAACGGACTACTGTAGCGATTTAAACGAATAAACTGCCATTTATGACACTTTTTAAGTTTTTTAATGTTCCGTAATATCTAATTATAAATAATCTATTATACTCTTAGCGCCATCTACACGATTATTGTCAAAGTATCCGAAGAAAGAAATTGATATTTTATCAATAGAACGTCAAAATGATTAGAAAAATCTTAAAAAAATCGATTACAATTTAATTACTTTTTTGCATTGTAAATATTAAGCGATAACAATTAAATAATAAATTTAAAAATTACCGGTAAAAGTTGAATTAGTAACCGCTAGGAGCGACACCAGCGAAGCTCAGAGCGTATACCCTATTCTACGAACATATGCCTGTTTTGGATTACTTCTTCAACGAATATTTTACTGTGCAAAATAAGAAGAACGAAAGTAAATTGCAAATTACATTGTTGTTTATTGGAATAATTATTAGCGCCATTTACTTTCGTACTTCTTATGTTGCACAGTAAAATATTCGTTGTCAAAGTAATCCAAAACAGGCGTATGTTCGTAGAATGGCCCATATTTATAATGTATTAGGTATATAATACCCAAAAAACCCATTTGCAACCTGGCTGCTCAAGTGTCCCGACAAAAACCTTATTTCTCTGAACTATTTTATAAGCGAAACAATAACAAACATTCTCTGAAAGTCTGAAATATGGAGAGTGATTTATACTTTTATATTCGTTCAATTTAAAGTCTTATTACTGAAATCTTATTGCGTAACTGCTAGAGAAAAAATTTAATTCCTACCTCGTGTCTCCTTCGCCGGAATATCCACTGTATCGATTTTCGCCGTGAACGCAATCTTCGTCTGACCCTGAAAAAACGTAATAAATAAGATTTTGCCCCTGTTTCTACACATGTTACTGGAAGCGATAATTTCAGTGACATCAATTGGAAATTGGAAATTGGAAATTGGAAATTGGAAACAAATTTTTTAGACTAGCAAAAGCATCATTCTCTAACTTCACAAACATATCTGTGTACAGGGTGATTGATTAGTGGGTGTGTATATGTTTAATTTTAAGGGTGTATTATAAATTAACAAAATATTAATGGAAATAGAATATTTAACTTAAACTTTATTTAACCCTTAACTCCTGACGAGGATATTTCAGGACGTAGACTCTGATCTTGACCAGATATCTGGTAAGGCGACAATTCGTCGCCGGACGTGAATTTACAAAACCTATACTATTTCAGTCATGGGGGCGACTGAATTCGAGTAGGTACGCAGAATATTAGTTACTAGTGATGTTGACAAAGTAACTATTCGTTACAAAGTACTCGTTACTTACGAATACCTAAAGTAACGATTACTATACAGAGAGGCAAATCGTTACTTTGATTACTCTGATTACTTAGTTACTTCGTACCAATCGTATCAGAACGAGTAACGACTATTGTATATACTTTGATTACTCTGATTACTTCCTTACTTCATACCAATCGTATTAGAGCGAGTGACCACTATTGTATCTACTTTGATTACATTGATTACTCTGATTACTTCGTACCGATCGCACAGTATATAAAGGTTCCACAGTAAAACCACTCGTCTGTCGGCGCTTTGATCTCAAGGCGCTTTTGACCGGCAGTATGCAATTGGTAATTCACCAGTGGTAGATGCGGGTTTTCCCTGTTAAAATCCGTACGTTTCTATGCGACTTGCAATGCGAGAGTGGGGTAAAAGCGACTAAGAACATTGCGCCGTCGCCATGCGCGACTACAGATTTTACTTCCAATTTTTCGGAGAGTGGTTCTACTGTCCCTCTTTATACTGTGCCGATCGTAACAGAGCGAGTAACGACTATTTTATCTATTTTGATTACTTTGATTACTCTGATTACTTCGTACTTCGCGAAGGTCGTTATTATGTATATCGGAATACCAATGCAAAATATGTACCTACCTACTGAGAAATACGATTCTCGATATGATTACCGGTACTCAAAAGCAAAAGTAACAAAAGTAATCATAGTAATCAAATCGTTTTTATCCCTTAGACAGATTGGTGAAGGTCGCTGTTATATCGGAATACCTACCTACTGAGAAATACGATTCTCGATATGATTACCGGTACTCAAATACAAAAGTAACAAAAGTAAACATAGTAGTCAAATCATTTTTATCCCTTAACAGATCGGTGAAGGTCGTTGTTATATCGGAATACCTATACAAAATAGCTACCTACTGAGAAATACGATTCTAGATATGATTACCGGTACTCAAATACAAAAGTAACAAAAGTAATAATAGTAATCAAAGTAATGAATACTGTAAATGATTACTTTATACAAAATACCTACCTACTGAGAAATACGATTTTCGATATGATTGCCGGTACTCAAATACAAAAGTAACAAAAGTAATCATAGTAATCAATGTAACGAATACTGTAAATGAACTCGGGAAACTAAACTCGGGAAATTAAACTCGGGAAACATGCTTTACTACAAAGGTAATGAAGATAACACCAACAACGGAGTTGGTTTTATAATAAACAAGAGAATCGTTAGATACATACAATCCACCAAGGGTATATCAGACAGAGTAGCCTACATTATGCTTAAATTAAAAAGAACGTCGTTGAAAATTATACAGCTATACGCACCAACAAGCACATATAAAGATGAAGATATTGAAAACTTCTACGAAGAAATAACACTCGCTGTGGAAGAAAAGAAAACTAAATTGACGCTAATAATTGGAGACTTCAATGCCAAATTAGGGGTAAGAATAGACGAAGACGAACACACAATAGGACAATATGGATACGGCGAAAGAAATAATAGAGGACATACATTAATGAACTACTTGGAGGAAAGACAACTTTTTGCTATGAACTCGTTTTTTAACAAAAAACCGCAAAGAAAATGGACATGGATAAGTCCCAACGGCAATACTAAAAACGAAATAGATTACATCCTTACAACAGAAAAAGCCATCATCAAAGATGTTACAGTGCTGAATCGTTTCTCAACCGGTAGTGATCATAGACTTGTCAGAGCCAAACTCAGCATTAATATAGCCAATTCAAAACAAAAAAGAAAATGGAAAATAGATCGAAACTAGATATGGGAAAACTTAAGAAAGCAAAAGAGGAATATAAACAAAAAATAAGGGAAAGTATACCGGCCACTAGAGATTTGGAAAACAAAAATATCGATGAAATAAATCAGCTATTAACCGATACATTAGCAAAGGCGGGAAAAGAGGTAGCACAAACAAGAATAAAAAAGGAAAACTATATATCCCAGGAAACAAAAAACCTCATGAGCAAAAGAAAAACATTAATAGAACAAGATAAGAGAAACACAGTAGATTACAAAGAGGTAAACAAAGCTATCAGAAGGAACATCAAGGAAAGTCAAAGGAGAGTACAGGAAGAAAAAATAGAAAAAACCATTGAACAAAATAAAAATATGAAGTGCTTAAAACCACAGCTTGGAAGCATACAGATTAATAGTATAAAGAACAAAGAAGGCACAGAGACCAATAATATAGAAGAAATTATACAAATAACACAAGAATATTATAAAAACCTCTACAATACAAAACAGAAACCAACACAAGAAATCCTTAAGCAATTACAAATAAAAATAAAAAATGTCAATTCAAAGAGCACTCAAGGAGATGAAGAATAATAAATCACCAGGAAAAGACGGGATAACTGTAGAAATGCTAAAAAATGGTGGGAAAACAACTAGAGAAGTTTTGTACACACTTACGAATAAAATATTAATGACAAAACAAATATCCAACACTTGGAACGAAGCAGTAACATTGTTACTATTTAAGAAAGGAGATAAAAAGGATCTAAAGAATTACAGACCCATAACTTTACTAAATGTGATGTACAAACTATTAACCAAGATATTAACAAACAGATTAACAACTAAATTAGATGGATACCAGGCAAGAGAACAAGCCGGATTTAGAAAAAGCTTCAGTACAAGTGACCACCTTTTAACGATGAAGATATTAATCGAAAAAGCTAACGAATATCATATCCCGCTATATATGGCATTATTGACTTCGAAAAAGCATTTGATAGTGTGGAACACTGGGCAGTAAAGAATTCCCTACAAAACAGCAGAATAGACTACAGATATACCGACTTAATTACAAATATATATGATAAGGCAACAACAACTATCAAGCTAATGAAACAAACGGAGCCTATTAAAATAAACCGAGGAGTAAGACAAGGAGATACCATCTCGCCCAAGCTATTCAACCAAGCGCTAGAAGATGTGTTCAAACAACTGCACTGGGATGGTTTGGGTATAAACATAAACGGGCAATATCGGAATCACTTACGATATGCTGATGATATTGTATTAATAGCAGAAAGAAGTGAAGAATTACAAAGAATGATGGAAGAACTAGATAGAGAATCGACAAAGATAGGACTGAAGATAAATTACAGTAAAACAAAAACCATGACCAATCAACAAGAAGAACTAGTAATTACAGTGGCACAAACAAGAATAGAACAAGTAAAAGAATATATATATCTAGGACAAATCACTAGATTAAATAGAGAAAATCAGACCGAAGAAATAAAGAGAAGAATAAGGTTGGCCTGGGCATCATTCGGAAAACCGTTTTATATTCTAAAGAACAGAAAACACCCGCAATACCTAAAAACAAAAGTCTTCAATCAATGTATACTCCCTGTTTTAATATATGGCTCTCAGACATGGACGTTTACAAAAGAGAATATGGAAAAAATAGCAAAGACAGAAAGAGCCATGGAAAGACAAATGCTAACATTAAATTATCAGACAGGAAAAGAAACGAATGGATCCGTAACAAAACAAAAGTGAAAGACGTCTCTACCCAAGTAGCAAAGCTTAAATGGAAGTTCGCCGGACACACCCTACGGCAGAAGGATGAAAGATGGACTAAGATGGTAATACATTGGAGACCATGGAACCACAAACGAAAAAGGGGAAGGCCACAGATGCGATGGTCAGATGACCTGAAGAAACACACTGGGTCAAAATGGATGCAAATTGCCCAAGATAGAGAGGCATGGAAGAAGGAAGAGGAGGCCTATATCCAAGGATGGATGTTTAGGGCTGATTAGATAGATAGATAGACTTTAATCTTGAGACAAATTCATATTTTTTGACATCCCTCGTATACTATTGAAAAGCTTGATATCAGATGATTGCATCTTCGGTTTTAGACCATGCAGAACTTTTTATGAAGAATGTATAAGTTTTCCATATGGTTCCAACTTACAGGGATATACTGTATATATTCGCCCCTAATAGCACACGACGTCCAATGGACGTCCAAAATAGGTCCATTTTTGGTCCTAACGTCCATGGACTATAAATGGACGTCCTTTGGACGTCCCATGTTGGACGTCCTTCGGAAGGAATAAATATGGACGTCCTTTGGACGTCCGACGTTGGACGTCCTTCGGACGGAATAAAAATGGACGTCCTTTGGACGTCCGACGTTGGACGTCCTTCGGAAGGAATAAATATGGACGTCCTTTGGACGTCCGACGTTGGACGTCCTTCGGACGGAATAAAAATGGACGTCCTTTGGACGTCCGACGTTGGACGTCCTTCGGAAGGAATAAATATGGACGTCCGACGTTGGACGTCCTTCGGAAGGAATAAATATGGACGTCCTTTGGACGTCCGACGTTGGACATTCTTCGGACGGAATAAAAATGGACGTCCTTTGGACGTCCGACGTTGGACGTCCTTCGGATGGAATAAATATGGACGTATATATACTGGACGAAATACGGACAATTTATGAACGCTTCTATTGGACACATTATACCAATTACGGGATCAAATAGCAAAATAATTCAATAAAATATTAACTTATTTACGTTAATGAAATACAGTAAAACCTGTCAGTAACGGACACCTGCCAAAATTGGTCACATGTACTAACGGCCAGTTTAAAAATTCCCCAAACCATATCTAGACTACAAAAACTGGCAATACCGGACACCTTTCTATATCGGCCAATAGTTTTTTCATTTTTAGTGGCCGTTACTGTAAATGGTTTGGGGAATTTTTAAACTGGCCGTTAGTCAGGGACGTCATTTGATAGGGGGCAGAGGGGCATTTGCCCCCCCCCCCTAACCCTGAAAATTACTGAAATTTACAAAAAATAGATCAATTTTGTATTATGTTTGCATATAAATGTATTGTATATATAATGCTTGCCCCCCCTATCAAAATTTCAAATGACGCTCCTGCCGTTAGTACAGGTGGCCTATGTTGGCAAGTGGCCGGAAACACAGGTTTTGCTTTAGTTTCCCTAATAGCACACGACGTCCTTTGGACGTCCAAAATAGGTCCATTTTTGGTCCTAACGTCCATGGACTATAAACGGACGTCCCATGTTGGACGTCCTTCGGAAGGAATAAAAATGGACGTCCTTTGGACGTCCGACGTTGAACGTCCTTTGGACGTCCATACTGGACGAAATACGGACGTTTTATGAACGCTTATATTGGACACATTATACCAATTACGGGATCAAATAGCAAAATAATTCAATAAAATATTAACTTGCGTTAACTTTACGTTAATGAAATACAGTCAAACCTGTCACTAACGGCCACTAAAATGAAAGAACTATTGGCCGATATAGAAAAGTGGTCGTTATTGCCAGTTTTTGTAGCCTAGATATACAGTACATTCTGTGTTACTGGCCACCTGTACTAACGGCCAGTTTAAAAATTCCCCAAACCAATTATATCTAGACTACAAAAACTGGCAATACTGGTCACCTTTCTATATCATCCAATAGCTTTTTCATTTTTAGCGGCCGTTACTGACAGGTTTTACTGTAATTAGTGTGGGGAATTTTTAAACTGGCCGTTAGTACAGGTGGCCGGTGTTGGCAGGGGGCCGGTAACACAAGTTTTACTGTAGTTTAAATCGAAAAGATTAAATCTTAATTCAAAATTGTATATTAAATTATTACAATTATAAACTATATAGTTTAATATCCAAAACATGTTTTGATTTCATGTAATGTAATGAAAATCTTATTTGTAAATTATTGGTTACAATGTTTAACAACAGGAAATATTCAAGAATAAATAAAATAAAAGTTTCCCCTAACAACAAAACATTCCAGGAATTCTACTATCAAAGTTCTATTCCGTGAACATCTGATTAAATTATGGCTGGAAAGTTACCACAAGATATTCTATGAAAAGAGTACAATGTCCTCCTGGAGGGGTAAAATTTTCCATACTCTAAAGAGAGGCCATTTACTATTCAATTTGCGTTCATTTTCAAATTTGCCGCGCGAGTATCTATGTAGCGTCGCGTGGTCATTGGTCATCAAGTCATCTTATTTCATTTTCATCATAAGATAACCTAAAAATTTAGTAAAAATTTTGATTAGAAAAAAATGCATCGATAAGGGGGTGAAAAATGGAAATTAGTGGCTTTTTTTTGCTGTACTCAACTGTACTGTTTAGTATGCTAGTTTTGGCTATGGCTGGATCTCTTAAACAATTATGTAAGTATTATAAAATCCGTTTTCAATTTTCTTTATGAAACGAATCATTTATGCATGTATTACCTGTAAATATTTTGATTTTTAATTGTAAAGAATAGAAAAATTACCGTTCATTTTAATTTTTTTTAGAATCAGCTGAAAGTGGTCTACAAAAAACCAGATATAACCAAAATAAAGATATAAAAAGTGTATTGGCTAATTGGAAGAAACTCAACATTGTCCATGCATAATAAGTTATTACTTTATAAACAAATATTAAGACCTAGGAATGGAACCTGGATATAATCATCAAGAAGATAGCAGGAATCCCGACAAACAACAGGAAATCCAGCTCCTCGATACTACTGGGCAAACTAGAAGATTGAAGAGGACAAAGCCTTTTGAACTAGTTTGAGTGATAGGTGATAGTGAAAAGCAGAGCATAGTGCGTGATGTGGCTGTGTATGTTAGAATAGTGCACGATCTTGTTAGATTAGATAAGAGACGCTATCGGGTAAGCTCTTCATTTTAAGAAACAGTAGTAATTTAGGTTAAATTAAAATTGCTCATTGGTCAGTTATGACCAGATTGCTTTTTTTTATGTTTGACAAAAAGGGTGTAAGTCAGAATTGCACATTGCTAATGTTTTGATGATTTCTGGACCAGCAAAAAACTGTTGTAGACGTAAACTGTATGTACCAATAAAAAGAGCCGATTTTTCTGGTCCAGAAATCATCAAAACATTATCGATGTGCATTTCTGACTTAAGCCCTTTTTCCCAAACATCAGAGAATTGCAATGTACAAATTCTCCTATCTGATTTTTCATGAATTTTGTAGGAGACGAAAAACCATTTTTAGGATCATCTCCTGCTTTCACATGTAAATTTTGACATGTCTTGTAGTAAATAGATAGATTTACTACAAAACATGTCAAAAAATATATGAAAACAGGAGGTGACCATAAAAAAAGTTTTTAGTCTCTCTTAAAAAAACTCATGAAAAAACAAATCGGAGGTATGTCACATCAGTGACTATATCCAGGGAATGTCTAAAAAATATACTTTGATGTCCCAAGAACCAAATATAACCTTTATATATATATACAGGGTGTAACAAAAATACAGGTCATAAATTTAATCACATATCCTGGGACCAAAAATAGTTTGATTGGACCTAACTTACCTTAGTACAAATGTGCACAAAAGAAAAGTTACAGCCCTTTGAAGTTATATATTAATAGCACCAAGGGCCTTAGAGGCCCATGGCTTGAAAAGTTTGTTTTTTTCTTCATTTTCACGTTTCTTTATGTACTGAGATCTTCTCTGGCTTGATATGTGATTTTTCTCCATTCCTTCCTCTTATTCATTTTTCTTTTCTGACCCTGTAACACCATTCTTTCCAAATCTTTTTCGACCTCTTGCTTCCATCTATTTTCCGGTCTTCCTCTTCTCTTTCTTGAAGCTATAGTGTAGTTTAGTACCCTTTTCGGAGTCCTCGTTTTTGGCATCCTTTCAATGTGACCTCGTGATCTAAGTCTCTGTGCCTTTATCACTCATTTGAAGTTACAAAATGAAAAGTGATTTTTTCCAATGTATCGAAAACAATGTGCTTTTGTGCACGTTTCAATTTAATTATTATTGTAGTACCTACCATTTAAACAATGTTTTAAAAACTTTTTTGCCTCTTATTGCTTTTTCAAAAAGTCAATTTTTATCGAAATATTTTGAATATTTGTCAAATCCACCACATATTTGTATATGGTTAAGTACGATTATGGAGACTTGGTAATAATATGCAAACTTATTTATGCTTTACATTTTTAGGTATATTTTGAACCATATTAAAAAAGAAGCCAGACTCGATAAAACGTGCCTTATCGAAAAAATACAAAGAGGCAAAAAAGTTTTGAAAACACTCTGTTTAACTAATGGTAGCTCAGTAATAGTTTAATTGGAACATACACAAACATTTGGGGGGTTTAAAGGAACAAAACCCCCATAAAATTTTTACGTGGACATATTAAAAAAGAAGTCGCAACTCGATAAAAACTGCCTTATCTGAAAAATACTAAGAAACAAAAATATTGAATTTAACTAATGGTACCACAATAATAAAATTGAATTGGAACATACACAAAAGTTTGGGAGGATTTAAGGGATCAAAACCCCCATAAAATTTTTATGGGGTGCACAAATTTCACCATAATTTTTCTTTAAGATATTCCTGCCATAATAATGCCACATGTCACATGTCCATTTTCAATAAAAAATCGCTAATAGTTTTCGATATAATCGAAAAAATCAATTTTCATTTTGTAATTTCAAAGGGCTGTAACTTTTTTTATGTGCATATTTGTACAAGGTAAGTTAGGTTCATTTGAACTATTTTTGGTCCCAGAATATGTGATTTAATTTATGACCTGTATTTTTGTTACACCCTGTAAATACAGCCCATTACGCACCACCTTAAAAATTGGGCATTTTTGATGTCTCGAATTTCCTAAACCTGTTGTTGCATCTAAGTGATTTTTTTATAATATTCTAGCCTAGGCCCTAGAATATGTTACCTCCTTATGCTTGTCATGCACAGGGAGCTATACTGTAATATATATTATATCACATTACTATAGAGAGCGATATGATATAATATACATATATTACAGCATAGCTCCCTGTGCATGACAAGCTTAAGGAGGTAACCTATAGCCTAGGCTATAATATTATAAAAACATCACTTAGATGGGACAACAGGTTTAGGAAATACGAGACATCAAATATACCCCATATTTAAGGTGGTGCGTTAATTTCTTGGAGAAGTGTATTGTAATTTAATGTAAATAATGTAATATCCAATAATTGTAATTTGATATAAGATGAAATATAAGTTCCTTAAAAAATATATTTTTTATTTCCCACAATACATTCTCCACAGGTCTAAATATCGTCTCTAGACGTCCACCGAATGACCTTCCAGGACGTTAGATGGATGTTCAGCAGCAAGACATTGGACCAAACTGGGACATCCTATGAATGCCCAAATGACGTCCACCGAACGTCCCCTCCGATGTTAGGTGGACCTCCATTGGACGTTTGGCAACTTGGCCTTTGGACCAAAATTGGACGTCCTGTTAAGGTCCAATTCACGTCCCCTAGGACGTCCGATTAAGGTCCAATTTACGTCCGATTAAGGTCCAATTTACGTCCGATTAAGGTCCAATTTACGTCCGATTAAGGTCCAATTTACGTCCGATTAAGGTCCAATTTACGTCCGATTAAGGTCCAATTTACGTCCTAATAAGGTCCAATTTATGTCCGATTAAGGTCCAATTTACGTCCGATTAAGGTCCAATTTACGTCCGATTAGGGTCCAATTTACGTCCCCTAGGACGTCCGATTAAGGTCCAATTTATGTCCGATTAAGGTCCAATTTACGTCCGATTAAGGTCCAATTTACGTCCGATTAAGGTCCAATTTACGTCCCCTAGGACGTCCGATTAAGGTCCAATTTACGTCCGATTAAGTTCCAATATACGTCCCCTCGGACCTTAGATGGACGTCCAATGGACGTTCGGTAGCGCGACATTTGGACCAAAATAGGACGTATAAAGGACGTTCCTCGGACGAAAACGGACGTCCAAAGGACGTCCCTAAAGTCCGTGAAGGACGTCCAATGGACGTCCATTGGACGTCCTTGTGCTATTAGTTACGAACTGTCGCCGTTACGAAGTGTCGCTGTTACGAACTGTCGCCGTTACGAGTTGTCCGTTACCACTTGTTCGGTTAGCGAATTTACAAAACCTATACTATTTCAGTCATGGGGGCGACTGAATTCGAGTAGGTTTTGTATGCAGAATATTATATACATATCCTATGCTATTTCGGTCCAGAAATTAACTGTATCGGTGTAGGATTTGTAAGCGAAATTTTTTATTATCATTGAGCAAATGTCTATCCTGTTTCAGTCATGTAAGTAAAACTAATCAAATATTTACTAAGTGGATTTATTATTGTATCATAAAATTTAGATAAGTTTTAAAAATTAAAATTAATAATATATATTTGGATAATATTAAAAATTAAAAACCAATGAATAATTACTAATGTACGCGCGTACATTAGTAATTATTCATTGGTTTTTAATTTTTAATATTATCCAAATATATATTATTAATTTTAATTTTTAAAACTTATCTAAATTTTATGATACAATAATAAATCCACTTAGTAAATATTTGATTAGTTTTACTTACATGACTGAAACAGGATAGACATTTGCTCAATGATAATAAAAAATTTCGCTTACAAATCCTACACCGATACAGTTAATTTCTGGACCGAAATAGCATAGGATATGTATATAATATTCTGCATACAAAACCTACTCGAATTCAGTCGCCCCCATGACTGAAATAGTATAGGTTTTGTAAATTCGCTAACCGAACAAGTGGTAACGGACAACTCGTAACGGCGACAGTTCGTAACAGCGACACTTCGTAACGGCGACAGTTCGTAACTATACAAATTCCTAACGGACATTTCGTAACGTCAAAATGGAATTATTCTGTTTATTTTTGCTAACGTGGAAACTAACTGTTATTACAGTTATAATTTAAATTATATTTTTCAATTTAATGTCCGACTGGTATATTTAATGACATGATTTCGAAGTCAGTTAAGTATGATATAATGCCCTAGGGCGTTTATTTGTAAAATAACGTCCTAGGGCATTAAATTTAAATAATTAGTTAAATACTGTTAAGTTGACAAATAACAACCTAAGTAAAACTATGGTTACCACAATTACGTTACGACTATTGCTGGTGAATGTACTTATTTGAAAACTTATTAATTCAAAATTCATTCAAATTCAAATTTTTTGCATATAAAGAAGAATTTAGTCGGGCATTAAACGTTGAAGGCACCACGGGTATTATAGATACTAACGCTTTCGGTCAACGTATATCCCTCGGACCAAAGACCCTCGGTATATACACCATTGACCTAAAGCGTTATTATCGTTATATACCCTTGGTACCTTAATAACTATAAGAGAATCAGTACCGGGATAAACATGTTTAACACATTTTATATTATGTGTTTTAGAATATAATAAAAGTCTTTAAACACAAAGAAATATTTAAACATATACAAACTTTTAACAATATTTTTAAAAGTTGATCCCTCTTTTTGTTCCTTAAATTTACATATTATTATACCTAGACAAAGAAATAACGAAGTAATTCGTGAAATCTTAAAGCCGACAACCGTCTTTAGACATTCCCAAATTTTTGTAGTAAGTAAGTCAACATTTTGTAAAGGAAAGATTATAATTACCTGTTATGATATTTCCGTCTTCTAACCATATTAACAGTCAGTTTCCTCGTTAAAAAATATACAGAATAATTCAATTTGTACGTTACGAATTGTCCGTTGCGAATTTGTATAGTTACGAACTGTCGCCGTTACGAAGTGTCGCCGTTACGAACTGTCGCTGTTACGAATAGTCCGTTACCATTTGTCCGGTTACGAATTGTCGCGGTACGAGATTTCATGGAACCAGACTCTGACTAGTGGTATGTCATAACGTAGTCTATTCTCCTTTGTTTTCAATATGAATTTGTCTTATATCACTGTATTTGTTTTTACATCAACTATGCAATGATTCTTAACACTGCTGTAGAATAAAATACTGGTCCAAATAAAATAAACTTTATTGTTTCAAGAAAATTATGTGCGCATGCATAATATTAAAAAATGGTGGAGGTTCTTACAATATCCTTTATAAACTGAATTACAAAAAAAATGACTATACGATAGCTTAGTGTGAAAACCTCGTATCTCATTAAATTACAATTTTACAGGAGAGGCAAAAAACTGATTTTCTGCATAATATAACCTAAAAATAAAAATTACCGTTACATATTTTTAATTCGAGCACATTGAGACAAATATCTGATATTGGCCCAGAGCTAAAAGTGTTAAATGTTGCTATTAAATTGGAAATACAAAAATATTAACTATGAAAAACACGTAAATATCCTTGCAGTATATAATGCCTTTGCCCAAGTAACTATGATAATCTCGTATATCTGGATATACGTGTTTCTCATCTAAAATGAGGTTGTATTTATTATTATTTACGAGGTTTTCATTTTTCATAGCTTATTGCACACCTCATTAGTACTAAGTTGATACAGTACTAATCTTTTGATTTAAAGTTCATAAAATGTTTCTATATGCCTGACTACCTTTTATTGTTCACAAAAAACATTTCTATCTATACAGTGCCGGATTAACCATTAGGCGGACTAGGCGGCCGCGTCCTACACAAATGCATTAATTAATATTGAATTATTTAAGCAGTAATTTAAAAAAAATTAAAATGTTAAAAAAATCAAATAGGGCTAACTGGGACAAAAAAAAAAGAGAATGGTTAATTTATGATTTCCAGTCAAACTCAGTTTTTTGCTTTGTCTTCTGTCAAATATCAGGAAAATACAACCGACTTCATGACAAATTAAGCAGTTATCTTCAAAGGCATTTTTATATTCCATATTCTAATCATTCCTTCAATTTGGTAATCAATTTTGCAAGCAAATTTTGCGTAGAAGCTGGTAATTATTTTGGTATGGCACGTTTTTTTTTTAATTTCTATCTACCGATGGGCCTTATAGTCCATTCACTCATGGTAAAATATTGCAAAACCTCCGGATTTTAAAGAACCTTTGGATTTGAAACAAGAGCTTGAATTGACATGATATTTGGTATAAGCATAGCTAACATGTCAAAGAAAAAAGTGATACTGTGGCAATATGTGTTTTTGCTCTACGGTTGAGTCCAACCCTTCTCGGGGGGTGAATACTGTCAAAATACGTCTGGAAGTGGATAAGCTGACTAATTCTAAGCAACTTTTGTTTAATAGAGTTTTTTCATCAAGTTAATACATTTCGAGTTATTTGCAAGTGAATATCTTCATTTTTCAAGAAAAAAAAACACGTTTTAGACGGTTTTTCGCAAATAACTCAAAAAGTAAGTATTTTATCGAAAAAATATTCTTAGCAAAAATATAGCTTTTCAAAAATTGAAAAAATGGTGTATGCGTGCACTCTGTAGACCCAGTAGAAGCAGAGTTATAGCTAATAAAAAGTAGGTTATTATTCGTCAAATTCCAAATCGAATATTTCAACGTAAAATAATCAAAAAATGAATCACTTTCCATGGAAAACTCATCATAACTTGTTTAAATGTTCAAAAAAGTATTATTCTTGATCTTTAAAAAAAATTATAGCTTAAAAGTAAGCAAGATGCGCTCAGAATAAAGATGATCCCATTTTTGGGTAAAAAAAAACTGGTGAAAGTAACCGCCTAATTACCATCTCAAATGAAATTAATCCTTACCTCTTCACAAGCTACTTTACTTATATATTGTTTATATGCTCAGTAAGTTTTATCGGTATAAAGTTCTTATTCATAAAAGGGCTGTAGTAGAAAGGGCTTGGACAAGTCACTAATCACGAGTGTATGTAATTTTTTTTATTTGGCTTAATGCCTCCACAACTAATGGCCATTGGCATGGTTCACTGGATTTTTCCAATCAGGTACCTAGTGTAATGGGTAGTGTGTGTGTTGAGTAAGTGTCTTGTTACTTAGCACAGTCGTCATTGTTTTTGCAAAGAAACGCTAATTGTATCCGAACGTCTGCGGTCCCTCCGGTGAGTACCGATCCCACAAGGATAGAAACTATTTTCATTTATTTATTTTTAATAAATGAAAAATTCTCTACCCAGGGTATGCAAATTTTGAACAGTCATATCTTAACCAATTTTTATCTTCCAAAAAAGCAAAAATCTGAAATATTTAGAAAAGCATAACCTACATTTTTTTACTCTTTAAGATTTTTTGTACCACTAATAATTTTTAGTTAATTTAAAAAAGATTTTTTTTCAAACTTCCAAAAAATGTGTTTTACTTTAAATCGCAATGTTTTGAAATATAAGCACTGTGAACCGCTGAAACACTTTAAAAAAGTTGTGATGACTTTTCACCGAAAAGTGCTTCATTTTTTTGGTTATTTACGTTGAAATATTTGATTTGGAATTTGTCGAATAAGAATCTACTTTTCATTAGCTCCAGTTCTGCTTACACTGGATCTACATACTTCATACATACACTATTTTTTTAAATTTTGTATACGTTATATTTTTTCTAAGAATATTTTTTCGACAAAATACTTAATTTTGGAGTTATTTGCGAAAAACCGTCCAAAAACGTGTTTGTCCTTTTGTAAACGTTAATGTGCTGTCCTTTTTTTTTTCTTAAATATACTTGCTGGAATGGCACGTAGTCATTAAGGTATGTCTTCTAGAGGTAGAAGCCAAATTCGTCCACTCTTATCCATGTTACATTATCACGAAAATTAACCTTTTCATTTAAACTGTTTGTTTGCTTTTTACATAAATAGAGGTTCATCATCAGATCTTCAAAGTCGTAGAAAAAATTCTCCATATTTACACATTTCACATGGATAAAGGTATTATGTCCAAAGTAAGGTATGAAGAAAAATGGCCAGTAGTATTAGAGAGACTGTTATTGAAATACTTGGGAAAACGTCAGGAAAAAATTTGAGGATAAAGAGACTTGGTGGTGGTCAAACGAAGTACAAGGAAAAATAAAAGAGAAGAGAAAATTATATAAAAAGTGGCAAGAAACCAGATCCGACACAGATCTTCAAAACTATATGGTGGCGAAAAAGGAAGCGAAAGTAGCAGTAGCAAAAGCCAAAGCAGAAACGCATCATTATAAGGCAGTTGATGGAAAAATACAGGAGTAAAGAAACAAACGATCATAATATGGTATTCGTTGATCTTGAGAAAGCATATGTATAAGATATATTTTACGTATATTGAGTATTTCTTGGTAGAGTTCCTCGAGAGATTCTGTGGTGGGCACTCAATAAGAAAGGAGTCCTTGGTGAATATCTAAAGATTGTGAGGGATATGTATGAGGGAGTAACGACTAGTGTTAGGACAGGTGTGGGAGAGACTGATAAATTTCACGTGAAAGTAGGATTTCACCAAGGCTCTGTGCTTAGTCCGTATTTATTCTCATTAGTTTTGGACCAGATAACAGCGAAATTAGAGGGTAACATTCCATGGTGCTTAATGTATGCTGATGATGTCGTGTTAGTAGGAAATAGTGAAAGAGACTTAGAACAAAAACTGGAACAGTGGAGGCAAGCTCTGGAGGAAAAAGGTTTAAAACTTAGTAGGACAATAACAGAGTATTTGGAATGTTCATTTAAAGATGGAGTTACTACAAATAAAATGGTATCTTTGGATGGTGAACTGATTGTGAAAAGCAATAGTTTTAAGTACCTGGGATCGGTATTACAGAGTAATGGAGAAATAGATAAAGATGCATGCAGTAGAATTAGGGCTGGATGGATGAAGTGGAAAGAAGCGAGTGGTATGTTGTGAGAGAAAAATTCCAATGAAGCTGAAGGGAAAATTCTATAAAACAGCCATAAGACTGGCTATGATGTACGGAACTGAATGTTGGGCAGCGAAAAAGAAAGAGGAACAGCGAATGTATGTGGCGGAAATGAGAATGCTTAGATGGATGAGTGGAGTGACAAAGAAGGATAAAATTAGAAATGAGTATATTAGGGGAAGTATAGGTGTGGCACCAATTGATGCCAAAATGAGAGAGCATAGGTGAAGATGGTTTGGTCATGTTAAACGTCGAGACGTTAATCACCCAATACGAAGAATAGCTGAAGTGCAGATTCCTGGAAGGAGTAGGAAAGAAAGACCAACGAAGATCTGGGGGGGGGGGAGACGATAAGGCAGGACATGTTGGTAAAGGGGATTAAAATTGATATGACCCAAGATAGAATTGTGTGGAGAAATGCAATTAGGGAAGCCGACCCCGCATCGGGATAAGGCAAAGAGAATGATGATGAAAGGTATTATGTTCAAACGCGATTTTGGACATAATACCTTTATCCACTAGAATTTCGAGAATCTAGTGTGACATATTGCTTTAATAACCTCCCTATTATTTTTATTTAGCTAAAAATAGGTTATTTTAAAATTTAAAAAGTTAAACAGCATACTAGAAGAACAAAATCCTAATAAAACAATTTTTTCAAAAAATGTGACATATTATATGACCTTTATCCATTTAGGTCTTCAATTGTAAATGAATCCAATATACATATATAATATTTTTTAACTTGACATGACACAAGAAAACTGTTTCAATGTTTATTTTATATTTCTATATTTCTTTGATATCACGCAGTATATTATAACAAAATCTTAAACATTTTTTTAAGGAAGAAAACGTTTTCGTAAATATGATAATAAGCCCCTTGTTTTTTTATAAAAAAAGTTGACAAAAGAAAAATTATTTAATACACGTGCTCGTGCAGAGAATGCAATAATTTTCATAAAGCGACGTCCTTCATTTCTTCAAGAAATCAAGTCAAGAGTAAAATGCAAATATAAATTAAATAACACGTGTATTATATCATAGGTTATACAGTGTGGTTAGTTCAGTCGTTCACTCACGAATATAGACTGCTGGAGAATCAGTAATATTGTAAAGTATATTAAAAAAACAGAATTCAATAGGTACTTGGAACTATACTCAAAAGGAAGTTGGTTCTGAAATATTAGTAGATATGTTAATATATTTGTACAAATATTATCGACCGTACTGTGTTAAATAGTAATGTTTGAATAACGGCAATTCGGTCAGTTGAAAGAAAACTCTATTTGTTTTAAGTCTCAATATTTCGTCACTATTTGGTGACTTCTTCAGGAGAAAACTGCAAATTTATTAATATTAGACATGGACAAACTTAAATATTTCGATACTTACAACTATAAGAGTAAAAATTTAAATTTCTTTAACATTATTTTGAAAATTGATTTAGAAAATGACAGATTTTATTTTGACTTATTGGAGAGTTATGGTAACTGCAATATATTTTATATTAATAGAATGTTATCTGATATATACAATTTTTAGTGAATAGGTCAAAGTAAAAAAGGAAATTATACATTTACGAAATTTTAAGGTGGAAAGGTAATAGTAGAAAACTAAGAAAGGACCTAGAGTAAGTTAAATTGATTTATAAAATGTAATTGATGGTACTTCATGAGTTAGTGTAAGACTGGTATTTAGAAATTTAAATAAAATTGAGGTAGATTAACTATTAGAAGATAAATTGGGTAATTTGTTTATTTAAATGTTATGTATTAGTTAGAATATTAGTTATAATATATAATATATATATATATATATATATTATAATATATATAATATCAGTTACCATAACTCCCCAATAAGTCAAAATAAAATCTGTCATTTTCTAAATCAATTTTCAAAATAATGTTAAAGAAATTAAAATTTTTACTCTTATAGTTGTAAGTATCGAAATATTTAAGTTTGTCCATGTCTAATATTAATAAATTTGCAGTTTTCTCCTGAAGAAGTCACCAAATAGTGACGAAATATTGAGACTTAAAACAAATAGAGTTTTAAACTAAAAAGGGGTAGTTCCCTGGATTGGCTGTATACCTTATAGTTAAACAAACTGGAACATGAAGTAAAAACCACTTCTATGTAAAAGGTATATTTACTAAAAATTTTTAGAATCCCAATGGATTCAATAAAATGAGTTCATCAGAACGTTTTCAAACCTATCGGTCCATCATCAGTGATCTAAAATCAAATAAGTAATCCCACTATTAAAATTAAAAAGATGGTTGAAATTGTGAAAGTTAAAAAATGTGGTTATGATTACTTACTTGAATACTTGCAAAATAGCCCCAGAACCAAACAATGGTTGTGATTATAAATAAATCTACATTATGTTGAAATAAATTTAAAATGGCTAAACGCCGATGTTAAAGGATTAAACCTCTGGGAACATGGTGAAACTCTACCCGAGGACCCAATCAACCATCTTCGGTCAACGATGACTACTAAGTGTCAAAGCTATGTAAGGAAATGCTTGATGTGACATTGACAGTTAAGGAAGAAGGTAGTCGATTTTCTAGGAATTTTAAAAAACAAAGTCATGATCCAGAAGAAGATATGTTAAAGCTTTTAATATCTGAAATTGTATGTTAATTAAATCTATTGTTGTTTAAAATTAAAAGATAATGTGTTTTACAAAATAAAATTATTTTAACTGTAGGTAACTACAAATTGACTGTATCAAATAAAATTAACCTGATCAAAAAATTACAATATGATAAAGTGAGCTGATTAGTAGTAATAACAGAAATAAAATTAAATAAGTGGTGTTGTAGAAGAAGTTTTAAATTTTGAAAAGGAATATTATTATATCAAGAAATTTATATGTCCACAGCATGTGTATTGATGGTTGTATAGGTAGTAGGGAAAGTATTGTTTGGATGTAGGTGAAAATTAAAAAATTTTATATAGATTGGAGTTAGGATAAAGTCAATCTGATAGTAGAAAATGTGATTCAGGAATGCAATTATTATGGAAAAATTTTAATGAAATTGAGAAAATTCTTGTGACAAACTGGTGAATATGTAATTGATAATAAATAATTTTAGGGAAAACAGGTTGCCCAGTTGATACAAACTAAAATTTAATTAGTATAGAAAACAATAGGTGTAATGAATGAAATAGAATTAATAAAACAAAATTAAGAGAATGAATATTGTTATAATTTGATTAAAGAATGACTGAGTTTAACTGTGATTAAAGAAATAAAGTGATGAAATGTTAGATGTGAAGATAAAAAATATATTTGGAAAAGGTCAAAGACAAAAAGCAAAGGAGTGTGATGTAGGGTCAAGCATAGGTGAAATGAGTGAAAGAGAAAGATTGGAGAGTTGGGTATGAGGGTTGAACTGAATGAAGAAAAGAAATGAAAGAAGTGTGAAAAGAGGGTATGGTAAATTAATTAGGTTTTGATTAAGAGGAGTTTATGTGGTTAGTAATGATTAGTATGTGTAAGGAGTTTGGAGCCAGTAAGGGAACGAAGAAGATAGTTGACAGTGGGTAAATAGGATGAAGAAGATAGCAGATAGGATAGGAAAAGGGAAGGTATAACAAAGTAATAGGAATTATGAAAATAATTGACGGTGAATGGGGACAAAATTGCGGTTAAGGGATGTTTGTCGGTTAACACAATTGGGACTTTTCTTTAGGTCTTTGACAATTTCCAAATCCTCGTATAAGTCTAAACGGAGTGTATTTTTTTGTTGAATGTTGTGTATCAACTGGACCCCATCAGGAATCTTAAGTTCGTGTTTATTCACTTTTAAATGGTGTGAAAAAGCTGAAGTGGTATCTCTCTTACTGTGTTCTGCCGATCGGGTGGAAAGAGATCTATAAGTTCTACCAATGTAGGTAGCATCGCAGTCTGAACAAGAGAGTCTGTATACCCCACTACGGCTCATGTAATGGATAGGGTCTTTGGTGTTAGTTAAGCTTTTATTGAGGGTGTTATTGACTTTAAATGAGATTTTGATGTTATCACAAGAATTAGAAATGATTTGTTTGACTCTTTCAGATAATTTGGAGTTATTAAACGGTAAGGAGGCATAAATTGGAGTAGTTGTGGAAGATGATGAGAAAGCGGATTGTTGAAGTAACTTAAGTTCTCTTTTCTGTTGAAGTTTAAGGATGATGTCTGGGTCATAACCATTGTTAACTGCAATTTGTTTGATGATGTTCAGTTCTTTGTTAAATTCAGTTGTAGATAGAGGAATAGAGTTTAATCTATATATAAAGCTACGAAATGCAGAAAGTTTATGTGAAAGAGGATGGTTAGAAGTGGAATGGATAACGTGATCAGTCTGTGTAGGTTTACGGTAGATACCAAAGTTGAAGTGGTCATCTAGTCTGGTAATAGATATGTCCAAGAAGTTAATGGAGTTAGAAGATTCTAGTTCCATGGTAAAAGTGATTTTAGGATGGATTAGATTGATTTTATGAAGTAAGTTGTGAGCTGAGTCGGAGTTACCAGATATGAGGACTAAAATGTCATCTACATAACGAAACCAATGTAATATCTCTGGATTTTTTGTGATATGATTGGATTCTAAATGATCCATAAAGACATCAGCTAAGAAAGGGGATAAGCAACTTCCCATTGCTAAACCATCTGGTTGTTGATAAAAGTTGTTGTTGAAGACAAAGTAATCTTGAGATAGGCAGATTTTGAGAATGTTTATAATAGATGAAGTGGTAGTGGAGGTCACCGAATTATTTAAAAGAAGCGAGTTGACCAGACTAATCGATTCATTTTTTGGGACTGAAGTGAATAAATTGCTAACATCAAAAGACAGCATGACGATATTCGGATTAAGATTGACAAGTTGAAGTTTTTCAACTAATTGGCGAGAATTCAAAACAGTAAACTGTGGGGTGAAGTTAATAAAATTTTTAATAATGTTAAGAATGAATTTGGATAAAATAGAGACTGGAGTATTGATGAAACTGACAACGGGACGAATGGGAATGTCAACCTTGTGTATCTTTGGTAAACCGTATAACCTGGGAGTGAGTGGATTAGACGGAATTTTGGTGTAAGGTGCTTCATATTCAGAGAAGAAATCAGTAAACTCCCACATAACAATGATGTTCGCATCATGTTCTAAGCATATCCTACCAACATTCGTCGAAGTATATCCTTTTTAGTATATGCGTAGTACAAGCATAGCATGTACCATAAAAAACATTCTAAATTTCATGTTCTTTGCATGTGCCTCAAAGAATATTCTTGCGCCGAATATACTGAGCACATTCGGGTACGTAGTATCTCGGAATGTTCGTAAAAGTTTATTCTTAGAATATACCTTAATCGAATATTCTTAGTATATGCGTAAGTATATGCAAAAGTATATACTTAACACATACCTACTTGTATATACTTTTAAAATATCTAAAAAATAATATACTGTATGTACCTACCTATAGGAAGAAGAATAATGTGAGCCTATAGATTATCAACTTCGAATAATTAATAAAATTTATGTATTTTAGTAGGTACTACTGAACTATCTAATTCATTTTTTTTTAAACCTTTTTAATTCTATGGTAAAAAGTTTAAAACTTAATTCTATTGTGAAGAAAAATGAGAAATTCTCGTTTCGTTTTCAGTTGAAATGAATATACCATTTTGATTTTTAGTTTATACCATAAGTAAAATAATTTTCGGGAATCCGGAAACGGCCATTCATTGTCATTCTGACCCTTGCATTGCATTTTATACCTGCACAAGGGAAGGGGGTAGGTAACAAAAGAGCAAAATATGAAAATAGTTTCCAGTACAGTTATGCATTTATGTCTACGCTGTTAGGTAGGACAGGACCAAGTATTTCTAGCTACAAGGACTAAAACATTTTTAAGAACATAAAAAGCAGTTTGAAAATAATAAATTCATATTGGTACTTCAATATTTCCTAAATACCTAGTAAGTAAAAGTATGTATAATGTATATAGATACCTATAAATTTTAGTAATTTACATACATATTATAATATATTTGGCTATTATATAATTATATAAGCAGCATTTTTATTTTGATGTGCACATAATAACTAAATATATTACTTATATTTTATATATAGGCTACTTACCCATATAATATTTATTATACATAGGTACCTATATAACTAACTAAAGTTTATATATTTTATACTTACTTTTTACGTAATACTGTAGAATGTAATATCTACATTCTCATATGCAATTAGAATATGTAAATATAATATATTAGTAGAACCAAAGAATACTAACACACCCTGTGGGTGTGTTAGCATTCTTTGGTAGAACCTATATAGGATGAGATTGGGTGAAAACATACTTCTGAGAAATACAGCACATCCTTGGAATATTCTTCCCATATACTAAAAATATGTGCGATAGTACATTCTAAGTATATACATAGAAGGTATATAGCACTTCCTTGGAATATTCTTCCCATATACTAAAAATATGTGCGATAGTACATTCTAAGTATCCCTAATAGCACACGACGTCCTTTGGACGTCCAAAATAGGTCCATTTTTGGTCCTTACGTCCATGGACTATAAACGGACGTCCTTTGGACGTCTTTCGGAAGGAATAAATATGGACGTCCGACGTTGGACGTCCTTCGGACGGAATAAATATGGACGTCCTTTGGACGTCCGACGTTGAACGTCCTTTGGACGTCCATACTGGACGAAATACGGACGTTTTATGAACGCGTATATATTATATTGGACACATTATACCAATTACGGGATCAAATAGCAAAATAATTCAATAAAATATTAACTTACGCGTTAACTTTACGTTAATGAAATACAGTCAAACCTGTCAGTAACGGCCACTAAAATGAAAGAACTATTGGCCGATATAGAAAGGTGGCCGTTATTGCCAGTTTTTGTAGTCTAGATATACAGTAAAACTTGTGTTACTCGCCACCTGATAAAATCGGCCACCTGTACTAACGGCCAGTTTAAATATTCCCCAAACCAATTATATCTAGACTACAAAAACTGGCAATACCGGTCACCTTTCTATATCGGCCAATAGCTTTTTCATTTTTAGTGGCCGTTACTGACAGGTTTTACTGTAATTGGTTTGGGGAATTTTTAAACTGACCGTTAGTACAGGTGGCCGGTGTTTGCAGGGGGCCGGTAACACAGGTTTTACTGTAGTTTAAATCGAAAAGATTAAATCTTAATTCAAAATTGTATATACAATTATTACAATTATAAACAAACTATATAGTTTAATATCCAAAAAATGTTTTTGATTTTATGTAATGTAATGAAAATCTTATTTGTAAATTATTGGTTACAATGTATAACAATAGGAAATATTCAAGAATAAATAAAATAAAAGTTTAATCCTAACAACACAAAACATTCCAGGAATGTAGGTACTACCGTTCTATTCCGTGAACATCTATCTGATTAAATTATGGGTGGAAAGTTACCACAAGATTCTATGAACATAGTACAATGTCTTCCTGGAGGGGTAAAATTTTCCATTACAAGATTTTAAGAGAGACCATTTATTGTACTGTTCAATTTGCGTTCATTTTCAAATTTGCCGCGCGAGTATCTATGTAGCGTCTCGTGGTCATTGGTCATCACATTTCATTTTCATAACATAACCGATAACCTTAAAATTTAGTAAAAAAGTAAAAATTTTGATTGGAAAAAAATGCATCGATAAGGGGGTGTGGGAAATGGAAATTAGTGGCTTTTTTGCTGTACTGTCTGCTAGTTTTTGCTCTGGGCACTGGCTAGATCTCTTGTTTAAACAATTTTGTAAGTATTATAAAATCCGTTTTCAATTTTCTTTATTCTTTATGAAACGAATCATTTATACATGCATATTATTACCTGTAAATAGGTACCTATTTCTTTTGATTTTTAATTGTAAAGAATAGAAAAATTACCGTTCATTTTAATTTTTTTTAGAATCAGCTGAAAGTGGCCTACAAAAAAAAACCAAGAAGGAAATGTATAGCCTTGTGGCTATGAAAGGCAAAAGAGGGATATAAAAAGTGTATTGGCTAGTTGGAAGAAAGTCCACATTGTCCATGCATAATAAGTTATTACATTATCAACAAATATCAAGAAGATAGCAGGGTCACGAGCATCAACTTCATGAGTTCAAGAATATCGAGGAAATCCAGCTCCTTGATACTACTGGGCAAACTAGAAGATTGAAGAGGACAAATCCTTTTGAACTAGTTTGAGTGATAGGTGATAGTGAAAAACGGAGCATATTGCTTGTGTGCTGTGCCTGTGTATGTTAGAATAGTGCACGATCTTGTTAGATTAGATAAGAGACGCTATGGGGTAAGCTCTTCATTTTAAGAAACAGTAGTAATTTAGGCTAAATTAAAATTGCTCATTGGTCAGTTATGACCAGATTGTTTTTTTATGTTTGGCAAAAAGGACTTAAATCAGAATTGCACATTGATAATGTTTTGATGATTTCTGGACCAGAAAAAAACTGTTGTAGATGTAAACTGTATGTACAGTAGAATCTACTACAGTACTGTAGAAATCATCAAAACATTATCGATGTGCAATTCTGACTTAAGCCCTTTTTCCCAAACATCAGAGAATTGTAATGTACAATAATTCTCCTATCTGCTTTTTCATGAATTTTGTAGGAGACGAAAAACCATTTTTAGGATCATCTGCTTTCACATGTTTTGTAGTAAATAGATAGTTGAATTTACTACAAAACATGTCAAAAAATATATGAAAACAGGAGGTGACTATAAAAAAAGTTTTTAGTCTCTCTTACAAAACTCATGAAAAAACAAATCGGAGGTATGTCATATCAGTGACTAAGAATGTCTAAAAAATATACTTTGATGTCCCAAGAACCAAATATAACCTACAGTCCATCTAATTTACTTACTGTTGCACGTCATTATCTACGCCAGAGATCTAAGTTGACATAGTTGCCAAAGTATAAAAAGATCCTGAATCCATTTTAAATCAAATATGTCACATAATTATTGTAAACGTGGATTATACAACAAAACAAATTAATATTCAATGTAAATAAGTAAAAACTTAAGAAATAGAGAACAAGAATTAAGTTATAATCTTTTAAGATTTGCAGTGCAAGAGTTTTTGCACTGCATTGTTAATAATTAAAAAACGGCTCCGAACTCTTGGCAAAAAGCCGGTAGGTTTCTTTGTATAAGTATGTCTACAATAACAACTAAAAAAGTTGTCAGATACCTCGATTATTCCAAGTCGTTATAAAATTAGGTGAAATTTATATTTTTATAGTAGAGGATCTTTTTATAGTAAAGTAAATAATAAAAACAGTAAATATAATAAATAAAACAGATACTTATAGTAAAGAATATAAACAAATATGAAGTGTCATCACCGTAACTGTCAAATAAATGTTACCAATTTATTCTAAAATGTCACCTTCGTTCGATTACAGTTACAGTGTGATCCGAACAAATCTGCTTCATAAAAACGCTTTATAATCCATTTATACAAATTAAATGAAACATATTATTGTGTATTTCTTTAGGTTAACATTAATAGAAATCTTCAAATATTATTTCTACGCGTATATAATAAAATATGTCTAGTGGCTGTAATTCCAGTGTACTCGGCAAAGTGATTCTAAAAAAGAACACACCTACCGCCTAAATATTTCATGTTGGTATCATGCAACCTCACAGGCTACGACGCGGATGACGCGCAACAGTTAGTAAATTAGACGAAGTATGTAGATATATACAGGGTGTAACAAAAATACAGGTCATAAATTTAATCACATATTCTGGGACCAAAAATAGTTTGATTGGACCTAACTTACCTTAGTACAAATGTGCACACAAGAAAAGTTACAGCCCTTTGAAGTTATATATATATAATAGCACCAAGGGTCTTAGAGGCCCATGGCTTGAAAAGTTTGTTTTTTTTCTTCATTTTCACGTTTCTTTATGTACTGAGATCTTCTCTGGCTTGATATGTGATTTTTCTCCATTCCTTCCTGTTATTCATTTTTCTTTTCTGACCCTGTAGCACCATTCTTTCCAAATCTTTTTCGACCTCTTGCTTCCATCTATTTTTCGGCCTTCCTCTTCTCTTTCTTGAAGCTGTAGTGTAGTTTAGTACCATTTTTGGAGTCCTCGTGTTTGGCATCCTTTCAATGTGACCTCGCCATCTAAGTCTCTGTGCCTTTATCATTCATTTGAAGTTACAAGATGAAGTGATTTTTTCCAATATATCGAAAACTATTAGAGATTTTTATTGAAAATGGACATGTGGCATTATTATGGCAGCAGTATCTTACGAAAAAACTATAGTAAAATTTGGACACCCCATAAAAATTTTATGGGGGTTTTGTTCCTTTAAACCCCCCCAAACTTTTGTGCACGTTTCAATTTAATTATTATTGTAGTACCATTTAAACACAACGTTTTAAAAACTTTTTTGCCTCTTATTGCTTTTTCGAAAAGTCAATTTTTATCGAAATATTTTGAATATTTGTCAAATCCACCACATATTTGTATATGGTTAAGTACGATTATGGAGACTTGGTAATAATATGCAGACTTATTTATGCTTTACATTTTTAGGGATATTTTGAACCATATTAAAAAAAACCAGATCTCGATAAAATGTGCCTTATCGAAAAAATATACAAAGAGGCAAAAAAGTTTTAAAAACATTCTGTTTAACTAATGGTACCTCAGTAATAGTTTAATTGGAACGTACACAAACATTTGGGGGGTTTAAAGGAACAAAACCCCCATAAAATTTTTATGTAGACATGTTAAAAAAGAAGTCGCAACTCGATAAAAACTGCCTTATCTGAAAAATACTAAGAAACAAAAATATTGAATTTAACTAATGGTACCACAATAATAAAATTGAATTGGAACATACACAAAAGTTTGGGAGGATCTAAGGGATCAAAACCCCCATCAAATTTTTATGGGGTGCACAAATTTCACCATAATTTTTCTTTAAGATATTCCTGCCATAATACTGCCACATGTCCATTTTCAATAAAAAATCGCTAATAGTTTTCGATATAATCGAAAAAATCGATTTTCATTTTGTAATTTCAAAGGGCTGTAACTTTTTTTATGTGCATATTTGTACTAAGGTAAGTTAGGTTCATTCAAACTATTTTTGGTCCCAGAATATGTGATTTAATTTATGACGTGTATTTTTGTTACACCCTGTATATACAGCCGATTACGCACCACCTTAAAAATTGGGCATTTTTGATGTCTCGAATTTCCTAAACCTGTTGTTGCATCTAAGTGATTTTTTTATAATATTCTAGCCTAGGCCCTAGGCTATAGGTTAAGTACCTCCTTATGCTTGTCATGCACGGGGAGCTATACTGTAATATATATTATATCACATCGCACTCTATAGTAATGAGTGAGCCTGCACATATGGAACCATTTGTTTTCTGTCTGCAGGCTCACTCATTACTATAGAGAGCGATATGATATAATGTTCATATATTACAGCATAGCTCCCTGTGCATGACAAGCTTAAGGAGGTAACCTATAGCCTAGGCTATAATATTATAAAAAAATCACTTAGATGAAACAACAGGTTTAGGAAATACGAGACATAAAAAATACCCCATATTTAAGGTGGTGCGTTAATTTCTTGGAGAAGTGTATTGTAATTTAATGTAAATAATGTAATATCCAATAATTGTAATTTAATATAAGATGTAATATAAGTTCCTTAAAAAATATATTTTTTATTTCCCACGACATTAGATGGATGTTCGGCAGCAAGACATTGGACCAAACTGGGACGTCCTATGAAGGCCCAATTGACGTCCACCGAACGTCCCTTCGGATGTTAAGTGGACCTCCATTGGGCGTTTGGTAACGTGGCATTTGGACCAAAATTGGACGTCCTGTTAAGGTCCAATTCACGTCCCCTAGAACGTCCGGTTAAGGTCCAATTTACTTCCGATTAAGGTCCAATTTACGTCCGATTAAGGTCCCATTTACGTCCGATTAAGGTCCAATTTACGTCCTATTAAGGTCCAATTTACGTCCGATTAAGGTCCAATTTACGTCCGATTAAGGTCCAATTTACGTCCGATTAAGGTCCAATTTACGTCCGATTAAGGTCCCATTTACGTCCGATTAAGGTCCAATTTACGTCCTATTAAAGTCCAATTTACGTCCTGTTAAGGTCCAATTTACGCCCGATTAAGGTCCCATTTACGTCCCATTAAGGTCCAATTTACGTCCTATTAAGGTCCAATTTACGTCCGATTAAGGTCCAATTTACGTCCGATTAAGGTCCAATTTATGTCCGATTAAGGTCCAATTTACGTCCGATTAAGGTCCAATTTATGTCCGATTAAGGTCCAATTTACGTCCGATTAAGGTCCAATTTACGTCCCCTAGGACGTCCGATCAAGGTCCAAATTACGTCCGATTAAGGTCCAATATACGTCCCCTCGGACCTTAGATGGACGTCCAATGGACGTTCGGTAGCGCGACATTTGGACCAAAATAGGACGTATAAAGGACGTTCCTCGGACGAAAACGGACGTCCAATGGACGTCCCTAAAGTCCGTGAAGGACGTCCAATGGACGTCCATTGGACGTCCTTGTGCTATTAGGGATATAACTAGAAGGTATATAGCACTTCCTTGGAATATTCTTCCCATATACTAAAATATGTGCGATAGTACATTCTAAGTATATAAATAGAAGGTTTATAGCACCTCCTTAGAATCTTCTAAAAAGTATGTTCTTGGTATATACTGAAAAGAAGTGCGGTAGTACATTCTAAGTATATACATAGAACGTTTAAGTACTGTAATGTAGTATATACTCAGTATATGCTCTGCACATTCGCAATGGTAATTACGCATATTCTAAGTATATACTTTTTCTGAAAAGTATGTTCTATGAATCTACTAAGAACATGAAATTGTTATGTGGGCTGTTTAAGATTGTTTTTCATTTTTGAAACAAAAGATTTTGAAGGATCAACAGGGAGAAGATTAAAATTATTGTTATTTAGGAAAGATGTGACTTTGTCGATGTATAGTTGTTGGTCTAAAATAACAAGGCAGTTACCCTTATCTGCTTTACTAAAAATGAGGTGTTGGTTTTTGATTTTATTTTTAATAGATTTGAGTGTGGATAGAAGGGATTTAGACTTGTTAAATGAAAAATTGGGAAAAGATGAAGATGACGTGGAAGTAGAAGAGGGATTGATGTTGGAAATAGAAGAATTGTTATTAGAGAGAAGTTTAGTTTTGAATTTGTTGATAGTTTGGATGCAAGAGTTTCTGATTGATGTTTTTTGTGTAAGTGACCTACAACATCATCTACAGTGTAAGAACCTACATTGGTAGAACTTATAGATCTCTTTCCACCCGATCGGCAGAACACAGTAAGAGAGATACCACTTCAGCTTTTTCACACCATTTAAAAGTGAATAAACACGAACTTAAGATTCCTGATGGGGTCCAGTTGATACACAACATTCAACAAAAAAATACACTCCGTTTAGACTTATACGAGGATTTGGAAATTGTCAAAGACCTAAAGAAAAGTCCCAATTGTGTTAACCGACAAACATCCCTTAACCGCAATTTTGTCCCCATTCACCGTCAATTATTTTCATAATTCCTATTACTTTGTTATACCTTCCCTTTTCCTATCCTATCTGCTATCTTCTTCATCCTATTTACCCACTGTCAACTATCTTCTTCGTTCCCTTACTGGCTCCAAACTCCTTACACATACTAATCATTACTAACCACATAAACTCCTCTTAATCAAAACCTAATTAATTTACCATACCCTCTTTTCACACTTCTTTCATTTCTTTTCTTCATTCAGTTCAACCCTCATACCCAACTCTCCAATCTTTCTCTTTCACTCATTTCACCTATGCTTGACCCTACATCACACTCCTTTGCTTTTTGTCTTTGACCTTTTCCAAATATATTTTTTATCTTCACATCTAACATTTCATCACTTTATTTCTTTAATCACAGTTAAACTCAGTCATTCTTTAATCAAATTATAACAATATTCATTCTCTTAATTTTGTTTTATTAATTCTATTTCATTCATTACACCTATTGTTTTCTATACTAATTAAATTTTAGTTTGTATCAACTGGGCAACCTGTTTTCCCTAAAATTATTTATTATCAATTACATATTCACCAGTTTGTCACAAGAATTTTCTCAATTTCATTAAAATTTTTCCATAATAATTGCATTCCTGAATCACATTTTCTACTATCAGATTGACTTTATCCTAACTCCAATCTATATAAAATTTTTTAATTTTCACCTACATCCAAACAATACTTTCCCTACTACCTATACAACCATCAATACACATGCTGTGGACATATAAATTTCTTGATATAATAATATTCCTTTTCAAAATTTAAAACTTCTTCTACAACACCACTTATTTAATTTTATTTCTGTTATTACTACTAATCAGCTCACTTTATCATATTGTAATTTTTTGATCAGGTTAATTTTATTTGATACAGTCAATTTGTAGTTACCTACAGTTAAAATAATTTTATTTTGTAAAACACATTATCTTTTAATTTTAAACAACAATAGATTTAATTAACATACAATTTCAGATATTAAAAGCTTTAACATATCTTCTTCTGGATCATGACTTTGTTTTTTAAAATTCCTAGAAAATCGACTACCTTCTTCCTTAACTGTCAATGTCACATCAAGCATTTCCTTACATAGCTTTGACACTTAGTAGTCATCGTTGACCGAAGATGGTTGATTGGGTCCTCGGGTAGAGTTTCACCATGTTCCCAGAGGTTTAATCCTTTAACATCGGCGTTTAGCCATTTTAAATTTATTTCAACATAATGTAGATTTATTTATAATCACAACCATTGTTTGGTTCTGGGGCTATTTTGCAAGTATTCAAGTAAGTAATCATAACCACATTTTTTAACTTTCACAATTTCAACCATCTTTTTAATTTTAATAGTGGGATTACTTATTTGATTTTAGATCACTGATGATGGACCGATAGGTTTGAAAACGTTCTGATGAACTCATTTTATTGAATCCATTGGGATTCTAAAAATTTTTAGTAAATATACCTTTTACATAGAAGTGGTTTTTACTTCATGTTCCAGTTTGTTTAACTATAAGGTATACAGCCAATCCAGGGAACTACCCCTTTTTAGTTTATATATGACAGTATGGTCAACTTGGCTCTACAATACTTGCGATTAGCCACACAACGGAGCAACATAAAGCTGGACATATGGTTCATATCCAGATGTTTACATAATAAAGTCTTCCCAACATTCTGTAGAGTTAGAACTTCCAATAATGTACATCCCAACATCAGGAACGCTATGCAGACTAAACTCATGAAGAAAGAGATTTGTAAACATTATAGCAAACTGAACTACATTGACTGTAAGCTAAAGGTAACATATGATTCTCTACTCGAAACTTTACATTATATTAATCTTAATACTCTCTTGTCTGACGTTCAGGATAAGGTAGATCGTTCACATTCAGTTAAATTCAACCGAGTCAATAATAAATTACAACATTTAGTTAACAATAAGATTAGACTTGATCAACAAAAAGCTTCCCATAACAAAAGTTTTTCCAATTTTCGATTCCATCCAAGAATCAAAAATCTCTCAAATGTCCAATTTTCAGATGACGAATTAAAACTCTTAAACCTCGGTCTTAAACACTCCATTCCCACCAATCTATCTATCAGAGATCTTGAGAGTCTTTCCATAGAGACCGACACTGTTATTCAAAATCTTTCCATTTCACTTACACAAAAAACATCAATCAGAAACTCTTGCATCCAAACTATCAACAAATTCAAAACTAAACTTCTCTCTAATAACAATTCTTCTATTTCCAACATCAATTCCTCTTCTACTTCCACGTCATCTTCATCTTTTCCCAATTTTTCATTTAACAAGTCTAAATCCCTTCTATCCACACTCAAATCTATTAAAAATAAAATCAAAAACCAACACCTCATTTTTAGTAAAGCAGATAAGGGTAACTGCCTTGTTATTTTAGACCAACAACTATACATCGACAAAGTCACATCTTTCCTAAATAACAATAATTTTAATCTTCTCCCTGTTGATCCTTCAAAATCTTTTGTTTCAAAAATGAAAAACAATCTTAAACAGTTTACTGATTTCTTCTCTGAATATGAAGCACCTTACACCAAAATTCCGTCTAATCCACTCACTCCCAGGTTATACGGTTTACCAAAGATACACAAGGTTGACATTCCCATTCGTCCCGTTGTCAGTTTCATCAATACTCCAGTCTCTATTTTATCCAAATTCATTCTTAACATTATTAAAAATTTTATTAACTTCACCCCACAGTTTACTGTTTTGAATTCTCGCCAATTAGTTGAAAAACTTCAACTTGTCAATCTTAATCCGAATATCGTCATGCTGTCTTTTGATGTTAGCAATTTATTCACTTCAGTCCCAAAAAATGAATCGATTAGTCTGGTCAACTCGCTTCTTTTAAATAATTCGGTGACCTCCACTACCACTTCATCTATTATAAACATTCTCAAAATCTGCCTATCTCAAGATTACTTTGTCTTCAACAACAACTTTTATCAACAACCAGATGGTTTAGCAATGGGAAGTTGCTTATCCCCTTTCTTAGCTGATGTCTTTATGGATCATTTAGAATCCAATCATATCACAAAAAATCCAGAGATATTACATTGGTTTCGTTATGTAGATGACATTTTAGTCCTCATATCTGGTAACTCCGACTCAGCTCACAACTTACTTCATAAAATCAATCTAATCCATCCTAAAATCACTTTTACCATGGAACTAGAATCTTCTAACTCCATTAACTTCTTGGACATATCTATTACCAGACTAGATGACCACTTCAACTTTGGTATCTACCGTAAACCTACACAGACTGATCACGTTATCCATTCCACTTCTAACCATCCTCTTTCACATAAACTTTCTGCATTTCGTAGCTTTATATATAGATTAAACTCTATTCCTCTATCTACAACTGAATTTAACAAAGAACTGAACATCATCAAACAAATTGCAGTTAACAATGGTTATGACCCAGACATCATCCTTAAACTTCAACAGAAACGAGAACTTAAGTTACTTCAACAATCCGCTTTCTCATCATCTTCCACAACTACTCCAATTTATGCCTCCTTACCGTTTAATAACTCCAAATTATCTGAAAGAGTCAAACAAATCATTTCTAATTCTTGTGATAACATCAAAATCTCATTTAAAGTCAATAACACCCTCAATAAAAGCTTAACTAACACCAAAGACCCTATCCATTACATGAGCCGTAGTGGGGTATACAGACTCTCTTGTTCAGACTGCGATGCTACCTACATTGGTAGAACTTATAGATCTCTTTCCACCCGATCGGCAGAACACAGTAAGAGAGATACCACTTCAGCTTTTTCACACCATTTAAAAGTGAATAAACACGAACTTAAGATTCCTGATGGGGTCCAGTTGATACACAACATTCAACAAAAAAATACACTCCGTTTAGACTTATACGAGGATTTGGAAATTGTCAAAGACCTAAAGAAAAGTCCCAATTGTGTTAACCGACAAACATCCCTTAACCGCAATTTTGTCCCCATTCACCGTCAATTATTTTCATAATTCCTATTACTTTGTTATACCTTCCCTTTTCCTATCCTATCTGCTATCTTCTTCATCCTATTTACCCACTGTCAACTATCTTCTTCGTTCCCTTACTGGCTCCAAACTCCTTACACATACTAATCATTACTAACCACATAAACTCCTCTTAATCAAAACCTAATTAATTTACCATACCCTCTTTTCACACTTCTTTCATTTCTTTTCTTCATTCAGTTCAACCCTCATACCCAACTCTCCAATCTTTCTCTTTCACTCATTTCACCTATGCTTGACCCTACATCACACTCCTTTGCTTTTTGTCTTTGACCTTTTCCAAATATATTTTTTATCTTCACATCTAACATTTCATCACTTTATTTCTTTAATCACAGTTAAACTCAGTCATTCTTTAATCAAATTATAACAATATTCATTCTCTTAATTTTGTTTTATTAATTCTATTTCATTCATTACACCTATTGTTTTCTATACTAATTAAATTTTAGTTTGTATCAACTGGGCAACCTGTTTTCCCTAAAATTATTTATTATCAATTACATATTCACCAGTTTGTCACAAGAATTTTCTCAATTTCATTAAAATTTTTCCATAATAATTGCATTCCTGAATCACATTTTCTACTATCAGATTGACTTTATCCTAACTCCAATCTATATAAAATTTTTTAATTTTCACCTACATCCAAACAATACTTTCCCTACTACCTATACAACCATCAATACACATGCTGTGGACATATAAATTTCTTGATATAATAATATTCCTTTTCAAAATTTAAAACTTCTTCTACAACACCACTTATTTAATTTTATTTCTGTTATTACTACTAATCAGCTCACTTTATCATATTGTAATTTTTTGATCAGGTTAATTTTATTTGATACAGTCAATTTGTAGTTACCTACAGTTAAAATAATTTTATTTTGTAAAACACATTATCTTTTAATTTTAAACAACAATAGATTTAATTAACATACAATTTCAGATATTAAAAGCTTTAACATATCTTCTTCTGGATCATGACTTTGTTTTTTAAAATTCCTAGAAAATCGACTACCTTCTTCCTTAACTGTCAATGTCACATCAAGCATTTCCTTACATAGCTTTGACACTTAGTAGTCATCGTTGACCGAAGATGGTTGATTGGGTCCTCGGGTAGAGTTTCACCATGTTCCCAGAGGTTTAATCCTTTAACATCGGCGTTTAGCCATTTTAAATTTATTTCAACATAATGTAGATTTATTTATAATCACAACCATTGTTTGGTTCTGGGGCTATTTTGCAAGTATTCAAGTAAGTAATCATAACCACATTTTTTAACTTTCACAATTTCAACCATCTTTTTAATTTTAATAGTGGGATTACTTATTTGATTTTAGATCACTGATGATGGACCGATAGGTTTGAAAACGTTCTGATGAACTCATTTTATTGAATCCATTGGGATTCTAAAAATTTTTAGTAAATATACCTTTTACATAGAAGTGGTTTTTACTTCATGTTCCAGTTTGTTTAAATAGAGTTTTCTTTCAACTGACCGAATTGCCGTTATTCAAACATTACTATGTTAATATATACATAATCGAAGAAAAACTTAGCCACCAGAAGTTTGCAGATGATGTTGTGCTAATAGCTGCTAATATCTTTCCTCGCTAGAAGGGGGATTGAAAATAAATATATCTACAACCTAGAGGATGAATGATGACAAACCTTGTAGTCAGCGACGATATATACGTAGGAATAAGATCTATCGACCAGGTAATGGCCTATAAATACCTATAGTCCGTCCCACCTTGACTTTACAGTATAATAAACATAGGCAATGCAGTCCTTATGAGAGTTTTTAGCGCAATGATGCCGATTTTATCAAAAATAGTTTGTAATCGAACATTAAAGAGATTAAATTAACACTATTTTAGAAAGACAATCTACAATTTTAGGATTCATATACCTTTAAGTTTATTTGATATACTATAGTTATTACGCATATGAATTCTAAAATTGTAGATTTCCTTTATAAAATAGTTTTAATTTAATCCCTCTAATCTTCGACTACAAACTATTTTTGATAAAATCGGCATCATAGCGCTAAAAACTCTCATAAGGACTGCATTCTGTAAAGTCAAGGTGGGACGGACTATAGATAACAAGATTCGCATAGGAAAAGATAACCAGACCGTTGAGCTTCTAGTCCAAGTAATGAAGCTTAAAATAGGACAAAACCTCTCAATTTTTACAGAAAATTTGAGAATAAGTAGTGGATAGTCCAAGGATCAAAATCCATATGATGCCGAAAAGCGCTTTTACCATGAGGCTGGTTGCCACCCCATCTCTGGACTGGTAATTTTTTATTATATTTTGTCCGCAAAAGGTGGTAAAAACATTCATTCTAAGCGAAAAACGTTCTATACATTTTTTTGATAAAATTAATAGTTTTCGATTTATTCGCTATCGAAAGTGTTAGTTTTATACCGAAAAAAATCAATGATTTTAATAAGTTTTCTGATAATAACTCCAAAAGTTTTCGTTTTATCAAAACAATTTTACTTAACAAAAATGTACCTTTTAAAAAAATAAACAAAACCGTTTTTTTTAATTTTCTTTAAAACCAATAGTTATCCAGCTATACTTTATTATATGTTAGCTGTTCTTCGTCAAATGCTAAATATTATAGTTTTAAAGTCAAAAGACGGGAAAACTATGCATTTTTAGAGGATAACTTGTTTAAACTAATTAAAATATTTAAAAATATCTATCTCCAGAAATAAAAAAATAGTCTCTAGCTAAAAAATTATGTGACTTATAATGAAAAGAATGTCAGTCCCTATTTTTTTTTTCAGCGAAAAAGTGATCGTAAGCAACTTCCTAATCACCACCCTAACTAAAATTAGTCATTGACCTTATTTGGACTTTTTATTTATATATTATTAATAGGTTCCAGAAGTTTGACCGGCTTAGAATGATTAGTTTAAAAAAAATGGAGTTAAAAGCAAATAACGATTTTTTGTAGTTTGGAAAAAATGGCCGCCTTTCCTTCAGAATAGAAAGATTAGCATCAGAGATACGAAAAAATGTTTAAATATGAAAATTGTAGCTTATTTAACTCCCAAGAACCTGGTTTGCAAAATTGTTTTCTGCGGCAAAAATTGAGTGAGATATTGACAATTAAAACTTGTAATAACATGCAAAAACCACATTTACCAACCCTTTCAAAATCACCTCTTTTTGCGACTGAGGATTTTAAAAGATTTAATATTTATAAGCTTATAATAGATCTTGTAAAAACCTACAAAATTGTTTTTCACCAAACTTTCTAAGATAAAAAATAAAAAAGTTACGGTTAAAAAATCAATATATTTTTTTTTGAAAAAAAAAAAGAGAAATCCAATTGGAAGCATAATAATGTAAGTTAGCGGTGTTTTTAGTCATTGGACTTATTTATTCTTCTTTATTTATGTATTATTAATGTATTCTAGAAGTTTGACTGGCTTAGACTGATTAGTTTTTAAAAAACTGGAGTTAAAAGCGAATAACGAATTTTTGTAGTTTGTTAAAAAATGGCATTTTCTTCAGAATAGAAAGTTTAGCATGTTTAAATGTTTAGCAAAAATGTTTAAATGAAATTGTAGGTTATTTAATTCCCAAGAACATGGTTTGAAAAAAAATTTTCTAGGGCAAAAATTGAGTGAATCGTAAATGAGTGTTATCGAAAAACATTGATTTTTTCGATATAAAACTAACATTTTCGATAGCGAATAAATCGAAAATTATAAAAAAATATATAGAACATTTTTTGCCTAGAATGACTGTTTTTATTAACTTTTGCGGTCAAAATATAATAAAAAATTCCACCCACGAGACGGGGTGGCAACCACCCCCATGGTAAAAGCGCTCATAGGCATCATATAGATTTTGATCCATGGACTATCCACTATTTATTCTCAAATTTTCAACCAAATTGATCCATTCTGTAAAAATTGCGAGGTGAGAAGCTTCGGTTCCTGGACTATTCTCCGTCGTATAATATAATGTATCCATTTACCGTAGGTATATGGGCAGCTTTCAGCGAGTTAAACCACATTTTTACATCGTCCGATATACTAAAATGTCTTAAAAAGAAAAACCTTCAGTGTGTTTTGCTAGTGTGAGCGAAAACGTTGACCATGACAAGGATAACAGATCAAAAAATCCGTGTGGCTCAAAGGGCGATTGAGCGTGTTATGTTGGGCGTTTCACTGTGACATAAGATCCCAAACCACCAGCTACCATGTAGCTAAGGAGTGGCTGATACTGTAGAGAGAATAGCAACACTGAAATGGAACTGGGCAGGTCCCGTGGCTCGAATTTTGCCCACTAACACTGATGTTCTGGTTGGAACCAAATTTGTCATTATTTTTGTTTTAGAAGATGTATTTAAACATACATTTACTGTATCCACAACGAGTTCCAAGCGAATACTGGAATGAAGACCAAGAGATGATGCCTACTGAAGTAGAGGTCGTCCATCAACATGTTGGATAACGATCTAAAACGTTGTCATAGTAATTTGATGTAAGAGCCACAAGATGGAAGCAGATGGAAAATTAAGATAGAATGGAGTTGTATAAATTAATTTTCAACGTTAAGGCTAATCTGAAATGTTTTTAAATGTTATAGGACAAACCAATGAACTCTCATCGGTGTAACCACCCTGTATCATATTACGCCAGTCAATGAGAACAAGAATAGGATATTACCCCCGAATTCTATCCTACTGCATGGATTTTAATGAAATTTTGGAAATAGCCTCTACTTATCTCCTAATTCAATATACTCTATATACAGTATGCGGCAAAATAAACAGTACTAAAATGACTATTGAAAGGTTTATGATTATTTATATATCTAGTATATATGCTACAGCCATGCAAACTTTATTTACGACGACGAACATTCCCGATAAAGCAGATGTTAAAGATGCCCTCTGGTCAGTGGCAGAGGGAAAATGAGAAAATTGGCCCCCTATCAAGGTAAAAAAAAAATTGTTCAAACATAAAAATATATTAGCTGGCATGAAAACCGAAACCACAGGAAGACAAATTCAACCCAATAACAAGCTAGTTAGAAAAATTAAGGGAACTTAATGCCTATAAGTTCTTATTTATGTCTTTTAAGCAATCTGAGTTTATGTTTTTTATGCCTTTTGGTTGGCTTTTCATTGGAAGTTCCCCCTATGGCAAATTTACTCTCTCAAGGTAAATTTCTAGATCCGCCGCTGTCTCTGACACCAGGGGCGGCCCGTCGGGGTAGGCAAGGTAGGCGCCGCCTACCCTCTTCAAATGTAGTACAATAATATAAATTATTAATATAAATTACTTATTTCAAAATTGTAATTTATAAATTTTGACACACTACCTACAATAAAATAGCAAAAATTATCCAAATTATTTTTAAAAATATCCAAAAAATTTTCTCCGTAGTTATAATTATTGTACGCTCCTTGTAGTATCAGTAGTACTGTATAAGATTCTATATTCTTCCTGGGTCAGGCACTTGAAAACGTAGCCTGAAATAGAACAACGCCAATACCGAATTGACGTGCGATCTCTCTCTATTTACGCGAGCAGGCCTGCTACAGGTCTGCTGGTAACGACCGTATTCTACGATTTTGAAAGGGGGCGAATAGGCAGAGAGTCTTATAGCCGGACCTACAAAATTTTATCAGTTGCTTCTCTTGTGTCTTGTGAAACTGTTTTAAATAATTGTTTTTGATTTTGGCTGTTATTAGTAGGTTAAGTATTGAATAAAACTAGGTAGGACAATTTAAATTTGTTTATGAAAACTGAATAATAAACAGGTAAATTTTATATTAATTTAGTAATAATTCACTAACGACAAATAAATCTGTGAATAGTTATTTGCCAGTCGTCCATTATATTTTTATTGTGTTTCAATACAATTTGGATAATTTAAAGTTAAACTGACGAATTGTGTTATTAGATTATATAGATAATTAAAAATTTAAAGCGAGGTTAATTGTTAACTTATCAATTTATTCGAAGAGTAAATTATTATTTGATACATAAATAAAATAAGTAATATTTGACGTTGTTGAAACGTAGGTGTTTTAGTTTTATTGGTGGAAAAACTTTAGTCATCGAATATGAATATTTTAAACGATGTAATATGCAGTTTGATCGAGACGCCTTTTTCAAGGCGCCAAAATCAAGAAAGATCAGAAATTATTTCAATGGACCGGCCTTTACTAAATTTAACAATTTTATCCACAGATAAGACAAAAGACAATCGACCATTTTCGAGATCGTTTAAAACAATATGGTATGAAAATCATAAATGGCTAAGCGGAAGTTATTTTAAAAATTCACTTTTCTGTTGGCCTTGTCTGTTGCTCTCAAATTTGTAGCAAAATGTTTGGGTGAGTCAGAGATATTCAGATTTGAAAAATTTATCAGCTAGTGTAAAAAAACATGAATCTTCGAAAGAACATTTAAACAATTGCTTAGGTTTAAAACGGTTAGAAAAAAATAAACAAACTATTGACAGTGCTTTAGCTGGACAAATTTCTCTATCTAATAAGATATATAATGAAGAAGTTGAAGAAATTGATGTTACAATTCTGTTAGTAAAACAAGAACTTGCATTTCGCGGTCGTGATGAGAGCAATAATTCTTCAAACATGTGTAATTTTAAAGAAATTTTTAATTTAGTAGTTAAACGCGATCAGAAAATCCAGGATCATGTTAAAAAATAGAAGGGGTGTTCACGGGTTTGTCAAAAACAATACAAAATGATTTAATAGATTGCCTTGCCGATTACGTAAAAAATGAAATTTCAACAGAAATTAATGAAAGTCAATTTTTTTCTATACTAGCGGACGATACTACTGATATAACCGAAAAATCACAGTGTACTTTAACAATCCGTTTTGTTAACAAAGTTGGTCAGGTAACAGAAAGATTTTTAGGGTTTTTTGATGTTAGCGAGAATAGATCTGCAGACGCTCTATATAGTTTAATTTGAAACGTGCTTGAGCCATATGATTACAAAAATAAATTAATTGCTCCATTATACGATGGTGCAAGTGTAATAGCTGGCTCTTTAAACGGATTACAATCAAAAATTAAAGTAGATGCTCCAAAAGCAATTTTTACACATTGTTGCGCTCATAGATTACATTTAGTATTGCAGGACGGCTCAAAATGTATTACAAATTGTAGGATATTTTTTGTCGCCTACCCGAAGTATATGTGTAGCCTACCCGCATACTGAGGTCACGAGCCGCCACTGTCTGACACGAAAAAAAACTTTAGTTCTAGTCCGTAATTCCGAAATGGCCAACGGTGGATCTGTCTGGTGCCATAAGCATTCCCCATAGATACGCATCTGCTGGCGTTAGTTCTGGTGAGTGGCAACCCCCAAAATGATCGCGCAGTATTCGAAGAGGCTTCCTCAGTGTGACATGTTGTCCCGTCCTGTTGAAACCATTGTTGATTTTAAGCTTCGAACGTTTTCGTGACTTTTTCCGTATGACCCAAAATAGTACTCCACCATAAAAATTTTTCTGCAAAACTGAGAACCATTCTGAAGCACCTAACAACGTTCGGAAACCACTCAGTACGTTTCTGAGCTTGACACATACAAATTTCAAGTATACGAATTTCAGTAGGTACTGTTTATTTTGCCGTATACCGTATTATGACGCTTTTATTTTGGCGGCGGTTCCCACCCCTTCAAGGGGAAGAAATCTTTTTAGTCAAAATATCCACGGAAGTGGCTAGAGGTAGAGAACCTAATTCTAAATAAAAACTGATCTATAATTTTTTTTTGAAGTTATACATCTTTAGGCACGAGGGTGAATTTTTACATTCTCTGGCGCATGCGCACACCGACAGTATGGTATTAAGTCAAGCTACATCTTTTAAGTTATGTAGCGGAAATAAGGTGTGCGTGAAAAGAATATATTATTAGTGTTTTTAGTAAATATATTTATTATAATTTTCATGTCTGTGGATTTGTCTTCCTCCTAATGAGTATTATTGAAAATGTTTATTTTCAATTAATGTATCTGTCAACGTGATTGTAATTGGACCTCGTTATGCAACAAGGAACCAACTAACATTATTTCGAAAATGGAGTTATTGGTTCGTACAGACTGTAAATAATACTATTCACATATTGAATGGGTTGCATATGTGAGTCCATATTAAATGTAGTAATGAAACACAGACTTACTCACAATCATTTAATTATACTTTGACGACCGGTTTCGATCTCTACATTATACAGATCATCTTCAGGTCGGCGTTACAAGTAGTTAAATGCTACAATAAAGAAAACCAGAGTTAGAACATTATCTGGTTGCACAAGTGTTAACAGAAAGCCAAATTCGAAACAATTTTTGAAATAAAGGTTTTCAACTGTTGACATTTCAGATTATTGACACCTACAAATGCACACCTATGAGTTAAAATGCTCATTAGCATGTATGAGCAAATCGGCGCATGTAGTTTGTGAGTATGTGTTGAAATTTAAATTATTAACCATTAAAAAACAAATTAAACCATTAAAACAAAATAAAAAAAAAAAAAAAATTTTTTTCAAAAATTGTTTCGAATTTGGCTTTCTGTTAACACTTGTGCAACCAGATAATATTCTAACTCTGGTTTTCTTTATTGTAGCATTTAACTACTTGTAACGCCGACCTGAAGATGATCTGTATAATGTAGAGATCGAAACCGGTCGTCAAAGTATAACTAAATGATTGTGAGTAAGTCTGTGTTTCATTACTACATTTAATACTATTCACGTTCTACAATAACGAACCAAACGTTCCGGTACATCATAGCCATCTACTGGACGATAGGACTATATTGCAGATTAATAAATTCGGTTCTACAGGTTTTCAATTTCGAACCAAGTAACTTTGGTTCCTTGTTGCAGAACAAAGACAAAAAATACTCCTGCAATAAAAATGTCTTTATGCCTTTGAAATAAAAATGAAGAGTATTGAAGACAATGAAAAATAGGATATTTTTAGGAAACATGAATTTCATTTGGAGCAAGGTGAATTTCGAAGCAAACAAATGAAACTTGATTTAACCAAGGCAATAGAAGACGAAAAACGCTTCCTTTATCTCGCATATCTTCCAATATGATATTTTACAAACGACAGTTATGCGTATATAATTGCGAAAGTTGCGCAGGTAAGCGAGAAATCTACTTTTTATTTATGGCTCGGGTAGGCAGGCCGTGAAGCTCAAGACGTGGGGTCTTGTTGAAAAAAAAAGTAGAACCAACGAGACAATAAGTTGGTATAAAACCAAAGAAATCACATTATGTAAAGATAACCCGCATTTTTTAAGACGTACCAAGATAATGAAGAGTATAAAGAGGTAAATATAAAAAGGGAACAGGAATAGAACCTTCAACTGGGTTACAGTTTGTCATGTATTTAGAACCATTCCGGCTAAGGAAAATCAATTTCCGAAGCAAAACTTAAAGATATAAAAGTTTATCTTCCTTAATTCAGGACACCGGGATTTTTATACAAATTTTTTAGCAGATAATAGTATCATCGAGGATATAGACGGATTAAACAGAAATACAGATTTCGAACCAGACGTGAATTGTTAACGTTACATTTAACAACAAAGAACCAAATGATTTTTTTCTACTGTAGGAGTTAATTTTGCAGTTTTATATTTTATTATAACATTAATACCCATTAGTTATAATAAAAGTGTTAATTTTTGTGTCATTTATATCCTTTATATCATTTATTATTTTTATATCCAAATAATTTATTCAAACAAATAAAACATTTTTCTTGAATATCTCCAAACCAACTTAATGTCAATTGGTTCCTTGTTGCATAACGGGGTCCAATTATGTCCTAGAAATAATCGACTGAATACAAAAGCGGTGGTAGCTGATCGGTAGAGCATTCGCCTGATCGAGAGGTCCCCTGTTGGAATCCGGACAAAGTCATATCTTTTTTTTTTAATTTTTGGTATTCTTTTTGTTCTTTCTAAAATTAGTTTAATATTTAAATATGTACAATACAAAAAAAAACTGTTTAAAGTAGATAGGTATATTGATTTCGTTGAAATCATAATATGAAGTTAGATTATATTATAATAGAAGTATAAGTTCTTACGTGCGTACAAAGTACACACACATTCTTTTTGAAAACTCAATACTTTTTGAGTTATTCCTGGTTGAAAATTGGTCGTTTTCATTGCAAAATGACACCTTTTCGGACAGTTTTTGGCGAATACCTTAAAAACTATGCATCTAACTAAATAAAATATTTTTGTAGCTTATAAAAAACAAATAGATTCGTTCCTTCATAAATCTTTTAGTTGTAGTACAAAAAAGATATGGTAGGTGAAAAGAGTTTGTTTTTTGGCCCATACTCAAATCTCTGTATTCAACTTGAAATAACAGAGAAATGGCCCATTTTAGGTGTATAATGCTACCAATACCTTTTGTAGTGTTGGAAAAGACTTTTAAAATGAGCAATATTAAATGTCAATTACGTTCAAAATAAGCGAAGAAATTGATGACTAATGAATCTGAACATTTTAAAGAAAAAATAAGAAGTATATTTAACCCCTCATTCACCAGAATTTAAATGCATCGTTTTCCTTCTACAATACCTTTTATTATAGTGTTATTTCCATGTTCAAATAGTTGACGGGTTTAAAATGAATTGTTTTTAAAAAAAGAAGATCAAATTATAGAGTGCATTTTTAAATTTTCTTAAAGATCTTCCTTGTTCTCCATGTAACTCGAAAATGACAAGAGATACGAAAAAGGTACAGTACAAAAATGTAAGCTTTTTTCAGATAGCATTTTGGTTTTTTCTTTCATTACTGTAGCAGGTATCTCTTTATCATTTTCGAGTTACATGAAAAAAAAAAGGAATATTTTTAAGAAAATTTAAAAATGTACTTTATGATTTGATCTTATTTTTTTCCAAAATCCATGTATTTTAAACTTGTCGAACTTTTTGAACATAGAAATAACACTAGTATAAAAGGTATTGTAGAAGTAACACGATGTATTTACATCTGGTGGATGAGTGGTTAACTATACATTTTATCTTAAAATAAATTAGTCTTCAATTTTTTTGAACCATAACTCGCTTAGTTTGAATGTAATCGACATTTAACAATGCTCCTTTTAAAGGTCTTTTCAAGCAATGCAAAAGATATTCGTAACATTATATCCTTGAAATCGACCATTTCTGTTATTTTAAGTTGAACATACCGATTTGAGCGTGCACGAAAAAATCTCTTTTCACCTACCATCTCTTTTTGTGTAATAACTAGAAGATTTAGGAAGAAACGAATCTCTTTGATTTTTCATAAGCTACAAAAATGTTTTATATATATATACATATATATATATATATATATATATATATATATATATATATATATATATATATATATATATATATACGAATTTCTCTATTTTTGGGTATAGAAGTCAAACTGGGGCCTTAAAGTACACTATTATCCAATATTCAAGCTTTCGGAAATGTTTATTTCCTTCCTCAAGAATTTCTACAATGCAATAAGATAAAATTTAGAACATATGTATGAAAGAATAAAAAATATTAATGAGTAACTTACCAGAATTTAGATTATAAAAGAATGTTGATTACAATACATAATTAAAAATACTATTACTAAAACGGCTGTTTAACATTTCAAAAAACATAGAAACAATAAAAATTCTTCAGAAAACATTTTAGAAAAGATTAAAAAATTGATTAATTTTGAAGTTTTGATCTAATTTTGATTGACTTTTTAAAATTTATTTATAAATTCTAAATACATGGCTGACAAAGACTAAATGTAACTATGGTCATAGCATATCGGTGTCTACATCTACAAGGAATTGAAAACATTTTTTGATAATAAAAATAAGGAAATGTTTAAAAGCAAAAAAAAAATTAATTTTAAATATTGGTGATATTAATTAATTTTGTTAACATTTAATGCCAAATTATAAAGTGTAGATTATAAAAAAAAAAATTATGATTTGATGTAACTATGATTATTTTTCAAAAGAAAGGATGTAATTATAAATTTTGCTAAGATTGTCAATTTCAGATTTTTTGTTCATTGTGTTCGAACCTTTGCTGATCTGAACCATCTCAAGAAAAGTACGTTTATGTTTATTGTTTTCAATATCTAATATTTTTGGATCATGAAAATTCATAATGTGGTTATTTTGAATAACGTGCTCTGCTAAGGCACATGAAGGTTTAAGAATTTTACAATCACTTTTATGAGATGTTATGCGACTAGATAAATTTCTACCGGTTTGACCAATATAAACTAAATCATAGTTTGTACAAGATATGGAGTAGATAACATTGCATTTTTCTAGAGTGTTAAATTGTTGTTTAGTTTTAGTATATAGTGAATATAAAGTTTTTTATTTTTTGTTGCTATCTTTATTCTTTTAAATTCGTTAAAAATCCCTTTTAGTTTTGGAGTAAGATTAGGTATAAATGGAAAAGAGTAATAAAGAGTTGTTGTGGAACATTTCATCGCTGACAGTTTGACAAATGTTAACAACTTATTCCATCATAGCAGAGGAAGAATTGACCATAGATCAAAAACACTAAATCACAAGTTTAGAAAAAATATTTTAAATTTAGAAATTAAAGTAACCTTTTCTGATATTTACCAGTTTGAGACAGACTTGAAAGAAATTGAAAATCAATCGAAAGCCATCTTAAATTATTACACTTTTGTTGAATTTAAGAGAAGACAGAAAATCAAATATAACCGCCTATTCCATGAAATTAAAACTAATAATATAGCAAAGTTTAATAAAATCAGATTAGACAATTTTGAAGCAATAAAATATCAAGAAAAATGGTTTAAAAATCTAACAAATATCATTTTTCCAGATGAAGTTAAAAAAATTTTATCACTAGGTCCTAAATTTGCTTTTCATCCAACTAAAAAAGATTTTCGAATTTCTTCTCTTTTGGCTAGTATAGAAAACATCATTCAACCATTTGATAACCAGAATAAAGATTTAGTTAGATCAAAGTGCACTAATATTATTACTAACTACTTACAGAAAGATTTCAGTGATCATTACTTAAATAAATATTACTTTGCTGCAAAACATTTTTTAAAAGAACATCCAGAAATTTATATTGTCAAGAGTGACAAATGTAATGTTACAGTTGCCATGTATAAAGATGATTACTTAAATAAAACTTCTGATTTATTGAATGATGTTCAATACTATAGGAGACTAGACCGAAATCCTGTCAGTACTATACAACAAAAAGCAAACAAAATGGTTTCCGATTTGGTTAATAATAAATTAATTGAGCCAAGTACAGGCAAATCATTGAAAATTTATAATGCGACAGCTCCTAGATTTTATGCACTACCAAAAATTCATAAACCCACTCTCAGTATGAGACCAATTATATCTTCAATTGGAAGTCCAAATGGGCCTATTTCACAACATCTAACTGACGTGTTAACTTTAGCATATAACACAAACAATCATTTTTATATAAAAGATTCTTTTACATTTAGTGAATTCATAAATGATTTTAAGCTCCCCAATGACTATGTAATAGTTAGTTTTGACGTTGTTTCCTTATTTACTAACCTACCTTTGAGTACAATCCTTCAAAGTATTACTTGTCATTGGAATGAGATTGCTTTGCATACTTCACTAACTTTATCAATGTTTAAGAAATGTATTGAGTTTATCTTTGACTCTAACATATTTATTTTTAATGACCAATACTATAAGCAAATATTTGGCACTCCAATGGGATCTTGTATATCACCAATTCTATGCAATTTCGTATTAGATGATTTGGTATCATACTGTTTTGATAAATTAGAATATCACGTTCCTTTTGTTAAGAGATATGTGGATGATCTAATATTAGCACTTCCTAATAATAAAATCAATTATACTTTACAACTTTTTAATAGTTATAATGAACATCTGCAATTTACTTGCGAAGAAGAGGTAGACAACACCCTACCTTTCCTTGACATGTTGATATTGAGATGTGACAACAATATCCTTAAAACAAAATGGTACAGAAAACCAATGTGTAGCAATCGTTACATAAGCTATTATTCTTGCCATCCGACCAAAATGAAGTATAATTTAATAACAGCATTAAAAAATCGTGTTAATAGACTTTCCCATCCTCAGTTTGTCCAAGAAGATCTTTTAAAATTACGTAACATCTTAGTTGAAAACTCATACCCATTGAAATTAGTAAATAACTTCTTATTTAACACTCCTTCTTTGCATATTTTGAATACAATTGACCCCTCATCTGTTGCTCAAGCTAACAATAATAACACTGCAAATAATCCCACAACAACTCTTTATTACTCTTTTCCATTTATACCTAATCTTACTCCAAAACTAAAAGGGATTTTTAACGAATTTAAAAGAATAAAGATAGCAACAAAAAATATAAAAACTTTATATTCACTATATACTAAAACTAAACAACAATTTAACACTCTAGAAAAATGCAATGTTATCTACTCCATATCTTGTACAAACTGTGATTTAGTTTATATTGGTCAAACCGGTAGAAATTTATCTAGTCGCATAACATCTCATAAAAGTGATTGTAAAATTCTTAAACCTTCATGTGCCTTAGCAGAGCACGTTATTCAAAATAACCACATTATGAATTTTCATGATCCAAAAATATTAGATATTGAAAACAATAAACATAAACGTACTTTTCTTGAGATGGTTCAGATCAGCAAAGGTTCGAACACAATGAACAAAAAATCTGAAATTGACAATCTTAACAAAATTTATAATTACATCCTTTCTTTTGAAAAATAATCATAGTTACATCAAATCATAATTTTTTTTTATAATCTACACTTTATAATTTGGCATTAAATGTTAACAAAATTAATTAATATCACCAATATTTAAAATTAATTTTTTTTTTGCTTTTAAACATTTCCTTATTTTTATTATCAAAAAATGTTTTCAATTCCTTGTAGATGTAGACACCGATATGCTATGACCATAGTTACATTTAGTCTTTGTCAGCCATGTATTTAGAATTTATAAATAAATTTTAAAAAGTCAATCAAAATTAGATCAAAACTTCAAAATTAATCAATTTTTTAATCTTTTCTAAAATGTTTTCTGAAGAATTTTTATTGTTTCTATGTTTTTTGAAATGTTAAACAGCCGTTTTAGTAATAGTATTTTTAATTATGTATTGTAATCAACATTCTTTTATAATCTAAATTCTGGTAAGTTACTCATTAATATTTTTTATTCTTTCATACATACGTCCTAAATTTTATCTTATTGCATTGTAGAAATTCTTGAGAAAGGAAATAAACATTTCCGAAAGCTTGAATATTGGATAATAGTGTACTTTAAGGCCCCAGTTTGACTTCTATACCCAAAAATAGAGAAATTCGTATTTCCTAATAAGTCAATTAAGATACTATTTGTATATATATATATATATATATATATATATATATATATATATATATATATATATATATATTATTATATATTTCGTGGGGCCAATTATTATAGAAGTTATTTTATTTTATTTATTTTTATTATTAATTATTTTATTTAATTTATTTAATTTAATTATATTTTATTATTATAGAATTATGTTTATTTATTTTTATTTATTTATAGAATTTTTTTAAATATTCTGATTTAATAATTGATTTTAATATTGATTTTGCCCGGCGCCATCTATTAATCACTTACCTTACTAGCTCAGTTATAAAGTGAATTCTGCATGAGATCTCCTATCTGTGGAGGTGTGAGAAAAGATTTCTGAAATATCAACTAAACAAACGACACAAAAATACAGCTATATGAAATGGTTGATAAATAACAAAAGACTGTCGAATATTGTACACGAATTTGGAAATATATTGAAAATAAAGGCTTTGTTATGCAACATCAAAAATACAAGGTAATTATACAATAATATAGATCAGATCAATATGATATCAACTTGAAATATTTGCTGATCTATCTAACGCTAAATTATTTATTTTAGGTTATCTAGTCGAAAGTCTGAAGGAAGAAATATGATGCAATGAATTTAACTATATAAAAAAAAAAATAAAAGTATTTGACAAAAATTTAAGTCGAAGATAACCCAAAATTATCTTGAATATTCAAAATTTGTTATATTAAAGCTAGAAAATGAAAAAAAAAACATTGACTTTAGATCATGATCAATTAAAAATATAAACTGTTCAGTACAACCTTTCACGATGTAATATGAAGATAAACCAAACTGCTATGAAGTCTCTTCGGATCCAATAAGAAACCAACTGCTTCTCTTTCACTGGAACAATGTTCTAAACATGGTAGATACCCGCATCGGAATACTTTTTCACTTTTCTTATAAAGTTGAGGGTCATTTTTGAAAATTTTTTCTTCACCATGAAGATTATTTATACAGGTTAGTATAATAAAAGTTTTTAATTTAAAATTTTTACGATTTACCGCATTTTTCTCAAAAATTGCGGAGCTCCTTATAAACAGGTGTTGCTTGTTCAAAAGCCTGCAGAAGTCTCTCTAAAATGGATTCCTTTTGGCTTGGCGTCCCTTCACAGCCAATGGAAATTAATTATTAATAACAATCCTTGCTATGAAAATTTGAATTCACCAATCAAAAAATTCCAATAAATTTGACATTTCATCAAAATAATAATTTTGATGAAAATTTTGGAAATATGAACCCAAATTGTGATTCTATCCTAATCTTTGGGTATAATCTAATCTGGGATTTGAATAGATTAAACTTTCTAGTTCATTTTGATATAATTTCCTTCTTGCTAGGTGCCCTTATTAAAGTTCTATTAGGGTTCATTTCAACGTCCGACACTTCATTTTTAGTTTCTTTATCACTTACACTCACATATTAAAATTCAAATATTTACACAATTACTACATACAAAGGATTGAAATAACTTTCAATTTACACAAAATAAATCAGCAATTGAATATGCATAAGCCATTTCCTCAAAATATCATTCTTATACGTTAATTTGACCTATACTTTCGACACTTGTCAAAGCTATGATTCTATTGAACTATTTTCCACATTTTTCTTTAAAATTTATACTAATGCTATTAATATTGAACTAACTATTGTTCTCAAATTTTAGATTGATGTCTATTTCAACATAATTTCACAAATCTACACATGCAGCTAAGTGATGCAAGACGTATCACCTTAACGAAGTTCCTTTCGAAGTGACTTTTGGAAACATGGAACCTTTTGATGATTCTTACGAACAAATAAGGCTATTGTATGATAAAAATAGAAGTAATTCTCAGGTAAAACTCAAAATTCAAATTATTATATATTCTATTTACTAATTTCTAATTTATATGTCATTGAAATATCATCTTTGATATAGGATTACCTATTTTGATTTCTTATGTAATTCTACCTTTATACACTTAAATAAAACCATCTTATAACTATTTAATTATTACTAAGTGCTCTCCTAACTTTAGTTCTTTTTATAATTCTCATTCTTCTCAACCTTCCAATCAACGATACCCCTCAAAAGTGGCAATAATAAAAAAATTATCCATATACTTTGGGCTTTATTAAAATTACTTAATTATCTATTATTTTAACTATTCTATGGTTTGAGTATCTTAAAAAATCATAATAACTATTTAAAATCATGACAATTGCCCTAAATGAAAAATTGATAATTTTTCTTAAGTAAAATTTAAATTTTTCATTTAAAATTTTAACTATTATATAAATTATATTTATTTAAAAAAAAATTACTTATCCTATAAACTTTAATCTATCCTTGGTAATATTTATACAAATCATTTATATTAAGAAAATATTTTCAAACGCAAATTAAAATAATGAAAAATACCATTTCACTCCCTTCTTGAGTAAATGATTTAAAGGAACTATCTTTTGGCTCAAATCAGGCACAAGCCTTTTAAAATAGTTGATCAAACCAAGAAAACCACGCAAATTTTTAATATTTTTAGGAGTAGGGTACTCCTTTATTCTTTCTACTCTCTCCTCGTCCATTGAAACTCCCAAATTATCTATTTTATATCCCAAAAATGTAACACTATCTTGAAAAAATTGGCATTTCTTTATATTTATTTTAAGACCCGCTAAATCTAATTCTCTTAATAATATTTCAATATGTTTTAGGTGTGAAAATTCGTCTTTTGAAAGTATAAGGATATCGTCTATATAATGAAGAATAAAATCATCATATTTATCTAAAATATTATGAAGAGCACGAACTAAAGCACTACATGAACTTTGCAAACCATAAGGCACAACACAAAATCTGTACAGAACACCATCTATCATGAAAGCTGTATAATCTCTGGATTCATGGGCTAAAGGAATTAACCAAAAACTATGTCTCAAATCTACTTTGCTATAATATCTTGCCCCCGTTATTCTCCCGAAAATAGTTTCCGTTGTAGCAGGTGCTTCGTATTGCGGTATGGTGTGATTATTTAAATTTCTTGCATCTAGACAAAGTCTTAATTCTCCACTGTTCTTTTTGACTACAACAATTGGATTTATTATTCTTGAATTACATTTTTCTATTATTCCATTTTCTAACATCTTTTCTACTTCTCCATTTACCTCACTTCGGTATCTATATGGTATCGGATATGTTTTCGGTCTAAAATCTTGGATATTTCTAACTTCTATTTTGTGAACATAATCACTAGCAAATCTATTTTCTTCATTTATGAGTCCTTCATACTTTAATAATATTTTCTTCACTTCTCCTATCCACTCTTTCTTACATATCACTTCCTCCTCCATTATATCCATACTACTTTTACACACCTCATCATCAACATCTTCATATAATACATTATTAATATCTATATAATCATTATTTATCAATTCATTGCCCTTTTCTGGACTTAATTCATTAAATATTTCATTATCCTCCATATACATTCTCCTCATATTCATCAATTCCTTGCCCTTTTCTGGACATAATTCTTCCTCAAATTTCACATACTCCTCCTCTACTTGTACCAAACCTTTCTCATAATTGATTACCATACCCATTTTGTCTAACATATCCGATCCAATCATAATATCATATTTCATCTTATCAATGACAATCAGTTGTAGAATATAATCTTTTTTAATTAATTTAATATGACCAACAATACTTTTATTAACATGTGTAATCGTTTTATTATTTGCACCTACTAAACTTAACTTAGGAATTTTAAAACATGAATCTTCTAAATTCAAATTTTTAATGACATTTTCACTAATTAAGGAAATCTCTGACCCTGTATCCAATAAAACTTTAAAATATTTACCACAAAATTGAACTTTAATAAAAATTAATCCCCTGAACTTTTTCGATACAACATTAGCTCCCATGTCCAAAAATTCCCTATGATGCTCGTACAGTTTGGTTGCTATATTGCCTAGCAGGTGCGATCTACAAAATTCTGTTCAAATGACTCCATTTGAACACCTGATGACGTTGATGGTTGATCAGAAATTTCACCATCCATGACTATATTATTTACACTAAATTGTGCCCTATTATCACTATTTCTACCATTTTGGTTGGAAGGCTGATTCGAACTCGAATTACCCATATCTCGTCTTGGTGATCGTCTGCTATCACCATTATTGTCATTATTATTGTAAAAATTATTATTACCATTAGAGTTATTTCTATCACCATTATTTCTATAATTATTATCTCTGTAATTATTATATCCCCTATTATTATTATTATTTTGGTTATAATTATTATAACCTCCACGTCCCTTGTTATTTCTATTATTATTATAATTATAATTTGATCTATTATTTTGACTTCTGTTTTGATTGTTATAGTTATTGTTATTATTATTGTTATTTTTATTATTCCAAGTTTGATTATTGTTATTATTATTATCATATCTGTTGTCATTGTAATTATTACTATCAATAAAATTTTGAAAATTGCCATTATTATTATTTCTGCTTCTATAACTTTGAAAAGCTTTTTCCTTTTCAATAAGAAAATTGCAGAGCATGTTGAAGTCGGTAAAATGGAAATTTAGTCGGATATTCTCTATCTGACTTTCAAAATGGACTATTATGTGGTTCACCAGTTCCTTCTCTGTGAGTTTTCCATCCAGATACTGGGCAGCACTATATAATCTCATAGCATACAGATGCATGCTTGTTCTAGAGTTGGAGTTATATCTTCCTCCAAACAATTCTGCTCTCACAACTTGTTGTCTGGACTGTCCCCAGAAAAATTCCAAAAACTTCACTTTAAAACCATCAAAATCTTGGATCTCATTCTCCACATTCGTATACCAAATCAACGCTTCACCCTTCAGCTGATTTCTAATGACTTCACGAAATTCGTCAAAGTCATTGTATTGCAAATATTTGGTTGTGAGTATACGAATAAATGGTACTGGATGTTGAGATTTATAGTCCCCATTAAAATAAATTCTGTTCTCCGATGTTTCTATAGTATGGACTATTGTTCCTTTTGTTGTATTCCTAATCTTCTTCTCCATCTTTTCTATCTCTTGTTTAACTTCTTTTACTTCAAAATTTAATTTATTCTCCAATTGATCCTCCTTTTCCTTGGATGTTTTCTGATCTTTCTTGATTTGATTTATGTTTTCATCTACCATGATGAATCTTCTGTTCGTCCACTCTGCTTCCTTTTCTATATCTTCTTCTACTATATTTATTCTTTCTTTATGCTGTTGTATCTGTGTTTTAATCTCTTGATTTTCAACAGTTAATTTAGTTTCTAAATTTTCATGTTTATTCATGATCTCTCCGTACAACATTTTCACTTCTCCAATACTCTTATTTATTCTCTGTTCCATTTGTTCTTCTATTCTTTTAATGTTCTCTTCAAGTTTCTTTTCCAACCTCTGACTATTTTCTTCTGCTTTTCTGTTATTTTCTTCTAACTTGTCTTCCATCTTTTGACTATTTTCTTCTAATTTTTCTTCTACCCTTTGACTATTTTCTTCTAATTTTTGTTCTACTTTTTGACTATTTTCTACTAATTTTTCTTCTAATGATTTACTATTTCCCTCTAATTTATTTCCCATTTTCTTGTTGTTTTCATCTAAGTGAATTAATTTTCTTTCTATTTTATTATTATTTTCTTCTATTTTTGTTAATATTAACTCCATGAATTTTTCAAGGTCAGACTTTTCTTGTTTCTGTTCCTCTTCTTCCTTTGTCGTCTTCGAAACAGATCTACGTCCATCTGCCATTTTGTAAAATATATCAGACTCAAAATTTTAATATTGATTATTTAATATGTGACTATTTTGCCCTATATTTATCTTATCGTTCCACGTTGGTTGCGCCAATTATTATATATTTCGTGGGGCCAATTATTATAGAAGTTATTTTATTTTATTTATTTTTATTATTAATTATTTTATTTAATTTATTTAATTTAATTATATTTTATTATTATAGAATTATGTTTATTTATTTTTATTTATTTATAGAATTTTTTTAAATATTCTGATTTAATAATTGATTTTAATATTGATTTTGCCCGGCGCCATCTATTAATCACTTACCTTACTAGCTCAGTTATAAAGTGAATTCTGCATGAGATCTCCTATCTGTGGAGGTGTGAGAAAAGATTTCTGAAATATCAACTAAACAAACGACACAAAAATACAGCTATATGAAATGGTTGATAAATAACAAAAGACTGTCGAATATTGTACACGAATTTGGAAATATATTGAAAATAAAGGCTTTGTTATGCAACATCAAAAATACAAGGTAATTATACAATAATATAGATCAGATCAATATGATATCAACTTGAAATATTTGCTGATCTATCTAACGCTAAATTATTTATTTTAGGTTATCTAGTCGAAAGTCTGAAGGAAGAAATATGATGCAATGAATTTAACTATATAAAAAAAAAAATAAAAGTATTTGACAAAAATTTAAGTCGAAGATAACCCAAAATTATCTTGAATATTCAAAATTTGTTATATTAAAGCTAGAAAATGAAAAAAAAAACATTGACTTTAGATCATGATCAATTAAAAATATAAACTGTTCAGTACAACCTTTCACGATGTAATATGAAGATAAACCAAACTGCTATGAAGTCTCTTCGGATCCAATAAGAAACCAACTGCTTCTCTTTCACTGGAACAATGTTCTAAACATGGTAGATACCCGCATCGGAATACTTTTTCACTTTTCTTATAAAGTTGAGGGTCATTTTTGAAAATTTTTTCTTCACCATGAAGATTATTTATACAGGTTAGTATAATAAAAGTTTTTAATTTAAAATTTTTACGATTTACCGCATTTTTCTCAAAAATTGCGGAGCTCCTTATAAACAGGTGTTGCTTGTTCAAAAGCCTGCAGAAGTCTCTCTAAAATGGATTCCTTTTGGCTTGGCGTCCCTTCACAGCCAATGGAAATTAATTATTAATAACAATCCTTGCTATGAAAATTTGAATTCACCAATCAAAAAATTCCAATAAATTTGACATTTCATCAAAATAATAATTTTGATGAAAATTTTGGAAATATGAACCCAAATTGTGATTCTATCCTAATCTTTGGGTATAATCTAATCTGGGATTTGAATAGATTAAACTTTCTAGTTCATTTTGATATAATTTCCTTCTTGCTAGGTGCCCTTATTAAAGTTCTATTAGGGTTCATTTCAACGTCCGACACTTCATTTTTAGTTTCTTTATCACTTACACTCACATATTAAAATTCAAATATTTACACAATTACTACATACAAAGGATTGAAATAACTTTCAATTTACACAAAATAAATCAGCAATTGAATATGCATAAGCCATTTCCTCAAAATATCATTCTTATACGTTAATTTGACCTATACTTTCGACACTTGTCAAAGCTATGATTCTATTGAACTATTTTCCACATTTTTCTTTAAAATTTATACTAATGCTATTAATATTGAACTAACTATTGTTCTCAAATTTTAGATTGATGTCTATTTCAACATAATTTCACAAATCTACACATGCAGCTAAGTGATGCAAGACGTATCACCTTAACGAAGTTCCTTTCGAAGTGACTTTTGGAAACATGGAACCTTTTGATGATTCTTACGAACAAATAAGGCTATTGTATGATAAAAATAGAAGTAATTCTCAGGTAAAACTCAAAATTCAAATTATTATATATTCTATTTACTAATTTCTAATTTATATGTCATTGAAATATCATCTTTGATATAGGATTACCTATTTTGATTTCTTATGTAATTCTACCTTTATACACTTAAATAAAACCATCTTATAACTATTTAATTATTACTAAGTGCTCTCCTAACTTTAGTTCTTTTTATAATTCTCATTCTTCTCAACCTTCCAATCAACGATACCCCTCAAAAGTGGCAATAATAAAAAAATTATCCATATACTTTGGGCTTTATTAAAATTACTTAATTATCTATTATTTTAACTATTCTATGGTTTGAGTATCTTAAAAAATCATAATAACTATTTAAAATCATGACAATATATATATATATATATATATATATATATATATATATATATATATATATATATATATATATATATGCAAAAAGAATAAAGCTTCTAGCAAAGCTTGCTATTGCTTTTATGAATTAAAACGCCATAATACATGGCATTGGAGCACAAATTCGTCAAAACTTCCGTGATTTAACTGGTACCAATAGACTGATATATCGATATTTCAAGGTCTCCCTCTCATCAGTCAGTCGAGCTGGTACTACAAATTAAATCACGGAAGTTTCTCTGAACGTCTCAAAAAATTTCGCCACTCTAGTGGCAGCTTACAGAGGCGCCATCTCTTTTGATGGCAGGGAACGAAGACGATTTAATAATACCGTCTCCTATCCTCTGAGCTATCGGAATGTGCAAAATATATATATATATATATATATATATATATATATATATATATATATATATATATAAAAGATGAGAAGTTATTGGTTTAACGACCACTCGTACGATATCAATCAAATGAAATAGAGAATGTGGAGAAATCCCCTTACGAATAATTCACACATCCACCATTTTGGGTTGGGAAAATTTTTTGAATAGAATTAAAAATCCAAACACTAGTTCTTAGAAATGTGTTTCGCCCTCTTCAACCTCTCTGGGCTCATCGGTAAGGATGAGAGGTTGAATATCCTTAGACACATTCCACTCAAAAAACAACATTCGAGACCAAGACATAGCAGAAGCGTAGATTATATATATATATATATATATATATATCTATATATGTTTTTTTCGTTAGATGCATAATTTTTAAGATATTCGCAAAAAACCGTCCGCAAAGGTGTCATTTTTCAATGAAAATGGCAAATTTTCAACAACGAATAACTCAAAAAGTATTTAGTTTTCCAAAAAAATTATGTAATAAATAAAAAATTTAAAAAAACATAGAACAGTTTTTGCTTCTAATAAGGTTCTCTAGCCGTTTCCGTAGTTATTTTGACCAAAAAATTTTCCAATCCCAAGAAGTAGTGGGAACGACCCCCAAGATAAAAGCGCACATCGGAATAGGGTAGACTTTGAGGCTATTCTTAAAATTTCATTAAAATCCGTGCAGTAGGATACAATTTGGAGGTAATATCCTGTTGTTTCTCTCACTGACTGGAGTATATAAATATGTTATAGTCAAAGCCCGAATTTCAGGCACTCCTAGGTTTGACTAGGAAATCCTCAGATCTGACTGACGGTCTTAGTCAAAGCCCGAAATAAATTACAGTTTCGTCCTTTGACTAGTCAAGCCTAGGATAGACTAAGTTGGTCAGGCAAAGGTCGAAATTTAATTTTATGAAATCGGGGTTTGACTAGTCAAACCCCGATCAGCTATTAAAATGTCGTAATTTGTTAGATTAGGTTTAATAAAACGTGATTTATTAATTTAAATGTTTATTATTTTTCTATTGTCGTAATTACAATACTAAAATTAGAGTGTTTATTCTCACATGTTGAGGCATTATGGCATAGTTGCAAAATACGTTAGACCTTTTACACTTAAGTATATAATTTTGAAGAGCATTTCTTATTGCAGTAGAATTTTATAAAGCCTTGTCCTCCAATTTAAGAATCTTTTGTACTAATTTCTCTTAGAGACCGCTTAACACCTGGAACATGTTCGATATTATGACAATTATCTTTGCATTCTCTTTTGATTTCTTGAAAAAAGTGTGTTTAGCACAAACATATGGAATGAGAATGTCATCGTCAAATGTGAAAGAAGATATTGCAATCGGGGAAAAAAGTAAGGATCACCATAATACTAAAAAAGCCCCAGGACCGTCGTCATTAAGAGAGGAAGAAAATTGTCAAACAATTTAGATTACTTCTTCAGATGTGGTTTGTTGTATTTGTCAAAAAGAGAGCTCTGACGCACATACGTGCATAATTTGTAATCAGTTGGTACATGTTGTGTGCGCTGACAGCACACTTGGTGCATATTATGAAGGTTTTGAAAGAAAAGTTAACACATGCGTTGTACACAGACAGAAAAGATTAAAATAAATAAAGGAAAGGCGATTGAAGGTCTTCATGCCCAGGCTAATGTTATGAAACAATTAAGTGAAAAAAATTTCCTCCAATTTAATCGGAAACACTGTAACAACACCTATCCCCAACTTTGATAGAGCCAAAGGAGATGCTCGAAATATTTTGGGTATCCTACAAGATAAAATAATTGACGGTTTACACACACTTTTTTCAAGAAATCAAATCAGAGAGTTCAAAGGGAATTTTCGTAAATTCGAAGATGTTCCAGACGTTAAGCTGTCTCTAAGGGAAATTGGTACACAAGATTCTAAATTTGGAGGACAAGACTTTTTAAAATGCTACTGCAATAAGAAATGCTCTTCAAAATTATGTAAGTAAAAAAGGCCTAACGTATTGTGCAAACTCAAAACGCCATAATGTCTCAACAGGTGAAAGTAAACAATAATTTTAGTGTTTTAATTACGACAATACAAAAATAATAAAAAATAAAAATAAAAAATCAAATATTATTAAATTAAGGGCCAGTTGTTCGAACGCTAATCAAGAATGATCATTATCAAATAATTAATTACTGTCAATGTCAACTTTGTTTGGGTTGTTAAAAAGTCTGTGGAGTCTATAATCAATTAATATAACAATCATTATTAACATAATTAATAATAAATCTCATAATTGTAATTAATTATGTTTTCAGCAACCCAAACAAAGTTGACATTGACAGTTTTGGTGACAGTAATTAAATATTTGATAATGATCATTGTTGATTAGCGTTGGAACAACCGGCCCCTAATCTAACAAATTACGACACTTTAATAGCTGACCGGGGTTTGACTAGTCAAACCCCGATTTCATAAAATTAAATTTCGACCTTTGCCTGACCAACTTAGTCCAACTCCTAGGTTTGACTAGTCAAAGGCCGAAACTGTAATTTATTTCGGGCTTTGACTATAACATATAGAACAAACTAACGCACTGCCATCGGTGTAATAGGGGAGTGCAATTAGAACGAAAATATGCATTGTTTCGGAAAAAATTCAAACAAGCTTATATTTTTCTAAAACTTTTTTTGTTAGTTTATGTACATGTTAAAGTAAAAAGTTCAACTCGCGGATTTGGCGGCTAATTGTTTATTAATTGTTTAAACAATAACAATTGTTTTGTATTAATAATTTTAAAAATATCGTTAAATTCATCATTTTACTTTGATCAAATATGTTTCTATTTTGTTTTTGATTATCCTAAATCCGAATATGGCATTGCAATTTGAAAATTCTTATACAGATATCTGCGTAGCTAGGAACCACATGGAAAACTTTTTTATTATCAATTTTACGAAAAAAAAAGTTATTCTTCATAAAATACTCTGGATAGTCAAAAATCTAAAACTCAACCATCAGATATCAAATTTTATCAATTTTATACGAGTTATGTCAAAAATATGAATTTCGTTAAAGAGTAAAGTACCTTTATATTTCAGAATATCAAAAAATGCTATTATGAAAAGTTGTTTGAAATTAAAAAATATGTTTAAATATTATTCTAATCGAAAATTTTTTTTTTCAATTTTTTCTCAAGTTACGGATACTCATCATCATTTTATTACAATTATGATAACTATTTTATTATCACTTTTACGAAAAAAAGTTATTCCTCATAAAATGCTCTACCTTGTCTAAAATGTAAGATACAACCATCAGATATTAAACTTTTTTAATTTTATACGAGGTATGTAAAAAATATGAATTTTTCTTAAGAGTTAAGTGCTTTTATTATTCACAATATTTTAATTAGAAGGATGTAATTGAATACTAAAACAAATTCTTTAATCCAAAACAACTTTTCTTAATAACAATTTTCGATATTGTGAAATTTAACGATACTTTACTCTTGAGTGAAATTTATATTTTTTGACATTCCTCGTATAATATTCATTAAATTTGATATTTGATGATCGCATCTTATATTATATACGATGCAGAGTATTTTATAAAGAATAACTTTTTTTCGTAAAACTGATAATAAAAAAGTTATCAATAGGTTCCAAGTTACGCAGACATACTGTATAACAGCTAAAAAAAATTTTTCCTGAACATTTATTTCTGTTGAAGTTTATTATTAAATGTATTTTAGGTAAGTTTTCCAGAAAAAAGTTTTGATCACTTTTTATAAACATTTTTTTAGCTGGTAATTTCCGGTTTTTGTAGTACATTTTTGTTGTCTTTCTTAATTTTCTCAAAAAGAAATAGTCTATTTCATTTCTAAAGTAAAATAATTAAGTGAATTTTAAAGACTACATCTTAAGATTTAAAAAAGCACTTATAAAACTGTAGTGGATCTGTTCAAACTTGAGTAATACCGTCTTAAAATGGTGGTTATTCTATAAAACTACGAAGATTTCAAAAATTTTTTAAGACGTCATATCATTTGAATTAAATTTTTGAGATTTTTTTTTAAAGAAATATCATTTAGTATGATGCTTGAAAGATAAGTTTTGCAAAATTGAGGGTTTTATAAGAAAAATTGTATTAGTTACACATTTTTAAATCATTTTTAAACAAAATTCATGTAAGGCTCACTTTCCGCCCCCACCGTACTTATGCCCATACATTTTATTTCTTTTTATTATAAGATAGCTTCATTATTCTTCTTTTAGGTTAAATTTGTAAAATTTCATTTGATCCATAAGTTAAAGAATTACACTAAAATAACTCAACCGTGCACTTCGCCGTACGCTAGTTTACAGTGCGCCAATGTTTGTGAGGACTTTAGTGTTATAAATAAAAAATTATAGAATATACAGATTTCATTTTAGAAAATTCTTTATATAAGGTTTTTTTTGTAAAATGTTTTGAATTTTCCAATGGTGAAGTCAGTTTTGTTCTACAATTTATATTTTCTGAGTTATTTAAAAAAACATCAAACTTCGTAGTTCATTTGTTTAATAAAAAATGAAGCACCCACTTCTCGAGTAGAACTTTTTGATATGATATGAAATTACAAAAGTTCTACCTTGTTTGATTTTTACCGAAGTGAATATCTATATGCACTCCCCTATAACCACTCTGTATCATAATATGATATCATTGTTTGATCTTTTTATCAAAAATAATTAAACTTTTTGAGCCAATATTATTGTTTAATGATGATAATGATATTTAATGAATGTACCAGTATTAAAAAATCGCCAGAACACTTAACGTAAGGAGAACGTAATGCATTATTAACACGTTGGGGATAAGGCCAACGACAAATCATTTTAATTATCTACTCCATTATGCTGCAGCGGATTTCAGATCAGAGTTTATAGGTATTATGCAATATTTGTCTGATTACCATATTATATTAATAACATTATGTTATTTTAGTTTTTGATGCCACTTCTATTTATATTTATATTTATATTTTTATATGGTTGTTTTTTAATATTTCAGAGAAGAGTGGGGAAAATCAGATCGTTTTCAATTTAATAAAAAATTTCGTAGATATGCAATAATTTAACATAACATAAATTAAAAAGATACGAACTATAACAATTGCTCAAAACGTCCTCCATTTTGGTGTCAAAATCAGTATGTTAAGGACCACATTTTTTTTTCTTGGGGGGTTTTTGGGGTTGTCGATCCCCGGATCACCTGGTGCTCAGGGTTACAACTACGACACGTGATCTTCTGGAGTTTCGAGGGTTTATCATTTTCAGCTTTTGTTTGGTACGCGGGATCCAGGTCTATTACTAATCTTACTAATTTTATGAACTTATTAAAATCACTTGACATTCAAACACATTCCGCGCTATTCTTGTACCGTTATATGATGTAAAATTATTAACTAATAATATTTATTCATTGTAGAAATTTTCTGTAGTGCTTCAATGCTTGTATCATTATTACCTCATTAAATTTGTAATTGGTGTGTAACATTTAATCTTAATTGTTAATAAATACACGAGAGTGGATATACGTGTATGTAAAATCGCAAATATTATATTTTAGTGTTAAAGGTCAATTTAAGTACAATATACCTATATTAGACGTAGTGGCGCATAGCCGAGACCAAAATAATATACAGGGTGGGGCATTAGTGTGACAAAGTCCAATGACTCGCTTGTCGTAAGAGATACAAAAAAAAGTTATTTACATAAAAGTTGGGGCACGGATAGGACCATAATTTAAAAATGTTTTTAGATATACAGGGTCACCCTTATTAACAGGGTGACACAAACTTATGTTTTTTTAAATGGAACACCCTGTATATTTTTACATTTTTGGATTCTCCTCGATGTCTTATTTCTCAAAATATAGAGTTTTGTAATATTATACGAGGTAGTTTAAAAGATAATTACGTTTTATTGTTAATTTCGTAGCAATATTCACACCCTGTAGAATTGCAGTGATTTCACATCAAAGTTTCTATTTATGGTCAAACGATTTTTAATATAGTCTACTATTGTTAAACATTAATAATAGAGCGAAAAGTATAATATTAATATACAGGGTTGGTCAAAACTCGGAATGAGTATTTTCTTAGTTTTCTTAAAAGGAACACCCTGTATTTTAGTATTCTAATGAAATGATATTTCATGGTACTTTCTTATTTCTTAAGCATTCCCTATACCTAAGTGCTTTAATTTTTGGGTTATTCGTGATTCTTTAAGACAAACATTAATTGAAAAAAAAATTACGTGAAATTTTATTAGGTGGCTGTGCAAATATTCAATCAAAAATAATTTTTCAAAAAAAAGTAGTTATTAATCTAGACTGATCCTTAATTTATTAATATTGGATGAGATATCCAAATACCTACGTAGTTAAAATTGTTTGTGCGTAAAATATGAATAAAAACATACAAGATTCTACCTAGTTGGCTATGACAATAAATTTGCTAAAACATTAGACATTATACTATTTTTATAGTTTCAGTTGCTTCGTTATCATTACTAGTATTAATTTTTTTAATAATTAACTGATGAGTAATTGATTAAAATGGTTTTTGTGCTAGGAGAGTATACCAAAAATGTGCTACTAGCAATAAGAATTTTTCATCAACAATTCCCTGATAAACGAAACCCAAGCAGAGAATCTTTTGAAATATTACTAAAACGGTTTCAACGGACTGGATATTTAAATTACCAGAAACCTGATCGAATAAAAACGATTGTAAATGAATAAAATGAATTAAATGCAATCCATAGTGTAACTGAGGATCTGCATATTAGGAAGAACGTTCTTATATTCTAACTATCTAGACTTAGACTGTTCAAATCGTTTTAGTGTACTTTCAAAAGTTTCTCTTCTTGGTTTTCGTCTATCAGGGAATTGCTGATGAAAAATTCTTATTGCTAGTAACACATTTTTGTTATACTCTCCTAGTACAAGAATTATTTTGATCAGTTACTCATCAGTTACTCATTAGAAAAATTCATATTAGGTAATGGTAACAAAGCAACTGGAACTATAAAGATAGTATAATGTCAAATGTTTTAGCAAATTTATTGTCATAGCCAGCTAGGTAGAATCTTGTATCATTTTATTTATATTTTACGCACCAACAATCTTAACTACGTAGGTATTTGGATATCTCATTCAAAATTAAAAAATTGAGGATCAGTCTAGGTTAACATCTACTTTTTTTCGAAAAATTATTTTCGATTGGATATTTGCACAGCCACCTAATAAAATTTCACGTAATTTTTGTTGCAATTAATGTTTGGATTAAAGAATCACGAATAACTCAAAAATTAAAGCACTTAGGTATAGGGAATGCTTAAGAAATAAATTACCATGAAATATTTCATTAGAATACTAAAATACAGGGTGTTCCATTTAAGAAAACTCAGAAAATACTCATTCCGAGTTGTGAACAACCCTGTATATTAATATTATTTTTTTCGCTATATTATAAGTGTTTAACAACAGTAGACTAGATTAAAAATCGTTTGACCATAAACAGAAACTTTGATGTCAAATCAGCACAATTCTACAGGGTGTGAATATTGCTACGAAATTAACAATAATACGTAATTATCTTTTAAACTACCTCGTATAATATTACAAAATCCTATATTTTGAGAGAGAAGACGCCGAGGAGAATCCAAAACTGTAAAAATATACAGGGCGTTCCATTTAAAAAAACAAAAGTTTGTATCACTCTGTCAATACGGGTGACCCTGTATATCTGAAAATATTTTTAAATTATGGTCCTATCCGTTCCCCAACTTTTATATGAATAACTTTTTTTCATATCTCTTACGACAAACGAGTAATTGGACTTTGTCACACTAATGCCCCACCCTGTAGTATTGGTAAGTATATGAAAACACAAAAGAAATTGAAGTAGACTGGAAAAAAGCAATTATAGAGCAGTAAATGCAAAAGCAATAAATGCTTATTCTGTGTGACTTATAGTTTTCTAGTGTTTCTTCTTTTTAAAGTTCCATCTTGTATGGAAGGTTGGATATCAACATGGCGATCCTTATTTTACTTTCAGCAGCTCTAAATAGTTGGTTAGAGTTCAGACTAAACAATTCCCTTATATTTCGCAACCAGAAGATTTGTTTTCTTCCTACATCTCTTTTACCTTTTATTTTGCTCTCTAAAATCAAACGCCGTAGGCTATAATAAGGACCTCTTACTATATGACCAAAATATTCAAGGTTCCGCCTATTAATTTTCTGTATAATTTCTTCCGAGGCTCTTCACCGGTTCTTTGACCTTTTTTTATTATTTTATATATGGCAGGCTGCTAACCTAACCCTACAACCCTCCTCCTTTATCCGGGCTTTGGACCGGCAACAGCACTCACCAAGCGACTCGGCCCACCTAGTGAGTAATATACAGGGTGTCCAGAAAAGATTGGTCATAAATTATACCACACATTCCCGGGTCAAAAATAGTTCGATTGAACCTAACTTACCTTAGTACAAAAATGTGCTCATAAAAAAATTTACAGCCCTTTGAAGTTACACAATGAAAATCGGTTTTGTTCAATATATTGAAAACTATTAGAGATATAAAAAAGATGAAGTTTTCGATCCTAATAGCATCATTAATAATATTTAGAAAATATTAAAATATTACTAAAAGATTTTTAAATCGAAAACTTATTGGTCCATTTCCTTGGTAACACCTCCAAGGCTTCTAAAATTTGCAAGCCAAATGGATGCTGAAGCGAAGAAGACAAGAGGGAATTAAAAAAACTTACAATTCACGATCCCGTCTGTTCAGCTGGTAAATTCCAACAGAAAATGGACCTAGTTACTCGAAGGAGTAAAGACCAATATAAAAATAAAATAATTTTTTTTTATTTTTAATTCAGTTGCAATGCGAAGGCAAAACAATCTTACTTTTTAATTAGAATACGGAGCGCAGTCCAGTCCCTTGAATCGCGATTTTCGGCTCTTATTGGAGCCTCTTCGGAAAGAACGTAGGCTTGTTCTCCATACCCCAATTGATCAGCACTGAGAGGTTTTCCCACCCATTGCAACTGAAGTGAAAATATTAGGTGACTAGTGTCATCTGGCAATTAAAAGATGAAGTTTTCGATCCTAATAGCATCATTAATAATATTTAGAAAATATTAAAATATTACTAAAAGATTTTTAAATCTAAAACTTATTGGTCCATTTCCTTGGTAACACCTCCAAGGCTTCTAAAATTTGCAAGCCAAATGGATGCTGAAGCGAAGAAGACAAGAGGAAATTCAAAAAACTTACAATTCGCGACCCCGTCTGTTCAGCTGGTAAATTCCAACAGAAAATGGACCTAGTTACTTGAAGTAGTAAAGAGCAATATAAAAATAAAACAAAAATTTTATTTTTAATTCAGTTGCAATGCGAAGGCAAAACAATCTTACTTTTCAATTAGAATACGGAGCGCAGTCCAGTCCCTTGAATCGCGATTTTCGGCTCTTATTGGAGCCTCATCGGAAAGAACGTAGGCTTGTTCTCCATACCCCAATTGATCAGCACTGAGAGGTTTTCCCACCCATTGCAACTGAAGTGAAAATATTAGGTGACTGGCGTCATCTGGCAATTAAAAGATGAAAATATTAGAGATATTTAATTGAAAATGGACATGTATCATTCTTATGGCAGGAACATCGTAAAACAAAATTATAGTGAAATTTGTCCACCCCATGAAAATTTTATGGGGGTTTTGTTCCCTTAAACCCCCCCAAACTTTTGTGTACGTTTCTATCAATTCATTATTGTGGTAGGTACCATTAGTTAAACACAACGTTTTAAAAACTTTTTTGCCTCTTAGTATTTTTTCGATAAGCCTAGTTTTTATCGAGATGCGCCTTATTTTTTAATATGTTTGTATATAATATGTTTGAACGTATACAAAAGTTTGGGAGGGTTTAAGGGAACAAAACCCCTCATAAAAGGTTTATGGGGTGCACAAATTTCACTTCAATTTTTTTTAAGATGTTGCTGCCATAAAAATACCACATGTCCATTTTCATAAAAGAATGTCTAAGAGTTTTCGATATATGAAAATAAAACGATTTTCATTTTGTAACTTCAAAGGGCTGTACCTTTTTTTGTGTGCACTATTGTATATAGGTAAGTCAGGTTCAATCAACCTAGTTTTGACCCCAGAATTTGTGGTATAATTTATGACCAATATTTTCGGGACACCCTGTACATATAAAGATAACATAGCTATGGTAAGATGTAAGGGAAAACTACCGCAACCTATCAAGTATGAAACTGGCATTAGACAAGGAGATTCGCTAAGCCCATTAATATTTAATCTGATAATGGATGAAATCATAAAGAAAGTTAAAAAAAAAACAAGAAAAGGATATGGAATGGGAGAAAAGGAAGTAAAGATAATCTGCTACGCCTACGACGCCATAATAACAGCCGAAAATGAAGATGGCCTACAAAGATTAAGACACGGCGCTCATATACAACGTGGTGATCTCAACAGAGAAAACTAAATCGATAGTGATATCAGCGGAACCGAGACGATGTAAACTGATCGTAAATAAAAAAATAATAGAACAAGTGATGGAAACGGAATGCTTGGGAATAAAACTGTCAAGCTACGGAAAAGTGGAAGAAGAAGTACAAAAACAAGTGAACATGGCGAACAGAGCAGAATGGTGTCTCAACAACACAATCTGGATAAACAAACTTCTTACAACGGAAACGAAAACCAGGATATATAAATCACCAATAAGACCGATAATAAAGTACACAGCGGAAATAAGAGCAGATACGGCGAAAACACAAAGACTGCTGGAAACAGCAGAAATAAAAGTCTTACGAAAAATAACAAACCAAACTTAACAGACAGAGTAAGAAGTGAGGAGATACGAGCGAGATGTGGTATAATAGAGGAAATAAACATGTGGACCAATAGAAAAAAAAGTAGAATGGCATCAACACATAAAAAGAATGATAGAAAATAAAATAGTACGAATAGCAAGAGACAAATCACCAAATGGAAGAAGATCATTGGGATTACCTGAGGAAAAGATGATTTTCTCTTCTTCAAATGCAAATCCACTAATGGATCCACATTTTCCATTAACTCTCTGTTTCCTGCAATGTGTATCAGATATTGTATGTCGTTAATCCCTGTCCATTGCCTTATGTTTCGGAGCCAGGACATTTTCTTGCGTCCTATTCCTCTCTTGCTTTCAATTTTACCCTGGATTATAAGTTGAAGGAACTGGTATTTTTCGTTTCGCATGATGTGACCCAAATACGCCGTTTTTCTTTTCTTGATGTTTTCGAAAAGCTGACGTTCTTGGTTGATTCTTTTAAGGACATCCACATTTGTGACTTTCGCCGTCCATGGTATCTTTAGGATACGGCGATAAAGCCACAATTCGAAGGCTTCTAATCTGTTTATATCCCTCGTTTTGAGTGTCCAGCCCTCTATGCCATATAGCAGCACCAACCACACGTAGCATTTAGTAAACCTTAGTCTCAGTGTAAGGTCGAACTCTGAGCAGGTCAGTACTTTCCTCAATTTTACGAAAGCTTGTCGAGCTTGCTCAATGCGACATTTTACTTCCCTGTCCGATGCCCAGTTTTCAAAAAGCCACGTTCCTAGGTATTTGAATTTGCTCACTCTCTCAATGGACTTAGTATTCAGTATTATGGTGGAGTTTTCAAATGCATCCAAGTTTCTGGAGATGATCATGAATTTGGTCTTTTGGTATTAATCTCTAATCCCATTCGCTTAAAGGATGATCAGACAATGTCAATTGAGGCTAAAAACCGAAATAAAACAGGCATTGAGCCTATTTATAAAGTAGGAAGAAGAAGAAGAAGAAGAAGAAGAAAAAGATAATTTATTCCTTCTTATTAACCCTATCAAGGAGTTCAACATTGCTAATTTTGTCTACCCATGATACTCGTAGCATTCTTCGGTAACACCAACGCTCAAAAGCTTCCAATTTTTTAATCTCTAATTGCTTCAATGTCCAGGCCTCAGATCTATACAGCAAAGTTTTAAAAACGCAGTAGCCCAACAACCTTATCCTTAGACCTATTCTTAGGTCTCGACTACATAATAGATTTTTCAAAAAATCCACGAGGAAAATAAAATTCCTGTAGCTGGCTGTATACCATAAATCACAAAAAATACAAGATCCTTTGTAAAAGATATATTTAAAAGACCCTAATAAGGGTTACATCACAAAACAAAACGTTTTCGGATTAACAAGTAATCCATCATCAGTGTTAAGCCAATAGCATGCATGCGTGAGCCACCAAAAGTTATGGGTAAAAACCCTTTAAAAGTTATAAGATCTTATATGATACTACATATTATGATTAAAATAGATGGATGTTGCAAATATTCCCAAATATTACCGAGAGCAATACAGGACTCTAACCCACGTGGATGTGATATGGGAGGGATGAACCTCACATATTGAAAATTGAATGTCAACTCGAATAAAAAAGTTCAATTTTCAATATGTGAGGTTCATCCCTCTCATATCACATCCACGTGGGTTAGAGTCCTGTGTTACCCTGGGCAATATTTAGGAATATTTGCAACAGCCACCTATTTTAATCATAGTATGTAGTATCATATAAGATCTTATAACTTTTAAAGGGTTTTTACCCATAACTTTTTGGTGGCTCACGCATGCATGCTATTGGCTTAACACTGATGATGGATTACTTGTTAATCCGAAAACGTTTTGTTTTGTGATGTAACCCTTATTGGGTTCTTTTACATATACCTTTTACAAAGGATCCTGTATTTTTTTATAGATTTTTCATTTTCACAAATTTTGCCCTTGCTATTTTTATAGGGCTTTTAATCTCTTGTGTTTGGTAACCAAGGAAATTGGAAAAATTTTAAAACGACTCTGTTTAACGTATGTATGGAATATGTTATAAGAAAAATGTCGGTTAACCCACATTATTTTGATAAAAATTGTGAAGAGATTTTAATATATGCAGACGATGTAAACTTAATGGAATGAACTGCAAAAGAGATCACAGAACTTTAGGTGGAGCTTGAAGAAAATGCGAAAGAAATAGGGCTAGCCGTCAAAGTAGATAAAACTAAAGCCCTCATACAAACCCTAAGAAAATTGAGGACAGCAGCGAGGAGGAGAAAAACAGAATAGGTTCATGCCTGCTAACAAAGCATACTCTATGTCGCAGGTGTTTAAATCCAAACACATCCATGGGGAAGTAAAGTTCAAAATGTATAAAACCAGCATACGATCCATAGCAACATATGGCGTAGAACCATCAATTTTAATCATGACAGAAAAGGCAATAAACCTTATTAATACTTGTGAAAAATATTAAGAGGGATATTGGGACCCATCTGTGACAATGGTATGTAGAGAATACGGTTTAACCACGAGTTATACTAATATTACAAAGAACCCTATATATCAAATTATGCAAAATACACAGAATATACTGGGCACCTTATAAGAATGGATAATTACACAACCCTTAATAGAACGCTTAGTGAAAGTATTCTCGGAAGGCGGCCAGTATAGTACCTTCTTCAAAGGTAGAATATTGCAAAACTTCTAAATTTTAATGAACCGCTTGGATTGACATGAAGTTTGGCATACACATAGCTAACCAGTCAAAGAAAAAAAGTGATATTGTGCCGATGTGTGCTTTTGCGCTAGGGGTAAGTTTTACCCCCTTTTGGGGGTGAACAATATATGTTCTAAATAAGTCCGGAAATGGATAAAATGACTAATTCTAAGCAACTTTTGTTCTATAAAGTTTTTTCACCAAAATAATACTTTTTGAGTTATTTGCGAGTGAATATGTTAATTTTTCTACAAAAAAACACGTTTTCAGACGGTTTTTCGCAAATAACGCAAAAAGTAAGTATTTGGTCGAACAAAAATCTTATCAAAAATATAGAACGTGAAAAGTTGAAAAACATGTTGTATATAATTAGGTCACTATACCTAGTAGAAGCAGAGTTATAGCTAATGAAAAATAGGTTCATATTCATCAAATTCCAAATCGAATATTTTAACGTGCCATGACCAAAAAACGAAGCACTTTTTTGGGGAAAACTCATTTTAGTTTTTTAATGTGTTTAAAAAATGCCTATTTTTGTTTTTTAATAAAATTTTTTAGCATCAAAAGTAAACAAGTTACGCTCAAAATGAAGTTGGTCCTTGTTTTTGGTAAGAAATCGGGAAAATCACCCCCTAATTAGCATTTCATGAACTTAATAATTGTTACCACTTCACAAGTTTTTTACTCGAATATGTATTGATCATATGACCTGTAAGTTTCATCGGTTCAAAGTCCTTATTTTTGAAAGAGCTGTAGTTAAAAGGGCTTGAACGAGTCACTTATCACGAGTGTATGCAAATTTAGAAACTCCGAATCTTAACCAATTTTTGTCTTACAGAAAAACAAAAGAATATAAAATATTCAGAAAAGTAAAGACGACTTTTTTATTGTTTAAGATTTTTGGTATCTCTAACAATTTTTAAGTTATTTTGAAAAAAGGCATTTTATTCAAAATTAAAATTTTTAAAAATTTTACTTTGAAACCAAATTTTTTCAAAAATAAGCACTTCGAATCGATGAAACTTACTGATCATATAAACACAACATATAGGCTATTGAATATGTTCAAAATAAGAGAGTTAAAAGGAACTACAACGGTAACGGGATTTTATTGTCTCATATAGTCAATGGACCTCTAAATTTGAAAAAACCGCTGGGTGCTACCATTTAAATGGGTGCGTTTTTGAGAAATGGCTGAATTAGTCCCTAGGCGCAGGGTGAATTAGGGTGAGTGCTATGCACTTTTGGTACAAAGACGTCTACAGAAAAATTGTTCCAGGTTAAATTTAATATCGAAATATTACAATTTAAAGTCAAAAATATTTTTATTTAGAAAAATATATTCAAAAGAAAAGCAAAAAAACAACACGAAAGAAAGCAATTTTTTTTGCCCCATAACTTTTTTCCACGGAGATATAGGTATAGACATTGCTTCAGCAAAAAATAACTTCTATCCTTTCTCTTTAAAATTACGTTTAGTAGAAGTCTCTAGGATTTATATTTTCCGAAATAGGATTTTTCAAAATTCGCCGCTCACGGCATTTTTGGGCTATTTTCCCCATTATTTCACAAACATTGTTCTGTAACTTTTTTTACGCATTTCTAGGTATACGCAAAGACTTTTTTCTTGTACACTTAGGAATATACGTTGTATAATAGAAAACAGCATATTTTCTTTACTTTAAAATGGGGTATTCCAAAAAAATCTAGGACTATTTTTAAACAAGATATCCGTAGGATGACCAAGAGTATCCGTAATTTGAAAAAAATTAAAAATTTTTTATTTTTTTTTTTCAATAAGAAGAATATAATTGCATATTATAATATAATTATTAATTCCAAATAATTTTTCTTAATAACAATTTTCGATATTATTTCGTACACTATTAACAAATTTTTTTATCTGATTGCATTCTAGGTTTTACACTAGGCAGAGCATTTTATAAAGAATAACTTTTTTCATAAAATTAATACTAAAAAAGTTTTCCATATGGTTCCAACTATTGCATGTTTATATGTCACAGTTTAAAAAAGTATATCTTGTTTAAAAATAGTCCTAGAATTTTTTACAGTACACCATTTTAAAGTAAAGGAAATGATCTTTCGTTTTTATTACACAATGTATATACCCAAATATACAGTAAAAAAAGTTATAATGAGAAATTTAAAAATAATTGTAAAATATATTAAAAATCATTAAAAGTAAAAATTTTTGAAAAACTCAAATCTTGCTCAAATATAGCCATACTGCCTTCTACGATACAACATTTTAAAGATAATTGACTTCTCTTTCTACCAAATTTACCACTGCGTATACCTAGAAATGCGTAGAAAAAAGTTACAGAACAATGTTTGCGAAGTAACAAGGAAAATATCCCAAAATTACTGTGAGTGGCGAAATTTGAAAAATCATATTTTGAAAAATGTAAATCGCAGGGACTTCTTCCAAACGCCATTTTAAAGAGAAAGTATCTAAGTTTTTTACGTGAAGCAATGCTTACACCTATATCCCCGTGGAAAAAAGTTATAGGACAAAAAACAAAATTGCTATCTTTCATGTTTATTTCTTGTTTTTCTTTTGGATATATTTTTGTAAAAAAACATGTTTTTGACTTTAAAATGTGATATTTCGATAGTAAATTTAACCTGGAACAATTTTCCTATAGACGTGTTTTCACTAAATGTGCATATAACTCACCCTAATTCGCCCTGTGCCTAGGGACTAATTCACCCCTTTCTCAAAAACGCACCCATTTAAATGGTAACATTCCGCGGTTTTTTCAAACATAGAGGTCCATTGACTATATGAAACAATAAAACCCTGTTAACGTTGTAGTTCCTTTCTAAAATACATAATCAATATCCTAAGAAGTACAGTTACTTGTGAAGCGGTAACGATTAATTTCATTTAAGTTGCTAATAATTGGGGGGTGATATTCGTGATTTTTTTTTTGCCAAAACAAAAGGGACTAACTGTATATTGAGCGTAACTTGCTTACATTTGATGCTAGAAATTTTTTTATAAAAACAGAATTCAAGCTTTTTTTAAACACTTTAAAAAAGTTTAATGTGTTTTCCCCAAGAATGTTTCATTATTTGGATATTTCACATTGAATTATTCTATTTGGAATTTTTCGAATATGAACCTATTTTTCATTAGCTATAACCCTGTTTTTGCTAGGTATAGAGACCTAATGTATTGTATACACCGTTTTTTTCACTTTTTTATAGGCTATAGTTTTGCTACGAATATTTTTTCGACAAAATGCTTACGTTTTGAGTTATTTGCGAAAAACCGTCTAAAAACGTGGTTATTTTGTTGAAAAATGAACATATTTACTGGCAAATAACTCGAAAAGTATTGATTTCTTCGAAGACCAAGGAAGAGGTGGGTAGACGAAGCAGTGCCAGATTTAGGGTACTTGCGGCCCTAGGCCAAATTACCCCGAGCGGCCTCCAATAAGTTCACGATTATTATAATATAATAATAATAATTAAAACGTTTATTTTAATTTTGCTTTTTAAAATTCGTAATACAAAGTATAACATAAATGAAGGAATCCGGACTTAAATAGGTTGAAATGTATTCACTAATTAAATTGTAACGTTACAAACGTCACATCTTTGATATTTTATTTTTAAATAATTATTTTATCTTATTTTCTTTAATATTTCATTAATCATTATCTTCTTCTATTTGGTTTACCCATTTTCCCCTTTAATAAAAATCGGTTGGCGCTCGTTCTGTAATAGGCAACCCTATTTACATTGTATCATCTCTTGTGTTCCATGTTCGTGATATTTCGTCCAAGGTTCGTTGTCATGTCATTTTAATGACAGTGACAACCCCCATATCTCATTCTCAAAATGGAAGTGGAAATGTTTTAAAAAGCAGAGTAGCTCCAAAATGAAATCATTTCTATTTCAACAAATCATCTTCCTCTTGGGGTGAGTTACAAACAGTTTTTTTAAATAATTTCTTACAGTCATTATATTCTATCTAACCTAACTTCCAATGTCAGACCATGTGTTCTAATATTTTAGTTTCAAATCTTTTTAATTTACATGTGTTTGATTTCTATATTTCTTTTCATCTATTAATATGCACGTTTGGTAATCAGAATTTTAACTATTCTCATCTAAATTCTATGTAATTTACCCTTGCCAATTACTATTTCTGAATACTATTTGGCAAAGGTATATTTTGGTTTTTCTTCTTGATGATTGATATGTGTCTCTGTTTTATAGTTTTTTTGGAAAGAGATCAACCTTTTCCTCTTCGGGAACTTAAGCCTCACATCACCGGTGATGCACACTTGAAGGCGAAGACAATGACATCCAGACTGCACAACCACCACCTCTAGCTGCAGGGGCCTTGGGCCGAAGATCCGCCCAGGCCTACGAGAAGTCTACAACAGCAGTAACATACGACATCAAGAAGATACCATCAGCTACCAAAAGCCATAAGTATAATCCAGAATTGTTAGTTTTTGGCAAGAATTTGAATACATTTGTTAATGCAATTTACAAGTCATTTTATTTATTATATCTTTATGAACAATAAACATGATTAGTTAAAAACTATGTTTTGTTTGCTTCCATTCCAATTTTCATAGTTCATGTCTGAGGTTAGGACAAGACGAACACACACCTGAGTGACTGAGCTAAGCTAAGGGTGTAACGATGGCTATCTTGGTTAGTTGAGGTAATATTTTCGAATATTGTTTCAATTAGCTGGGGTAGTCCATCGCGCTTTTTCGTTACAAAATAATCTTGGTTTGCAAATTTGGCTAAAACCCCCAAAACAGCCCTAACAATAATTTCTATATTTATAGAAGTTTCGAAAAAGAAAATTTATAGAAAGAATTCTATATTTATAGAAGCCTTTGAGATGTTGGTTTTTCGAAGGATGCTGAAGATCCTTTGGACACATCACATTACCAACAACGAGGTACTGAGAAGAATGGAGACTGAGAGAGAACTCCTAAATATTGTTAAAAACAGAAAAAGGAGTTATCTAGGACATAATTTACAGAGGAGAAAAATACAACTTTTTACGACTCATAATGGAAGGGAAAGTGGAAGGAAGAAGAGGTTCAGGAAGAAGAAAATGCTTCTGGCTGAAGAACGTGAGAGACTGGACAGACATGGACACACATTCGATACTAAGAACCGCTCAAGATAGAGAACAATTTACTGTAGTTATAGCCAACCTTCAGTAATGGAGAAGGCACCTTAAGAAGAAGATAGAAAATATATAATTAAAAATGTTAGCAAACCGCAGTTATTTGTAAAATTATTAATATTGCTAAAATTATTATATTATAAATTAGTCTTTTAGTTAATTGTTAAAATTAAATGCCATTTGTTTCATTTGGGGGGAAAAGTACAGATGACAACAAAAGACTAAAAAAAGCCGAGTTGGAAAGACATAAGTGAAAGAACAAGCAAAATAATATGAACTGTACCAGTAACAGGCTACGGTACTGAAAAATCAAAATATTTAAGAATACAGCAAATAAACTTCTAGATCGTTCAATTCAATTCATTATTCTCTTATACTGAAAAACGTCAATGTCATGTTCTTAATTTGGATAAAGTTGGATTAGTGATTAACATTGACACTCACTTTACTCCATACTCATAATAAATATATCTAAACTCTAAACAATCGCTTTTCTAGCTTTTTTGGCTGCAAAATCTTTGATCAAATTTTTAAAGTCTAAGGCTTGACAAAGCTCAGCATTTGAAACCAAACTAGCCAAACTAGACAATCTAGAATCTTCGTCAGAGGTCGAGTTCCTTAAGTAGTTTTTGCTTCTTTTCAACACGCTGAATGATCTTTCTCCAGATGCGTTAGATTTCATCATGCATAGTAGAATGCGCAAAGCCGTGTCTATATTCGGAAATAATGTTGTTGACTGTTTTTCATGAATGATTTTCAGATACTCCAAAAGTGTATTTCTCGGAGGCTTGGTAATCTTGTTGTCATGAGGTTCTCTTTCTTCATCAAAGATACCTTCAACAAAGCCTTTGAATTGTACACACTCTTCTCCAAGGTCACCACCTACGTCGATTCGATACTTTTAGTCAAATTAGAAACTTTTACACTGATTTCTTCATTGGAAATTGACGATAAGTTGTTTAAAAATCCAAATTCTTCATTAAGACTGAAGTAAACTTAGGACCTTTCATTCAATTCTGAATAAAGCGTGTCAATTACAACATTGAATGTATTAATCTTTAAGTCTTCTTTGCCATTAAGGTGGGGTTCAGTGGATTCATCTTCTTTGTCTTAGCCTGGGAGAGCTTTTCTTTTCGGGCGTCTTTTTATTTCAAGGATATAGGTTTCATTTTTAGACAATACTACTTTTTCTATTTTTTTTTTCATAGGAATCAAAGTTGCCTCTTAGACTCAATGCGTACTCCTTTAGAGATTTTTATGTTGCAAGTCACATTCAAGTCTGTAGCAGTTTTTGCAATGTTTTGCTACTCTTGTCAAAACGTTGTAAAATGTCGTAGGTACCACGGATTGAGTAGAATACCCATTCTTTTATTTCAACAATTTTTTACTGATTTCAATTCAATTAGTAAAAGTTTTTTTTACCGAAAAAGTTTTTTTTACAAATCGCTGCAGCCCCCTTTTGCTTGCGGCCCTAGGCCGCGGCCTAGTCGGCCTAGTGGTAAATCCGGCACTGAGACGAAGCGAGAACCGATGCTAAAGAGATGTTGAGATGGATAACTGGAAGAGAGCAACTACGGAAAGCTTTCGACAATTTCAAGAATTTAAACCTGCAAACTGATAACTAACCGCGCCAGCGCATGACATTAATCCCTAATTATTGATTCGAACGTGGTAGAAAACTAGTCATGGACTATCTCCGCCTACAACGCTATAGTACAGTAAAATCTATTTATCTGCAACCGCGAAGAGAAGATACGACAGACGTTCGTTGAAGCGGTGCCAGTGACCTTGAAGGTTTGAGTTAAATTTGTTCAGTTATAACCATATCCATAACATCATCTAGACAATTTTTACTATCAATCAAATTTTAAGTCTAAAAAACACAATTCAACTTGAAAAAAGATTACTTAATTCAATAAATTTTAGGTCCTGTTAAGATGTAAAAGAATTTATGTACTTACTAAAGTATCCCATAAAATGCACCAACTCGTATAATATATCAGTTTTGGCTCCAGGACCTCCTCGTTTCATGTGACAGGAAAAGGCCACTGGTTTCTCCTCTTCGGACGGATTAAGTACATTGTATAGACTAGAGTGCTCTTCTTCGCTTGTAAGTTCATATATTGTCATCTTCAGTATGTCCTTCTGAAATTTTAGAAAGAAACCGTTTACTCTAAGCTAAAACACAAATTCTTTGATACGTGACCCTGAATTTTTCTTTTCAGAAACACCTACATATATATTTTTAAAATAATTTAACTATAACATAGTTTTTAATTTTTTTTATACAGCGTGTCCAATTAAGTCGGTATCATATGGGAAACCTTTTTATTCTTAGTTTTATGAAAAAAATTTATTACTTATAGAAAGTTGTGCATGGTCTAAAACTTAAAATACAACCATCAGCTATCAATTTTTTTAATCCGTATACGAGGTATGTCAAAAAATATGAATTTTACTTAAGAGTAAAGTAGCTTTATTTTTCACAATACTGAAAATTATTTTAATGAAAGGTTGTTAAGAATTAAGAACTATATTTTAATATGCAATTTCATCCTTCTAATTGAAAAAAAAATTGAATTCTTTTTATGGATGAACAACATTATTTTCAGTTATTTAAATTATGATAACTGTTTTATTATTAATTTTACGAAAAAAATGTATACTTTGTAAAAAGTTCTGAATGGACAAAAGCCTTGAATGCAACCATCTAATATCAAATTTGATCAATTTTATACGAGGTGTACATATGTCAAATAAGATGAATTTCGATGAAAAATAAAGTACCTTTATAGTTCATAATATTTCAATAAGAAGGATGTAATTAGTACATACTGAAACATAGTTTTTAATTCTAAATAACTTTCCATAATCACAATTTTCAATTTTGTGAAAAATAACGGTATTTTATTTAAGTACTCTTATGTGAATTCATATTTTTTTATATACCTCATATAAAATTGACAAAAATTTGATATAAGATGGTTGTATTTTAGGTTTTGACTATGCAGAAAATTTTATACAGAATAACTGTTTTTCGTAAAATTAATAATAAAAGAGTTATTATAATTGAAATAACTAAAAATAATGTTGGTTATACATAATTCAAAAACAAATTCAAATTTTTTTTTTCAAAGGATGAAATTGCATACTAAAATATAGTTCTTAATTCCAAACAATTTTTCATTTTCATTATACCAATTTTCAATATTGTGAAAAATAAAGTTACTTTACTCTTGAGTAAAATTCATATTTTTTGGCATACCTCGTATACGGCTTAAAAAAATTAATAACTGATGGTTGTATTTTAAGTTTTAGACCATGCACAACTTTTTATAAAGAATAATTTTTTTTTCATAAAACTAAGAATAAAAAAGTTTCCCATATGATGCCGACTTAATTGGACACGCTGTATAATATAGGTGTTTCTGTATTACCTGGTAAAAAGGCAAGGAAACGAACATTGATGCAAAATGATGGGCAAAAACTAAGAAGAAAAGAAACCTGTAAGGTATGATCTTCCAAGCAATATAGCATCATTGGAACCGATAAAATCTGTTGTGCCACTATCATGCTAATTACTTTTATTCTATTAAGAGGATGGGTACGTATTTTCGGCTACAATGCTATTCAAATGGGGATTTATTTTTTTCGAATCCTGTGAAAACTAATAAGTATTTTTAAAAAATTTAAACGCAGAATGAAAGATTACGTTATTGGCGAGGGCCGAAAATCCCTGAGAACTTCTATAATGTTTATTTTGATAAGTTACAGGGGTGAAAACCTAAGAGAAAATTTAATGTGATATTTAATTTAAAATATCTCATTCAAAATAAACTTTTTATTTATTCTAAGGGACTTTAGGCCCTCGGTAATAATATAGTCTTTCATTCTGCGTTTAAATTTTTTAAAAATATTTATTGGTTTTTTCAGGATTCGAAAAAAATGAACACAATGTCCGTGGTAATATTTCCAAATCTATCTTTGTCATAAAACGCACTCAGTCGAATAGAATATTGTCAGCATACTGTCAGTCAGACAGTGACAATCAGTGACAATTTTAAATATTTGACATGACATCGGGAATATTTTGAGTTGTTGATTAAATAATATTGATATATAGTGTATTTGATAAATAATTGATTTAAGACGTGAACTTAATAAAAAGTTATTTACTGTGTATTATTTGTGGAAGATCCAAGTAGAGAATATATCAGGATAATATATTTTCTACGGTCGTACTAAAAGAGCCACTTTCACGCACGCATTTCGTTTCCAAAAGTTGTACTTTCCCGCACGGCGTGCGTGAAAGTGAAATACCTTGTAATACGGCATTATAATAGTTTATAATACATGCAATAAACTAATATTTAGATATTATTTACTAATTTATTTCAAATTTATCTTATTGTGTTCATGTTTTAATGAAATTAGCGCGATAATTCGATGAAATAAAATTATTTTGACAAAATATTTAAAAGTCAGATCAGTAAACAATTACAATGGTTTTGAATCGTCGTCATGGAAACCAATATCGTCGTCGTGGTAACCCATTATATACTCAAAGTTTGGTTTTGATAACCTTGTCAAAGAATTAATTTGTGTATTTTCACTCCTAAATAAAAATTGATACAATTCTATTTTTTGTGGCTTTTTTCCAAACGTACAGCCCTAGAAAAAATATTGTTCCTAACTCATGCGGAAAGTGTCTTCCCCGCTCTCGACTGCTTGCCCGAACTCCGCTATCGCATCGTTCGGATCAACGGCAGTCTCGTGCGTGGAAGTATCTCTTTCCGCACTAGTTAGGAAAATAACTATTCTCTGATCCAAGTATTTTGTTGTTAAAGATGTTCAAAATTGTATGCGTTCCATAATAATATATTATTAAAAAATCACTTAAATACTTTTCCTCTTTTCTCGATTGAGTATTAGTTTTTGTTGCACATATAAATTATTACAATCACTGAATACATAGTTAATGAAAAAATTATCACATTTATTAACTCAATTAATAATTTGCAATTATAAAAATAACAGTTATCCAAGAACATTCAAAAGACATCTCTTTAAATTAATGATGACATTTTCAAGTAGTTCTGAAGCTATTTTCTTGTGGCATTTTTTATAATAAATTACTTTTAATGGGAAATAAGCCACAATTTTACCAAAAAAATGATTTTATTAACGTTTCGAAGCCCAAATCGGGTTTCGTTGTCAAAATACAAAATACTACTGATTTTAGTATTTAGTAGTATTTTGTATTTTGACAACGAAACCCGATTTGGGCTTCGAAACGTTAATAAAATCATTTTTTTTTGGTAAAATTGTGGCTTATTTCCCATTAAAAGTAATTTACTTTCAAGTAGAATGACATTCTAGTAATGTTTACATATCCATACCAGTGTGAATTTTACTACACGTAATTTGCCGTGTAAAGACAGAAAAAGTAGGGATACCCGTAACATATTTGCGAATTATGTACCGATGGCCTTAAGATCGACAAAAAAGAAAAGTTATAAAATTCCATTTTCAAAAAAGGAAAATTGTTTCAAAATTTGCTTTCTCCTAACGAGTTTGTTTCAAAACTTACTTTCTCCAATATTTTGTTACAAGACTCGTTTTCTCCAAACAAAAATGCCAATTATTATATTATTTTTCTCAACTACATTTTTCTTGTTTGAAACATTTTTTTCTACGTCGTACACATCCTTGGAAAATCGATCTTTTTCATTTCTCCCTAATAGGAGATTTTAGAGAGAAGCCCGGTGTAGGAGTTGTAAACTTTCTTGAATCTTTTTGGGGTCCCAAAATTGACCCAAAATCCAGTTTACTTATCTCACTTTTAGAGATCAAATTTCTGACTACTGGACTAAAATAATTTAATAATAGTCCAGTCAGGTTAGACGAATAACAGGCCTAACCTTGTATTATGAGCTGCCCCAAATTTTATTTTTCTAATCTTTAGGGAGGGTCAATATTAGTATAAATTTAAAATCTCGACTGAATTTCACCCTTGCGTTAGCCGCCATCTTGATTTTAAACGAGAACCGTTTTTGCTCAGTATCTCCGCCATTTTCAATTTTTTGACAAAAAGTGTAGAAACTAAAATTGTTGAAAATGCGATTTTCTATAATTCCATATATTATAATTTTTTTTGTGCGGTCGATATTTTCCGAGTTATGAGGGGAAAATAGTGAGAGTTGGAGCATAATTATTGAATTATTGAATTATCTTGTTTATTATTAGTTTTACAACTAATATGTACCCATACAAAAATGAAGAGAATTAAATTCTACACAATCTTGGTCTCTTTCATTTTTTTGCTGAAATTAATATTTAAGGTAGTAAGTATGCGGTAATGGCGCGAGCGTAAGACCGGATTGATTTTATAGCAATTGTTTTTGTTCAATATCTACGCCATTTTCAACTAAAATTGTTCAAAATAAAATTTCCTACAATTTCTTTTTAAAATTTTTTTTCATGCGGTTGATATTTTCCGAGTTACTTGGAAAAATAGTAAAAAGTGGTGGGGGAACCATAATTATTGAATTTAATTTTGTTTCCGAGCTGCCCCAAATTTTATAATTATATCCTTTAGCAGAGATCAATAGTAGTGTAAATTTAAAATCTCGACTGAATTCCGCGGTTGCATTAGCCGCCATATTGATTTTAAATGAGAACTGTTGTTGCTTAATATCTCCGCCATTTTCAACTTTTCAACCTAAATTGTGGGAAAGAAAATTGTTGGAAATGCAAATTCCTACAATTTCTTTGGCACAATTTTTGTATACGATCAATATTCTCCGAGTTAAGGGGGAAAATACTGGAAGCGGAGGGGAAGCATAATTATTGAATTGTCTTATTTATTATTAACTTAACGACATAATTGTACATAAACAAAAATAAAGAGAATTATATTTTATACAATTTTTGAAACTTCCAATGAAACATCAACCAAACTAAGTATATAAAAGACATAAAAAAGACATTATATGCATTAAGTTCACTTAATTTTATTAAGTAGCGGGTTTGATTGGTTGAATTTGTCTGTCGATATTTTAAGTTTTATCTCAGCTAATATATCGTGATGTTTCAACAATTTTTTTTTTAATTTTGGACCCTGTTGGGTTTCCCCCCTTGTAGACCCGCCACTGGTTCTCTCGAAAAATTATAGTAAATCGTAATTGCAACAATTTCAGTTCTTACACTTTTTGTCGAAAAGTTGAAAGTGGCGGAGATATTTAACAAAAACAATTGCTACAAATTCAATCAGGTCTTACGCTCGCACTTTTACCACATACGTACTACCTTAAATATTGATTTTATCAAAAAAATGTACGGCATCAAAATTATACAAAATTTAATTATCTTCATTTTTGTGTAGGCATATATTTGTTGTAAAACTAATAATAAACGAGATAATTCAATAATTCAATAATTATGCTACAACTGTCGCTATTTTCCCCTCATAACTCGGAAAATATCGACCGCACGAAAAAAATTATAATAAATGAAACTATAGAAAATCGCATTTTCAATAATTTCAGTTTCTACACTTTTTGTCAAAAGTTGAAAATGGCGGAGATATTGAGCAAAAACGGTTCTCGTTTAAAATCAAGATGGCGGCTAACACAACGGCGGAATTCAGTCCAGATTTTAAATTTATACTAATATTGACCCTCCCTAAAGATTATAAAAATACAATTTGGGGCAGCTCCTAATGCAAGGTCAAATGCTATCCCGACTGGGCTATAAGGTTTTTAATGTGTTGTAAATATGTGTTATGTGTGCCTAGCTGACTACGAAATCGGTCCACTTCAGGGGACATGTAACTAATGAGTACAAGCTCTTAGAGGAGTTGGGCGATTTTACGGTCCCTTGAACACATACGCAAGTAGGTTATCACATTTAAGGTGTGCTTTCTCAACAAATCGAAAGAAAAATATTTAATTATTGTTTATCGGCTATCCTACATCATATTAGACACAGTACTTGTGATTATGTTCAAGGTGGTGTAATAACTGTGCTATATATTTATTGTGGTAAAGTCGAAGACCAATATACAGGGTGTTTAAATAATTACAATTGATTTTTCAGACACTGCTAAATTTCCAAACCAAACTGTCTTTTAAATCATCGACTTAGCATCCTCCTCCTCCCAAGTGCTTTCTCTATTGAGGTTGGCGATCAATATGGCATATTTATCTCTGTTCTGGGCTTGATGAATTAAGTGATTTCCTGATGAAATCAGAAAACCCACTTCGCTCTTATCGACCTAGAAAAAGCTTATGATAGTGTACCCATAATAGAACTATGGAAGTCAATGAAATACATCGGTATTGATGGAAAACTCATACAAGCAACTAAAATGTTATATGCGACCACTAACATCAGAATCAAAAATGGCAAAAATTTCACTGAGGCATTTAATACTTTAAAAGGCATCCGACAAGAATGTCTTCTATCTCCCTTTCTCTTTAAAATATACCTTGACCAATCCTTACAGAGGTGGACAAAAGCAGTAAAACCGATGGGACTGAAAGTGGGAGACGACTCCCTATTTACATTATACTTTGCGGACAACCAAGTTGTTATAGCCCAAGATCAAGATGACTTAAGCTATATGATAGGGAAGCTAAATAAACATTACCAACAGGCAGGATTAGTAATAAATATGGACAAGTCAGAATACTTCACTAGTGTGAAACGAAGACATTGAAAACCGACCATTGGAACAAGGACATATTGTTGGTGTGAAACAATACAAATATTTGGGAGCTATATTTAACAAACGAGGAAATAGTGAAGATGAAATACAACGTAGGATCAATAAAGGTTGAGGCATCACTAGATCCGTCAATTCAATTTTATGGGACAAAGATATCAGGAAGGAAACAAAGAGAAGAATATATGAAAGTATAATGAAGAGCGCTACAATCTACGGTGCAGAAGTTTGGGACATAAGTGCAAGAAATAAAAAGAAGCTACTTAGTACAGAAATGGACTTTTTGAGGAGAGGTTTTCAGGTTTCGAGATTAGAACATGTAAGAAATGAAACAATTAGAGAACAATCAAGTATATTCAAATGGGAAATAAGCCACAATTTTACCTAAAAATGATTTTACTAACGTTTCGACGCCCAAGTCTGGAGGGACAATATTCAGGAGGCAATGGATTAAAGGCAATTAGATGAAGTATTCATTTGTATTTTGACAACGACACCCGACTTGGGCGTCGAAACGTTAATAAAATCATTTTTAGGTAAAATTGTGGCTTATTTCCCATTTGAATATACTTGATTATAAAAATGCCACAAGAAAATAGCTTCAGAACAACAATTAGAGAACACATGAAGGTGGAAAAAACTATAATAGACGATATTGAAAAGAGACAGTTGACATGGTTCGGTCACGTTAAAAGAATGAATGAGACTCGCTGGCCGAGAGAAATATTAGAGTGGGCCCCACCGGAGAGAAGAAAAAGAGGACGACCACGGAGAAGCTGGAGGGACAATATTCAGGAGGCAATGGATTAAAGGCAATTAGATGAAGATATGTTTTACGATAGAAAAAATTGGAAGCTGGGTATGAAGAGGTGACGACAGTCGTAGAAATCCATTATATATATACCTTCGATTTTGCCTTCTAATATTACCTGGAGGTGCTCAAATTCCTTATGGCGCATTATGTGTCCTAGATATAACGTCTTTCTAATTTTGATTGTATTGACCAGATGAGCACATGTGTTCATTATTTCCAGTACTTCTTCATTTGTAGTTCTGCTGGTCCAGTTATTATTAACATTCGGCGGTACATCCACATTGTGAATGAATTCAGTTTGTTGACGTCATATTGTTTTATTGCCGAGGTCTTACAGCCACACATAACACTTTATTGTTCTCAATCTTATTGTGACTGATAGGTTGGGGTTCAATGCGTCTTTTAATTTCTTTTGAATGGCCTAGCTGACTATTTTGCTCTGTGCTCAGGTACATGAAACTTTGGGAACTCTGAAGGGTGATACCATTTATTTGTATGTTGGGTATAATTAATTTACTAATGGGGATTCTTGTGGAATACCATGATTTTGGTTTTGGAAAACTTAATGTCCAAGCTTCATCATCATAGTCATTAACATCTTAGTAGATGTGTTGTGGTTCATAATTGGGCTTCAGCAGCTCGGACAGTTTGATTGATAATATTTCTCCACTGGTCGCGGTCATCAGTTACATATATTGCCTCAGTATACTGTTTGTTGAGAAGCTTTTTAGTAATGTCCGCCCATCGCTGTGGAGATCTTCCGCGTTGGCGTTGAGTCTGAGGCCTTCCTTGGACCACCAACCGCTCTATTTTGTGATCACTCCGATGGATATGACCAAAGAACTTTAAAATTCTAGAGTAAACGGTACTGGAGAGACGCTGTCCGGTTTAATTTCATCCAGAACCGAGACATTTGTACGGCGAGCCGTCCATGGAATTCGAAGCAGGCGTCTCCATGTCCACATTTCAAAGGCGTCTATACGTCGTCTATCTGATTCTTTGACTGTCCATGTCTCGCATGCATAGTAAAATATGGAAAAGACCAGAGTTGAAACGAGTCTCTTTTTGTTTGTCATAGTAATGTGACGATCACGCCAGACCCTGTTTAGTTCACTCATTGCTGCTCTTGCTAGTTGAATGCGTCTTCTAATTTCTTTTAGTCCAAGCTTAGACCGTGACTTTCTTCTGATATGTTCATCAATATTTTAGTTGGTCTTCTGTTTCCGCTAATATTACGGTGTCATCGGCATATCTTACATTGTTAATGATGATTCCATTTACTCTGGTACCTTAAGGGCAATCTTTTTCATCAGGACTTGATTCTTCAGACGTTGCTGAATTTCCAAACCAAACTGTCTTTTAAATCATCGACTAAGCATGCATTTTTCTTATCTGAGTATATTTTCATCCAGATACACAAACACATACAGTGCTAGCCAAAAGTTTCCTCCTCTCTCGTATCTTTTAAACGGTTATACTTATAGTGAAATTTGAAGGGAGGAAATAAACGGATGTAGGCTTCTCAACTAGTCATAACAGTGACGTAATAGTCATAGATGGCGTTACAAAGCCACTCTAACCGATAATTTTAAATGGGACTTTATGGCAAGTGATATCTCGTTTGAAAGATATTGAACAGAGCCTATTCAATCATAATAATTTTGTTTGGGTGTAAGCTGATTTTTATGAATAAATTAAATACTAAAATAGTCGTGAAAATGAAGCTGAAAAAATGGCAAAACCTCGCAATTTTTTCGTCTAGCATCGATTTGTACAAAAATTTGGGTTTAGGCTCACTACACCCTCTAGTTCATTTTCTATATTGAGCTGCTGTACGCTTTTGGTTTTTTAAGGGTGAAAACTACCCCTAATTGTAAAAAATTATAAAATAACATTTTAAACTTCAATATTGTCAACATTTGGTTATTATTAGTTACATAATGATTGTTTTATGCTTTAAGATATACTATCATATTATTTCAACCCTTAAAACCACCCTCGTTGGAGCTATATATAAAAACTTTCCTTATCCTAAAAGAATAATTTCGGCTTGCATCGATTTACATAAAAATTTGGGTTTACGATTATCTTACCCTGTACTTCATATTCCATATCATGCTTAAGGGCGTTGATTATTTTTAGGGGTGTAAGCTACCCCTTATTGTCAAAAATTATATAAAAACATTGTAAACTTTATTATGGGTAAAATTTGGTTTTGATTGGTTAAATAGTAATTGTTTTATACTTTAGGATATATTTCAACCCTTAAAAACCACCCTTAGTAACATTAGAGTTATTATAAATAGATATTTTAATAGATCTATACAGAAAAAAAAAGAAGAATTAAATAATTACAAAAACATTTATTTGCACAAAAATACGAATTCACAAATATGTACAAATACAAATACAAATAGTTTTTTAGTCATATTTCAGTATACGAACCGGTTCTGTGGTATTATACATTAGGGTGGAACGAAAAATTCGAAGTCATTATTTTTTATGGGGCTAGTGCGAAAAAGTTGTGTTTTGATGTATAATTAAACTGTAAAAAATCTTTTTTGTATTGGACCCTATCTTCAGGTTCCATATTAAATTTAAATTTTTGGAAATAACAAAAAAAATAAAATTTTAAAAATTTATTTTTTGTCAGTTCTTTGAATCTAAATAATTGTTTTATGATACAATATACATTTTAAGATTGGTATTCTGATTTTGTTTTAAAAAACGGCATAATATTTCTAGACTGCAACCTTGAACGACTAAAGCCATCCCTTGATTCTGGTCCACAAACAGCAGATGATGCTTCAGTTACTAACTTAACAGTTCTTTCCACGGATTTTATATGACAAGAGCAGTTTAAGACACCTATGTTGTTGTAATTCCCAGAATCAATCATATCCCTTACATCTTCATTTGAAATATATTTTAGCAAAGGAGGAGCCGCAGCCGTGACTTTGAATCCAGAAATAGAAATTAAGTCATTATAATCTGCAGCACTAAAATTTAATGTTGGTATTTTCAATCTCCGGATCTTTTTTTCTTTCTGAATTTCTGTAGCTTTCGGTACTCTGCGTAGTCCTAGCTCCCGTATATGTTTTCGTTCATCTTTCATCATACCGAGTAATACATTTTCGGGATGGGCAAAATAAGCATTCCTTTGGATAACGGCATCGACAATTTTTCTTTGGTCAACTGGTAGAAATCGTGAATAATGGATCATTTGCCATAAATGTTTTGAACCATCAGAATAGCTAGGATACAGTTTTATATAAAACCAAACTGGTGCATACACTTTTTGGATGAAACTTACTAACATAATTAATTGGTGGCTGGGATATTCAGTTCCAACATACAATCGAAACAACCGATTATCAACTGTCAGCCACCTTGCGTATATTTTTCCAGGTTTTTTAAGACTCAAATCATTAGGACATTTTCCCGCAGCAACTGCTTGACTGATTTAATACAAGTATTTCTGATCGGTACTAAGGTCTGTTGTGTCTAATAATATTGCTAGGTTGTTTTCTGTTGCGACAAAATCGACAACAGCCTTCTCTTCACAGCGTTCCAGAAGTTTTCCTATTGGCCCTGAAAAACCAAGTGGTCCACTGGTGCGTCCATCTGTGCGCCCAACTGTTGAATTAAAGCACGTAGAGCCCGTAGAGGTAGCTCATTGCAATGAAATAAGCATACTAGCCATTGAAGTGAAGTGCCGCAGTATTTGTGACGTAGATGGTTGGACTGTAACTGTTGACAAAGGAGCAATGAATTCTTCTTCATGATCATCTGCATCAGAAGAATTTGAGTCAGACAAGCTGCTACTTACGGAAGGATTAGAGGAATCAATGGTACATGCTTTAAGAACAATTTCGTCAGTACTTACAATATTTTTGAGAACTTGCCTTTGCCTTCATGGTTCTTTACATTTTCTTCCTTATTCCTGCAGATGCTGCAATATCCACCGGTCCAATTGCCATTTTTCGACAGGATCGTTGATCTTGAAGACAAATTCACTTATTTTGTGATACTTTCTTGATTTTATCACAAGTACACACACAAATTTCCAGTCATGTTGCACTGGCAAGCCGCGATATTCAATAACTTTTTACACTCCTTTCGAAACTGGCAAATCTTTTCTATTTATGAATCAGATGCTTGCTGAGTTTTTGTGTATCTATCACTTAAGATTTTGATACTCTGTATAAAAATATTTTTAATCATATCTTGAATGCACTTATGCGATAATGTTGGAGTAGAAGCTTTTATTCATATTTGTTCTACTTTCGTTGCAACGGTATTCAAGACGTCGCGTCGGCCATATATGGACCTTTATTATTATTTGTCAACTTAAGTTTATTACGAGTAAAGAGAAAGCACTTTAGAATGTCACACTTAGTTGGTAAAACACGATCATTGAAATTTGATCAAAGCCATATTGATTTTTTCGACAACTGTAATTTTTTTGTTTTTTCATTTTTCAAATCCAATATGGAACCTCAAGATATTTTTTTATTTCAAAATGCTCTCGCACCAATTGTTTTAATCACCTGACACAACTTTTAAACGATAGCCACAATAATTTTTCTTTTCTTTTATTTTTTTGACCTTTTTCGTTCCACCCTATTATACATACATTGAAAATTATCCATAAGCGGACTATCCGAATTTTTCGAAAAAAAAATTTGTTTTATAAACATAGCTTCTTTATTTTTGGCGTTAAAAAGTTTTTTCAAAAATGACTTTGTAGGATTTTTGAAGAGCTATAAGACCGTGAAATTTAAATTCCGTAGATCCCTTACTTTTTAATTAGGGTGGGTTTAAATGGCACGAATAAGAGGGTGTTTGCTCGTAAATAAAGGTTTTAAACAGCTATATCTCGCTAAATGTTCATTGTAATAAAAATCTGGGCACACGGTGATTTTAGTTAATAAAAAAGCTACAATTTAGTAGTCAACAGTATTTTCGAAGATATTTTGAAGTAAAAGGTGAAAAATGGGAAATTCCAAAAAATTAATTTTTTTTAAAACTCCAATTTTTCTAATAATAGGCCTTTTAAATAGGTCAAGCTTCTTGGATGTATTGATAATATAAACATAAAAGGAATTACAGAAAGGATAAGACCAATTTTTAATTAGGAGGGTAGTTAGGGGGTTGTATTCACTCATTTTTTCATAGAGAAAAGCAGGTACCGACAATTCCTTTGATCATAAGTCGCTTAATTTTTGGGCTAGAAATTTTTTATTATTATTTTTTGAAATGGCTAACTGTATACTTAAAAAAATATTATTTCAGTTTTCCTCGAAAAATGCAAAGGTTTTTCGTTATTTTACTTTGAATGTTTCAAATTATGCAATGGACAAAAATAGTTAACATTTAACATGCCGTATCTCGGTTTGTATTGGTCTTAAAGATATTACAGAAAAAGAGTTTGGTTTGTGTTACTAAAAGATACAATTTTGATTTTTACAGTTTTTTTATTAAATGCATATTTTTTGAGGTATTCTCAAAAAACCCTCTAAAAAAGTCGATTTTTTCATCGAAAAACTGTTACTTTCAAGCGCGAATAACTCGAAAAATATTAGTTCTACGAAGAAAATGTAAAAAATATTTTTTTCTTAGAATTACTGTTTACATCGATTTACATGGTTAAAATGTAATAAAAAATTCCCACCCCCGAGATGGGGTGGCAACCATCCCCAAGGGTTTAGCGTACAGCAGCATGATATAGAAAATGATCCTTGGACAATTCCCTATCTTCTGTGAAAATTTCAAGTAAATCCATGCTGGACGAAAAAATTGCGAGCCAAAATGCTTCATTTCCTCGACTAAAATTGCATTTATCTAATTAAGATTATAACATCCGCATCTGGTAATTTATCAAAAAATTGACGTTATTCAATGAAGCATTCATGAAAACATTACAATTCTTATGTCGCTCTAGCAACACATTTTCTAACGCAGTTTTCCAGTTTTCTGAGGATTTTTCTGAGGTTTTCGAAGACTAAAATACGATGGATCTATTTTTGACCTCGAATGCATATGCAACACGCAAATACGCATGAAGAAAATATGTCTCTCTTATTTAAATAATAAATATTTTCGTTCACTTGACCGTGAATTAGTACACTTAACGCAAACCGAGCACCTGAATCCAATAACTTCAGACGGCTGTAACTTCAGAACAATAGTTTTTCAAACACATGAAGACAAGTATCCATTCTCAAATGTGGTCTCGAGGTAAGGAAGTACAAAACTCAAAGAAGTACCACAAAATATATACAGGGTGAGTCATGAGGAACTGTACATACTCCTACCTCGTATAGAGGCTCCTATGGGGAATAAGAAATGACCATTAAAAAGTGTCTGCTCCCATTGTTTAATAATATACAGGGCGAGTTTCGCATTTTGACAGAAATTTGTATTCGTCATAATTTTTGAACGGTCAGATCGATGTGTCTCTTATTTTGGCCAATCGTTACACTATTACCACCTAATTAACTAATTTATTCAAACTAGAAAAAAATCAGGTCCGGCTTTAAAAAAGTTAGTTTGTTTGTGAGAAAAATCTTAGAAAAAATTTCACCCTGTATACGCTTTTTGAAAATTCTAATATGAATTTTACAAATTAGACAAATAGGCAATTAAAACGGCAGATTTATTTTTTTCCGCACACGATTACTTAATTTTTTATAAAAAAAATCAAATTTCACTATGAATTAAAAATTTGGTAAAGTGAACCATAGATTTAAAAAAAATAACTTTTATTACAAAAATTAATTTTTTTTGCACAAATAAGTAATTTATGTTACCATCCAATCAACTGATTTATTCAAACTAGAGAAAAATCAGGTCCGGATTTAAAAAATTAGTTCCTTTTGGTCTTAGAAAAAATTTCACCCTGTTTACGCTTTTTGAAAACTCTAATATGAATTTTACAAATAAGACAAATAGGCAATTAAAAAGGCATATTTATTTTTTTCCCCACACGATTACTTAATTTTTTATTAAAAAATCAAATTTGTCAAGATCGGAATTTTAACCTAAAAATGAAAAAAAAATGAACTCACGGTTTAACTCGTTACAACTCTGTTCCATTTTAATATTTTTTTTCTGAAATTTTTACAGCTCATACCTCTTACCATTGTGAAGATTATGAAAATTGTTGTAGACTTTCAGTCTTCTTCTTTTAAAAGTTGCAAACTTGTAAATCGCAAAAATTAGGTGGAAAAATTTAAAATTTATCAATTTGATCACGTCTATGTTAAACTATAGAGTCCAAAAGAAGTGTTATGGGAAGTTTTAGATCTAGACGTGTTATAAAAAAAATGGTAAAACTTTTAATTTTAAGAAAAACGTTGTTTTTGTAAATTATTTTTTGTAAAAAAAGTTAATTTTTTTAAATCTATGCAAAAACTTTGCCAAACTTTTTATGCATAGTCAAATTTGATTTTTTTAATAAAAAAATAAGTAATCGTGTGGGGAAAAAATAAATATGCCATTTTAATTGCCTATTTGTCTTATTTGTAAAATTCATATTAGAGTTTTCAATAAACGTATACAAGGTGAAATTTTTTCTAAGACCCAAACAAACTAATTTTTTAAATCCGGGCCTGATTTTTTTCTAGTTTGAATAAATCAGTCGATTGGGTGATAACATAAATTAAATATTTGTTCAAAAAAAATTCATTTTTGTAATAAAAGTTATTTTTTTTTAAATCTATGGTTCACTTTACCAAACTTTTAATTATTCATAGTCAAATTTGATTTTTTTATAAAAAATTAAGTAATCGTGTGGGAAAAAAAATAAATATGCTATTTTAATTGCCTATTTGTCTAATTTGTAAAAAATATTAGAGTTTTCAAAAAGCTTATACAGGGTGAAATTTTTTCTAAGACCAAAACGAACTTATTTTTTAAATCCGGGCCTGATTTTTTTCTTGTTTGAACAAATAAGTTGATTGGTGGTAACATAAATTAAATATTTGTTAAAAAAAATTAATTTTGGTAATAAAAGTTAATTTTGTTAAATCTATGGTTCACTTTACCAAATTTTCATTCATAATCAAATTTGATTTTTTTATAAAAAATTAAGCAATCATGTGCCGAAAAAAATAAATATGTTATTTTAATTGCCTATTTGTCTAATTTGTAAAATTCATATTAGAGTTTTCAAAAAGCTTATACAGGGTGAAATTTTTTCTAAGACCCAAACGAACTAATTTTTTTAAAGCCGGACCTGATTTTTTTCTAGTTTGAATAAATCAGTTGATTAGGTGGCAATAGTGTAACGATTGACCAAAATAAGAGACACATCGATCTGACCGTTCAAAAATTAAGACGAATAAAATTTCAGTCAAAATGCGAAACTCGCCCTGTATATTATTAAACAATGGGAGCAGACACTTTTTAATGGTCATTTGTTATTCCCCATAGGGGCCTCTATACGAGGTAGGAGTATGTACAGTTCCTCATGACTCACCCTGTATATTAATAAAATGGACGAGCCATCATAAGCTTAAAAATACAGGAGCAAAGACAAAACTGACCTACAATGTAAAATGGAAATTTTCTCATATTTATCTCATATTTATTTTTCCTCGGTTCATTCAACTTACAAATTAAATTTGACGTTTAATCTTCTTCTTTTTTACTTTTCCTAGTCTGTGGGGTCTTCTAGTTACAAAGTTTACCACCTAACGACAAATTCATCCTAGAGTACTACATGTCATCGGTAATCACTGACAGTAATTTGACATTTCACCGGAAAGTTCCTTACACCTGATCTGTTCGCAAGATGGTTCCTCCCAACGTGGAAGTCTTAAATAATTTTTTTAAAAATTTTACATTCAAATTAACTAAATGTTAATACAACATATAAAAAACTATAATAATGAAGTCTATAGAACCATAAAAATGTAATCTAGTAGATTCTTCCTCCTTCCTGGTCTGGTAAGTTCCTTTACTGAGGTGGGCGTTATCACCACATGCTTAAAATTTCCATTTTACATTGTAGGTCAGTTTTGTCTTTGCTCCTGTATTTTTAAGCTGATGATGGCTCGTGAAGAGCCGAAACGCGTCCTTATATGACCATTTTATTAATATATACATTTTGTGGTACTTCTTTGAGTTTTGTACTTCCTTAATAGTTCATCTGCACATATTTATTTTTTACTGTATTTCGTTGTATTTTGTTGTTGTTTTTATCAGGGTTATTTTAAAATAAATCATTCAATTTATTTAACAAGTTAAAACATATTGAAATTACTACATCCATCTAATTAATAAAATGGTTATGTGCCTTGCTACCCTGAACAAAAACCATGCATTTTGTATTCCCTGCTAGATACAGTGGAGAAATCTCGTGAGATAAAGTAGGTAATTAGTTGTTAGTTTGTTTTAATATGTCATATAAGATTATGTTTTCAGTATACAGTAAACTCTCTCTTAACGGACCACCAGAGGCACTTGCTGCACTCTCTGACTGGACTAGAATATGGTTTGGGTGTATTTTCGTTTTTCAACGAAATTGAAAATGGTTATTCATTTTTGATTTACATTTACTCTGATTGGAGTACGAAGGGAACCATTCTCGTTGGAACTTTACCGCGCTGAGCAGATGGGAAGTGAATTGCAAATTGTAGAATTCCCTCATATTCCTTAGTCTCAGCATCCGTATGGCTTGCATATTGTAGAAGCCTCAGAGGTGTAACCAGAGGAGGTTCCCATTGTTTTCGTTCTGGTGGGGTGTAGAATAGCATTATGTTGTTTTATATGCCATTAGAGTGAAAACTTAGTCATATTTTTTTCTCTTCAACGGACACCTCCTTTAAAAGGACACTTTATGCGGAACAACTACTGTCCATTCAAGGGAGAGTTCACTGTATTATGTTGCATCTTCTTCTTCTTCTTCTTCTCGTTGTCCTTATGCCCTATAAGAGCGTCAGACATATGTTGTATCTTAGTATGTTATATTGCAAATATTCTGTGATGTGATTGTATTTTGAATGATTTTTAAAGACTACTTGACTTATTATGTGACATTTTGAAATTTCTTTGACACTAATTTTGTTCAAATAAGAACAGATTTTATTTAATAGGTAAAATAAAAAATAAGAAGTGTTCACTTCAAAATAATAAAGTAAAAAAATCTGAAGTGTCAATACTGCAACTGTCAGATAAGTGTTACTAATTTATGCCATAATATCACTTTCGTTTGATTACAGTTACAGTGTGTCCGAACAAATGTGCTTCATAAAAACGCTTTATAATCCATTTATACAAATTAAATGAAACAAGTATTATATATCTACCATATATTATTTCTACGCGTATATAATAAAATATGTCTAGTGTCTGTAATTCCAGTGCACTCGGCTAAACGATTCTAAAAAAACAGACCTAACACTTAAATATTTCACGTTGGTATCATGTGACGTCACATGCTATAACGTGAATCACGTGCAACGGTAGTTGTATTGTACGGACTGTAGGAATGCAAATTTCATGTCAATCCAAGCGGTTCTTTAAAAGTCCGAGCAAAAACCGTGAGTAAGTGCGATGTCACATTATGCGTTTTGACCGGATGCGGTGGAAACGCGTCCGTTTTCCGTGACAGGACCGACCTGTCACACTATGCGTTTTAACTGGATGCGGTGAAAACGCATCCGGTCAAAACGCATAATGTGGCATCGCACTAAGTGGGTAAACAGAGGCGGCTTTAGCCCATGTAGCGCCCGTGTGCAGTTGATGCCCTGGCGCCCTTTTAGTCCTTGTTTATTAATTAATCCTTTATATTAAGTAGTTTAGTAAAAAATGTAAACATATAAAAAAATATCTGTAATCCTATCAGGAAAAAACGACCTGGATCAGTCACTAGAGGCCAGGTCATATGTATAAACAGTAAATAAAAAAAAATGTCAAGTCCTTGGGCCCACGTATAAAATTATTATTAATGACCACACCGTCGAAACTTTTTGTACTTGTTATTTGGGTGGAGTCTCGGACAAATTTGGAGCTTGGCGCATTATGGCAGTGGGGCGTTTGTCTGTCAAGCTGTCACGAAGTTATCAATTTTATGCAAGAAAAAATTTTATAACCACATTGGTCATTTTATTTTAATCAATGGTTTTTATCATATAAACAGCGAAAACAATTTTGTCGGATAAAATATTGCGCCATATATGACGCGTCGGACACGCTAAAAATGTCAAATTTATGAAAATAATTTATTACCACATGGCTAATTTTAACCCAATATACCATAAAACATTTTTACAATAATGTGGTAACCTTGTCGGACAATTTCCACGGGGCTTATGCGCAGTCGGATGCGCCGAAGATGTCAATTTCCTGGAATTTTTTATTTAGTACCACAGATGTCATTTTTATTTTGTACTGTTTTTTTACATGTGTAATGCATATTGAATCACTTGTCGGACAAAAATAATAAGTCCAAAATTTTCAAAAAATTTTCCAAAATTTTCCCTCTTGTCGGAAAATTTTTTTTTGAAAATTTGAGAAAAAACTACAGAACGATCTTCGTCATTGTTCAAGGAGTATGTAAAAAAATTTTCAGATCAAATTTTTTCCAAAATTTTCCCCCTTGTCGGAAATTTTTTTGGAAAATTTTGGGTACAACTCTACGTCACGCTCTTTTAAATGTTGTACTTAGTATGTGTACCAATTTTCAGCTAAATCGATTCAAACGTAAACCGAAAAAAAACTGTTTTAAAATTTTTTTTGACAATGCTTCCTCTTAGGGCGTCGATAACCTAAAATAATTAAGTTTTCTGTTCGTTTGCCCCAACATTTTTGTCAGACAATGACATTTTTTGTATAAGAATATAATTACTTGTAAGCTACTACTTTTGTCGGAAAAACGGTAAAAGGATGCACGCACCCAGCGTAGTTAAAAAGTATGGTCTACTAACAAAAATTAATTTTTTTGTCCGACTGTCGATTTGTTCCAATATTTTTGTCGGACGCTTAAATTTTTTTATTTAGAATATAATTACTTATAACCTCCTATTTTTGTAGGAAAAATGGTCGTTAATAAAAAAATTCCAGGAAATTGACACCTTCGGCGTATCCGACTGCGCATAAGCCCCGTGAAAATTGTCCGACAAGGTTACCACATTATTGTAAAAATATTTTATGGTAGATTCTGTTAAAATTAGCTATCTGGTAATAAATTTATTATTTTCATAAATTTGACATATTGAGCATGTCCGACTCATCATATGGCCCAATATTTTTATCCGACAAAATTGTTTTCTCTGTTTATATGATAAAAACCATTGATTAAAATAAAATGACCACTGTGGTTATAAATTTTTTTATTGCATAAAATTGACAACTTCGTGACAGCTTGACAGACAAACGCCCCACTACCAGCTCCAAATTTGTCCGACTCCACCCAAATAACAAGTACAAAAAGTTTCGACGGTGTGGTATAAATAATAATTTTATATGTGGGCCTGAGGACCATTTGGAAGACGCGCAGTCAAAATGGAATAGTCGAATAGGTACCTACCTAGTACTAGTACACATAGGGTACAGAGGGTGTTATGTACGCTTATAATGTACACAAATATCCAGATACAAATAGTGCAATATAAATGATGTCGGGAGCCAATAGGTATTCATAGCGTCAAAACAACATACCCGAATCTAATCTACGATGAACTACGTACTTTCAGTATTACTAAAAAACCAACAACAAATTGTTAATACGGATAATTTTTGAGAAGCTCTGACTCCGCTGAAAGTCGCAATAATTGTGGTAGTAATAAAAGAAAATCTTCATCCTTTTAAATAATTTTAATCAAAAGAAAAGCCGCTTTACTTTATGTTTACATGTTAATCTAAATATAATACATAATCCATTCCGTCAACGCTTATTTCGCAAAATTACGCAAAAGCAATTTGACCTTTATAGGTTCCACAACCTATTTCGAAATCATTGTCGATATGTCTTCAAACGAATCAAAAGATTGCCGCCCGTCCATGGAGCGTTGGAAGGACAGATGGGCGGGCGGCAATCTATAAATCGCGCCTAATTGCCAATGTAATTTTTCATTAATCGTTTTAAAGCCTATTTTGAAACAAAGTAAAGGACCCGCTCTTTGGCGCTCGGCGCCCCCAACATGCCGGCGCCCGTGTGCACCGCACACCCTGCACAATAGGTAAAGCCGCCTCTGTGGGTAAACCCTATAAATTACAATAAACAAATAAATGACTTACTGGTAGATATCCTAGAAGCGAAGCAACACTTTCTGACGTGTAATAAATTTGTCCTGAAGTAGAAAATATGATTATGAAACCATCGACGGCTTCTAACACTAAATGGATGAATTCTTCATTCGTTAAAAACGTAGGTTTCCAGTCTTCTTGAATTTCGTTTACTCGAGATCTCACAGTAATTTCTGTAAATTGTTTATAATTATTCACCTATAATCTAAAAAGAGAAGTGTGTCTTAAAATTCACGCAAGAAATGAATCGTGAATCGTTGTCGATGCCATTTGCGTCCTAATAAGTTTTCGTCATCGTAGAATATATAAAAAGTTAGAACAAGACTTAAGACATTGGACAAACTCAGTTCGGATTTAGAAATGCTCAAGGAACCAGAGGCATTATTTGCAGTAAATGTGCTAATACAGAGATGTTTAGAACCAGGATTTTAAACCAGGACATCAGTGTCTGCTTCCTAGATTATAACAATACAAGGCATTCGATACGGTGGAACATAATCCGTTAACAAAACTACTGAGAACAAAGAACATTGACACACGATATACAGGGTGTCCCGAAAAGATTGGTCATATATTATACCACACATTCTGGGTCAAAAATAGTTCGGTTGAACCTAACTTACGTTAGTACAAATGAGCTCATAAAAAAAGTTACAGCCCTTTGAAGTTACAAAACGAAAATCGATTTTTTTCAATATATCGAAAACTATTAGAGAGATTTTATTGAAAATGGACATGTATTATTCTTATGGCAGGAACATCTTAAAACAAAATTATAGTAAAATTTGTCCACCCCATAAAATTTTATGGGGGTTTTGTTCCATTAACGCCCCCCCCCCAAACTTTTGTGTGCCTTCCAATTAATTCATTATTTTGGTACCATTAGTTAAACACAACGTTTTTAAAACTTTTTTGTCTCTTAGTGTTTTTTCGATAAGCCAGTTTTTATCGAGATGCGGCTTCTTTTTTAATATATTTACATAAAAATTTTATGGGGGTTTTGTTCGTTTAAACCCCCCAAATGTTTGTACCATTAGTTAAACACAGTGTTTTTAAAACTTTTTTGCCTCAGTTTTTTATCAGTCACCTCAGTCTTTTAAGTCACCTTTTATCGAGATGTGGCTTCTTTTTTAAAATATACCTAAAATGTAAGTTATAAATAAATTTTAAGACCATAAACAAGTGTCTATGATCATACTTACCATATTATATTAGTATAGTATAGTTGATCCAAAATATGGCATAACCCAGACATCCAAAGTGAAAGTTATCCTTCAACACCAAATTGTTCTATATGGTCCACACAATGTCCAGAAAAAAGTCACACCATTTTGAGCGTCGGGTTTGGGGGGGAGAGGGGGTAGAAATCGCTAAATTCGTAGTATTTTAAGTTTTTCGCCAATATTTCGAAAACTATGCGGTTTAGCATGAACAACCTTCTATACAAAATTGTTCTACATTAAATTTGAAATAAAAAAGGCTCTATCCATAATCTTTCTAAAATGAATGGTTCCAATGTTACGGAGGTAGTATAGTATAAACTGGTCCAAAAAAGGCCTAACCCAAACATCCAAAGTAAAAGTTTCCCTTCAACACCAAAATGTTCTATATGGTCCACATATTGTTTAGTAAAAAGTTACACCATTTTGAGCGTCCGGTTTGGGAGGGAGATGGGAGAAAAGCCGGTAAATTAGTAGTTTTTTTACGTTTTTCGTCAATATTTCTAAAACTATGCTTTAGCGTAAAAAATATTATATACAAAAATGTTCTAAATGAAATTTAAAACAAAAAATATTCTATACATAATTGTTATAAAATCAACGGTTCCAGAGTTTCGGAGGGTGAAATGTGGAGGTTTTCGTTACTTTTTATATTTTTTGGGCAATATTTATGATATAGCTACACCAAAAACCCAGACATCCAAAGTGAAAGTTATCCTCCAACACCAAATTATTCTATATGGTCCACATAACGTTCAGAAAAAAGTCACACCATTTTGAGCGTCGGGTTTGGTGGTGAGAGGGGGGAGAAATCGGTAAATATAAAAAGTATCGAAAACCTCCACTTTTCACCCTCCGTAACTCTGGAACCGTTGATTTTATAACAATTATGTATAGAACCTTTTTTATTTTAAATTTTATGTAGAACATTTCTCTATAGAACATTCCTTACGCTAAAGCATAGTTTTAGAAATATTGACGAAAAACTTAAAAAAACTACTAATTTACCGACTTCTCCCCCATCTCCCCCCCAAACCGGACGCTCAAAATGGTGTAACTTTTTACTGAACAATATGTTGACCATATAGAACAATTTGGTGTTGAAGGAAAACTTTTACTTTGGATGTATGGGTTAGGCCTTTTTTGGACCAATTATACTATACTACCTCCGTAACTTTGGAACCGTTCATTTTAGAAGGGTTATGCAGATGGCCTTTTTTATTTCAAATTTAATGTAGAACAATTTTGTATAGAGGGTTGTTTATGCTAAACCGCTTAGTTTTAGAAATATTGACGAAAAACTTAAAAAAATACGAATTTGCAGATTTCTCCCCCCTCTCCCCCCCAAACCCGACGCTCAAAATGGTGTGACTTTTTTCTGAACATTATGTGGACCATATAGAACAATTTGGTGTTGGAGGATAACTTTCACTTTGGATGTCTGGGTTTGGGTCTAACTATACCATACAAATATGTGGTGGATTCGACAAATATTCAAAATATCTAAACACTGGCTTATCAAAAAGTACTAAGGGGCAAAAAACATTGTGTTTAACTAATGGTTAATGGTGCCACAATAATAATTTAATTGGAACGTACACAAAAGTTTGGGGGGGTTTAAGGGAACAAAACCCCATAAAATTTTTATCCGGTGCACAAATTTCACTTTAATTTCTTTTAATGTGTTGCTGCCATAAAAATTACACATGTTTATTTTCCATAAAAAATCTCTAAGAGTTTTCGATATATGAAAAAAAATCGATTTTCATTTTGTAACTTCAAAGGGCTGTAACTTTTTTGTGTGCACTACCTATTGTATATAGGTAAGTGAGATTCAATCAACCTATTTTTGACCCCCGAATCTGTGGTATAGTTTATGACCAATCTTTTCGGGACACACTGTATAATATAACACTAATAAAATAAAAATCAAAAGAGGTGTTAGACAGGGCTGTGTCTTGTCGCCATCACTGTTTAATGCATACTCAGAGGAAATGTTCAAAAAGCGTTAGAAGGTAAAGTACCAGGCCTAAAAATAAATGGCCTACCCATAAGTGAGATTAGATATGCTGATGACACAATACTAATAGCGGAAAAAATAACAGATCTACAAAGAATTTTAGATAAGGTTGCTGCGACGTGTGAAGAATTTGGTCTGTTACTAAACATAAAGAAAACAAAATTCATGGTTATATCAAAGAAAAATATTAGAAACATCAATCCACACGTAAATAATAAGACGATAGAACAAGTTCAGAATTATAACTATTGAAGGACAAACATTATTGAAACAAACGATTATAGAATCAAACGAAAACAGAATTAGAATAGAAAAGGCTAGAAGTGCATTCAATAATATGAAACAAATCTTATGTAGTAGAGACCTCAGCCTTTATATTAGAAAACGAGTACTAAGGTATTATGTATTTTCTGTTCTTTTGTATGATGTGGAGACATGGCCTCTTAATAAACAATGTCTCAATAGATTTGAAGCATTTGAGATGTGGACATATCGAAGAATGCTGAAAATCTCCTGAACAGACAGAATAACCAATGAAGACGTACTAAGAACAATCGAGAACAGCAGGAAGATACTGGATTCCATCAAAATAAGAAAACTTCAATACTTGGGTCATATAACACGTGGTGACTGATATGAACTCCTAAAATTAATTTTGCAGGGAAAGATTCAAGGAAGGCGCAGCATAGGTAGGAGAAAAATGTCCTGGCTGAGAAATCTCAGAGAATGGTTTTGACGCACCTTAACTGAACTCTTTCGGGCTGTAGTGCCAAAAATTGGAATAACCATGATGATTGCCAAACTTCATTGGCAGGTAAAGAAGAAGTTTTTAATGAAAATATAAATCAATGACAGATACTAATTCACTTTGTGTTATAAAAGAACGAAGAACATAACATACAATAAACTTCGGTGTAGTTAAATCAGTCTCATTGTTTTTCTTCTTATTTTAATATGACTTGTTTTTTTTTAGTTGTAGGCTGAGTTGGGATTCTGATCATACCAATTTTCATATCAGCATTTGTGGGTCTTTTGTTTGATCTGATGTTGTTAGGTTTCTATTCCTTTGCAATATTTTTAATAATAATAATATGTAAGCACTACGATGCACTTGGATGCATTTGAAAACTCCACCATAACACTGAATACTAAGTCCATTGAGAGAATGAGCAAATTCAAATACCTAGGAACGTGGCTTTTTGAAGACTGGGCATCGGACAGAGAATAAGGTTTACTAAATGCTACGTGTGGTCGGTGCTGCTATATGGCATAGAGGGCTGGACACTCAAAACGAGGGATATAAACAGATTAGAAGCCTTCGAAATGTGGCTTTATCGCCGTATCCTAAAGATACCATGGACGGCAAAAGTCACAAATGTGGATGTCCTTAAAAGAATCAACCAAGAACGTCAGCTTTTCGAAAACATCAAGAAAAGAAAAACGGCGTATTTGGGTCACATCATGCGAAACGAAAAATACCAGTTCCTTCAACTTATAATCCAGGGTAAAATTGAAGGCAAGAGAGGAATAGGACGCAAGAAAATGTCCTGGCTCCGAAACATAAGGCAATGGACAGGGATTACCGACATACAATCACTGATACACATTGTAAGAAACAGAGAGTTAATGGAAAATGTGGTCGCCAACATCCATTAGTGGATTTGCATTTGAAGAAGAAGAAGCACTACGAGCCTAGTAGGCCCATGGCTTGATGTACTATTCTTTTCAACTCTGATGGTAAGTTACGTTGTCTTTTCATATCATCTCTAACTCCGTTGCTCCATCTTGACCTCGGTTGACCCATTTTAACCGTCGCCTTTTTCCTGGCAAAGCACTAGACAGCACCATTCTGGGAATTCTAGATAGAATCATTCTCAGTACATGGTCCAACCATCTAAGTCTTTGCGCCTTAATTACCGCTAATAGGTTCTTGATAGGGCTTAATTAGCTAGTTATTTGTTCTTCTTGTCCATTGTCCATTTAAGTTTTTCCCACCAAAGATTTTGCGCAATATTTTCTGCTCCCAAACTAATAACAACTCTTGGTGTTTTTTCCCATTGCTAGCTTCAATTGGGTCACTTAGTTCTTCATCTTCTTTTACTTATATTGTGTTGTTCTGGTAGATATTTTCGATCGTTTTAATTATTCCTAGTGGTACTCCTCTTGCATAAAATAAATTGATAAGGTCCTTTAATTTTACCCTGTCGAATGCCCTCTTAAGATCCACGAAACATAAGTATGCCGGTTTGTTGTATTCTAACGATTTTTCTTAAACCCGCCCCATTATAAAGATAGCGTCGGTGCATGATCTTCCCGACTTAAAACCTTGTTGTTCTACTGCTAATGTTATAATTTTATTCAGTTTGTTTTCATTACTTTGTCGTTAATTTTGGTGTTGTGTTTAATAAATTAATGACTGGCAATGGGATAAGACAGGGAGATTCCCTGAGTCCTATATTGTTCAACCTGATCATGGATGAAATAATTAAAAAAGTAAGAACAAAAAAAAAAGGATACCATATGGGAGAAAAACAACTTAAAATAATCTACTATGCAGATGACGTAATACTAATCTCTCAAAGTGAAGATGATTTATAACGTATGCTGCACCAATTTAATATAACCGCTAGAAAATTTAACATGTGTTTCCCCAAAAAAGACTAAATGCATGGTTATAACAGCAAATCTAATAAGGTCTAAATTATTAGAGCTGGAGGGTCAAATAATAGAAAAAGTCATGGAGTTTAAATATCTAGGCATCACACTATTTAGCTGCGGAAAGCTCGAAACAGAAGTGAAAGATCAGGTGAATAAAAAAAACAGAGCCGCAGGTTGCCTGAATGAAACAATATGGAGAAATAAAACATCGAAAAAGAAGTGAAAGGCACAATTTACAAAACAGTCATTAGACCAATAATGACATACGCGGCAGAAACACGACCTGATACAGAAAGAACAAAAGGAATGCTAGAAACAGCAGAGATGAAAACACTTCGAAAAATCGATGGTAAGACACCATGGGATAGAACTAGAAGTGCAGATATACAACGGTAGAATGGAACGACCACATAAGCAGAATGACAACAAATACAAATACAAAGTAGTAAGGACGGCGACAGCCGGTTCCCCAATAGGAAGACGATCAGTGGGAAGACCACGAAAAAGATGGAATGACAACTTACTGGAGGCACATTGAAAAACAGACAGAGTTATGTCTACACAAAAAGAACAAGGTGTTTTTTTGTTGTGACTCATGTTGCAGAAACATACGTCACTATTGGCATTATTACGCTCTTTTAAGTTCTTCGTTTTGCTGTTTGAGATATACAGGGTGTTTCATTAATAATTGTCCATATAGTAACTGAAGAAACCTTAACACAAGATACGAAGATTTAACCTAGAACACTTAAATAAAATGTGGTTTCTTACTAAGTTACAGGGTGGTTTATCTAAAAATTTAAAAACTATTTTTGCTCAGCATTTTAAAACTATTTGACGTATACACCTATACACCTTACTAAATTATGATAAACAAACGTTTCTAGCACTACCAGAGGCGTACGACAGGGGATAGTGGCTAGTTGACTCTTCCCAAATTCTACGCCACTGACGAAATTGATATTTTAGTGTAATTTTTTTATTTTCCAATACTTTTTATAGAAATAATATACTCTTCATTCGTAACGATAAAATGAGTAGTTTTCTAGATATTTGAAATTAAAAATGAAGCGACACAATACATTAATCAAAATAACCGTGTCGTTTCATTTTTAACTTCAAAGAATTTGAAAACTAATGACTTTATCGTTACGAATGAAGAGTATATTATTTTCATAGAAAGTATTGGAGAATCCAAAAATTGAACTAAAATGGCAATTCCGCCAGTGACCTAGAATTGGAAAAGGGACAACCATTCACTTTCCCCCGTCGTACGCCTCTGGTAATAGCCAGAAACGTTTGTTTAACATAATTTAGTAGCTTGTACAGTACCTATACTTTCTACCACGTATGAAAGGGATACGTCGAACAGTTTTATAATGCTGAGCAAAAATATTTTCTAAATTTTTAGATAAAACACCCTGTAACTTAGTAAGGAACCACATTTTATTTAAGTGTTTTAGGTTAAATCTTCGTATTTTGTGCTAAGGTTTCTCCAGTTACTATATGGACAGTTATTAATGAAACATCCTGTATTTTTGCTTCTTAAAAAACAATTGAGGGCTACAGAGCGTGGTTGCCCGACATAATTCTTTTCTGTATTTCTTTTTCACAGTTAGGTTTTCTTGTGAATACAGTTCCTACATACCCAAATATTTCTTTTTCTTTCGTTCTTTTTTCAAAAATATATATTGTATTCCCTTTGCTGTTGTCATTGTCAATGAACGAATTGCTTACTTGTCCATTCCATATATTATTTACTTTGTTTTTACTTCAGTTTTTTGTACAGATCTTTGGTTACTGCCCCATCTTCGAGTCTCATAACTGTTTCCATCAGCTATATTTTGCTTCTAGCTAAGATTACCAAATCGTCCGCGAATGCTAAGCACTGATGTTTTTATCAACTGTTGTTTAGAGAGTTAATTTTATCATTCTAATAAGCTTTGGACAAACATCCATATCTTACAATGATGTGAATAGGTCCTTTCTTTTGACTATATCGAAAGCCTGTTTAAAATCAATGAAGAGAACCATGTGTGTCTTTAATGTATTCGAAACTTTCAGCCTGTATTTCTGGTAGTGTCAAGACATGATCCACAGCACTTCTGCCTTTCCTGAACCAACATTGATATTCTTCTATGCTTTTATTAACCTTCGTTATTATATTTTTAATATTCATAGCTAATATTTTATATGCTACGTTGAACAGCGCTATGCCTCAATAATTCTTACATTCAGCTATATTTACTTTTTTGTGAATAGGGCATAGTATGGTTCTGTGCATTCCTCAGGTAGTATTTCTCGTTCCCATATATTATCTAATTAGTTTCTAGATTTTATCTACCTACTAATAGTACGGTATCCGAATAGGAGGTCGAAACGTACCCATCTGCTTACCGGATGAAACATTGTTTTTATTAAATTTCATACATAGACAAACACGACCAGCATAGGTTGCCTATCAAAATCGTGTCATAGCTAACCTTAGTTATATAGAATTACGTGTTAACGAACAGCTGTCAGAGGAAATTGAAATTAGAAGTGGGGTGAAACAGGAATGCGTATTGTCGCCAGTACTTTTTAATGCCTACTCGGAAGAGATCTTAAAAAAGCTCTTGAGGGTGAAACAGCTAGAGTAAAGGTAAACGGAGTTCGCATTAACAATATTCGATATGCGGCTGACACTGTCATCTTACCCAAAAATATTGAAGATCTTTAGAGACTAGTGAACAAACTAGCGACGTATAGACAAGAGTACGGTCTAACAATGAACTTTAAAGCCAAGCGTCCACAGCATCGTACGCAACGGATTTTAGTTTGCCTTACAATTATTGCCGATAATGCGATCCGTACAATGCGGATCAGTGGACGAGGTTACATAAGTTTCTGTACAAGGCAAACTAAAATCCGTTGCGTACGATGCGGTTCTGTGGACGCTTGCCTTAAGAAGACAGAATTTTTAAGAATATGTAAAACGCAAAGAAATAACCAGACTCTTCTCATAAATGGAACCAATGTCGAACGAGAAGACCAATTGCATATTTTGAAACAATTATTAACTTCACAAATGATTAGCTCCAGGAAATTAAAATTAGAATAGAGGTTAGAACGAATTTTAACAAAATGAGAAAAGTTCTCTGAACAAGAGATTTGAAGTTGTAGCTAAGGGTTTGCTTACTACGGAGACCAAAGGATGGTATCCTAGCCTAGAGCATGGTATCGTACTCTTCATATTCGTGAATTCTCGCATTTAAAATTATTTATTTATTTTACCTGCCGATCTAAACTATACTTATTATCGATCGCTATGTATTTTTTTTTTGAAACGTTTGTTCAGCAATCTGTTAGTTATAAAAATTCTAACAATAAGCGTCTTTGGGGTTTGAAGTAAAAAAAATTGACGTTAGAGAGGTCAGTCCAATCACTGGACTTCTAGTATGCAACAAACATGACATTCCGATAATATGCTACATGCATTTACATACATGTAAAATAAATGCATTATTTTGAATGCCAGAATTCACGAATATGAAGAGTAGGATACTATGCTCTAGGCTAGGATACCATTCTTTGGTCTCCGTAGTGAGCACATGCTTAGAGTTAGGTTGGCTAGGTACTACGTTTTCTCGACTTTGTTTTATGGAATGGAAGCTTGGACCTTGGATAAGGCATTAATGAAAAAACTAGAATCATTTGAGCTGAGGGTGTACAGAAGAATTCTGAAAATATCGTGGACAGAACACGTTACAAACAAAGAGGTTCTCGGTTCTGAGAAAGATGAATAAAGAAATTGAAATCTTAAATACCATCAAAACAAGAAAATTAGGATACCTCGGACGAAAAGATTCAAGGAAAAAGAAACATAGGGAGACGGAGAATATCGTGGCTGCGCAACCTGAGAGAATGGTACGGATGTGCATCAAATGAACTTTTCAGAGCAGCCGTCTCTAAGGTCCGAATATCTATGATGATTGCCGACCTCCGTAGCGGAGATCGCACTTGAAGAAGAAGGTATTATACTGGCGGGGTATTAGGATACGTTGGTAACCTGTCCATCGAGTTCTCCGATTTGGAATGTGTAGATATACTGAGTTGACCTTAGGTCGCTGAAGAAGTAAAAGAAGTGATCTCTAATATAATCAGAGGATTTCTAAAAGTGCCCACATATCGTTAGATCTCTTCTTCTTTCCTGAAAAAGAAGTGATCGACAATAACCAGGGTGTTGTGAGGACTGGTCGCTTATCATTACATCTCTTTTTCTCCCTTATAAATCGACTGAGTATTTTAGAAATACTGTCTTTCTCATTAAAATTATTTCTTGCGTGATTTTTATGATACCCCGTACACACCTTCTTACCATTATGATTTTTTAAAAACGAAATAGTTGATTTGAGTACCGTTGATTTGTCCATTTTTCTACTGCCGGTAGACACCATTGAGCTCAATTCGTTTACGAGCATATTAAATTGGTCTCTTCGTTTTTTCTCACTTAAATTTCTAGATTTTCTAAAAGCAATTACAGATGAAAATGAAATTTTTTCGATATTTTAAAATAATATTACCGTTTTGAATCCTTGTCGTCGGAGTCATCATCCATGGGGTCTCTGAAATAAAAAAATTATATATAAAACTTATATTATATATAAAAAACTTATAAAACTTATATTATATATAATTATATATAAAATCACAAATTTTAAAAATACTAAATACAGTCGAACCCGCTTATTAGAGTACCGGTTATAGGAATATCCCGGTTTATAAAATACAAATTCGAGGTCCCGAAACGTTTTCCTTTAGTCCTTAATAAATTTATCCGTTTATTGGAATACGTATTAATAAAACAATACCGCTTATTAGAATATTATTCAGGTCAACGAATAAATTTTTACCTACAATTTCGAATTTCCTGAAAATTTAAATTATGTCTTGTATTATGGTTTCTCGCCAAGGGCTTCGAAGGCCTGTAGTGCTGTTTTATTTATATTATTTGTGTTTGTGAGATAGGTAATAAATATTTTATTGCGTTGTTATGAGTACCAATTCAATCGTTTACCGACAAATTCAGTCGTAAAATAATTTCCTTTGTCTACAAACTATACATATTGCTACCCTCTTGCCTGTTATAAAATTTTTAAGAAACAGTTCGCCCATCCTAATCGCTTGTAAAGTTATAAAACGTTTTCAGGATGGCCAAACCATTGTAAATTTTTCTAATTTTTATAATAATTCATAGCAACAAAAGTGACTAGTATTTTATGTAACAAAAAAAAACAAGATACAATTACCGATTATTTTTCAAGACTAAATAAGTAATTTTCTTATTAAGTATATTATGTATTTTAATACGATTATTTCATTTATAGGAGATTCTGACCAATAGAAAGCTACAGAAATCTAAATTAAATCGATAATTTTTGATAATTGCCCGTCGTTAAGTATATTACGTCAGATGCCCTTCGTTGCTACGAAAAAATACATTCAGTGACATTAATGACAATTAATGTTTTAAAAATTATAAAAGTGATGACTTTCAACCGTGAAATATTTATAACAACTGTGTGTTTAATTGTACTAATTTGTACTTACACAAATAAATTACAATAAAATTTTGGTTTTGAACAGTTTTATTCATGAAATAATCGCAACAAATTGCACTCGATCTCTTAAATTAATATAAAATTTTTGCCCTCGTGACATTTTGAAATAATTGAAATAAAACTGTCAAAGTGACACTCGGGAAAAATTCAATAATTTTACAGCTCTTGTGCAATTACTACTGAAAATATAAAATACGTATTTACATTATCTATATATTGCATACATTTCATATTAATTACTGTATGCATCCATAAAATATAATGTAATTTGGTTTTTTAATAAATACGTTACGCTATTGTATTATTGACATAAAAAGACCTAAAACCATATACATATTAACATAGTATGTACTATTATTACGTATATTCGGTACACTTATTACGGCTAGCCACCAATGATCGGTTATTAGAATATCCCGGTTATAAGAATATTTTTGCTTGGCACGAAGGCTATTCCAATAAGCGGGTTCGACTGTAATATCATCATCATGGCATCTAGCGGAGTCATTGCCGCCCTCTTTGGGCTCTTCGGATTCGTTTGTCGCGGTGAATCAATCCGCAATAACATTTTGGTTGTACAATTGGTTGTGTGACTTGGCATCTTCTAAAATTTTCCTCCATTCGTTCCTGTTTTTTGCTTATGGTTACCCATTCTCTGACTCCCATCTTCTTAAGGTCCCTGACTATCTGGTTCTCCCATCTAGTTTCATCCCAAATCATAGTTCATCCCAACTAAATAATATACAGTCGGAAAAATGAAAGATTACCCATGAACGATCACATCAATCACTTATTTTGCATTTGCTGTCTTTTTCTATAAAATAACACGTTTGTTATAGAAAAAGAGAGCAAATACAAAATAAGTGATTGATGTGATCGTTCTCGTGGGTTCGGCTCGGATAGATCGATTTTTAAAACAGTCATAATACATTACGGCATCAATGTTTTGAACTTTACGCGATCCATCTTCAGGTGACAGGCATAACTTTGATTTTTTTAAATGGGAATGTATGTACATCATGTGACACCTCATTTAAAAGCTATTGAGATACTGATTACAAAAATGTATAATACCTACCTACTTTAATCATTTTTGAGAGCGTAGACGCAAAATGTTCGTCGATTTTTTTTAAATGCATTAATTTTTTTGTATAACTAATGAGTATAGTATAGTTTTTTTGTATAACTGAAATAACTAATATATAACTACTTTTGGAAAATTTAAACTCAAAATGAAAGACTACATTATTACTGAGTGCTGAAAGTCCCTTAAACTCAACAAAAAGTTTCTTTTGAATGATATATTTTAAATTAAAAATTACACTCAATTCTCCCTCTTTTTCACCCCTGTAACTTATTAAAATAATCATTAAAGAAGTTCTCATGGACTTTAGACTCTCAGTAATACTGTTATATTTCGTTGATCGATAATCATGTAATATTTCATTATGCGTTTAAATTTTTCACAAATACTTAGTTTTCTCAGAATTCGAAAAAAATTAATATTTTAGAAAGAATTCAACCAAAATTTTGCGCCTACGCTCTCAAAAAGGATTAAAGTATTATACATTCTTGTACTCAGTATTCAGAACGCTTGAGGAGTCACATGATGTACTTTCCTAAATCAAAGTAAAAATTCTAAAAATTCAAAAAAAAAGAAATTTTGCAAAAATGTAGTAAGGGATTAAACTTCTTGAAATGCATTATGAGGACATGGTGGGGGGCGGAGCCCCAAACAGTCTTGACTTTTTATAAATCATATATAAGGTCCATTATAGATTATGGCAGCTTCTTATATGGCAGTGCTAATAATAACTTGTTAAAAAAATTAGATACTTTACAAAACAAAGCTTTGCGACTCTGCATTGGTGCAATGAAATCAACTCCAATTGAACCGTTAACCCGGCACCTGCCACGTGGCTTTGCAAGGCGCCAACTGCCACGTGGGGTGCTCACAGCACCCCTTAAAAATTTTCTGTGATCTACTTGTTTAAAAAACAAAATAATATGTTGAGTACCACAAGAATATAAATAAACATATTTTATTAACTTATTAGCCACTAATATGTTATAAAAGTTAAAAAATAAAATGAAAAAGGTGTTATAAGCAAATTAGCAAGTACCAAGCCATAATCAATGAAGTCAAGTAAAATATCTAAAAAAATTAAGATTTAGTGAGTATAGAGTCTATATTAATAATTTAAATCAGATATTTCAATAAAAAATGTAAATTTGACCTGTTTATCAAAAATACAAAAAAAATTGAAAGTTAAAGTACCAGATGATGACACCCCAATTCGACTTTAGAGCTATAAGTTCAGAATGACGCTAAATAACCACTTCAAACACTAACACATATAGCGTGTCTACTTGAGTTGGAAACATATGGGAAACTTTTTTATTATTAATTTTACGAAAAAAAGTTATTCTTTATAAAAAGTTCTGCATGCCCCAAAACCTAAGATTCAATCATCAGATATCAAATTCTCTGAATATTATACGAGGTATGTCAAAAAATATGAATTTCGGTCAAGGGTAAAGTACCTTTATTTCTCTCAATATCGAAAATTCTTATGATAAAAAGTTGTTTGGAATTAAAAATTAAGATCAAATATGCAATTACATGCTTCTTATTGAAAAAAAAATTTTTTTTCTCAAATTTAAGGATACCCAACATTGTTTTTAATTATTACAAATATGATAACTCGTTTATTAGTCATTTTACGAAAAAAAGTTATTCTTCGTAAAAAGCTTTGCATGGTCTAAAATCTAAGACACAACCATGATATATCATTTTTTATTAATTTTATACGAGGTGTGTCAAAAAATATGAAATTCGCTCAATATTATAGCACCTTTATATTTCACAGTATTTCAATTAGAAGGATGTAATTGCATATTGACACATAGTTTTTAGTTCTAAACAACTTTTTTAATAACTGTTTTCAATATTGTGAACAATAAAGGTACTTTACTCTTGAGTGAAATTCATATTTTTTGACATAACTCGTATAAAATTAATAAAATGTGATATCTGTTGGTTGCATCTTCGGCCTTATGACCTACAGAGCTTTTTATAAAGAATACCTTTTTTTCGTAAAAGTAATAATAAAAGAGTTATCGTATGTGTAATGAATCAAAACGAAGTTAGTATCAATAAATTTGAGAAAAATTTGGAAAATATTTTTTTCCAATTAGAAGCATGTAATTGCATATTTGAGCTTAGTTTTTATTTCCAAACAACTTTTCAGAATAAGCATTTTCGATATTGAGAGAAATAAAGGTACTTTACTCTTGAACGAAGTTCATATTTTTTGACATACCTCGTATAATATTCAGAAAATTTGATATCTGATGATTGAATCTTAGGTTTTGGGGCATGCAACTTTTTATAAAGAATAACTTTTTTTCGTAAAATTAATAATAAAAAAGTTTCCCATATGTTTCCAACTCAAGTAGACACGCTGTATATGCTATATAATATTATAGAAAGCTACTATGACGCAGAGCTCGGTTACCAAACTTAAAATACCAAATATTTGATAAAAATGTATTATGGGGTGCTGGTAGCACCCCACGTGGCAGGTGCCGGGTTAAGAGTAGAAATTGTGGAACCTCCATTAGAGCTGAGAAGGCAATTATTGGCAGAAAAAATGATAATCAAGTGCAAAGTCAAAAATTCATCACTTACTCAAAAGATCTCCACCCTAAATATTCAGAACCTTACAGGATCATAGTGGTCTAATAGAAACTCACCTCCTTTATGTGAAGGATTTAGAAACTCAATAGACTTCTCCCCTACAACAGTTAAAGTCAACTTAGATGTTTTATTGTTGAACATGTAGGTAATTATACCTAGATTTGATATTCTGAATTAAGATATCTTAATAATAAAATAATCAATCAGCTATTAAACAAATATCAAATGTATACTGCTATTTACACAGATGCATCAAAAGATCCTTATGACACAGGTGCGGCGTTTATTGTCCCACTGCAAGTACAACGCAGATTTAAATTGAGTAGAAAAACATCCATTTTTATAGCAGAAGCGTTTGCTATCTTGAAAGCTATAGAATTTATAATGGAAAATAACATTTCATACTCCATAATTTTTTCTAATTCACTTTCGGTTTTAAATAGTTTACAATCACATTTAAAAATCAACTCCGCATATAGTCATCCTTACATAGCCAAAATAAAAACTTTGCTCTCTCAAATGGAAAAAACTAGAAAATTTATTTTTGTGTGGGTGAAAGCACACTCAGGTATCACATTCAATGAATAAGTTGATAAAGCGGCTAAAGAAAGCATACAGTTGGGAGAAGATGTTACACCCTTATTAACATTAGATTAGAGAATAAATATTGCTAGGGATAATTTATATAAAAATGGTCTAAACAATACAAACATTTTATGTTGACAAAAGGCACAAGATATACATTGCTAGAACCCGATATTCGAAAAAATTACTGGTTTAAAAATTACGATTATCCGAGGAGTTCCATAACAACCATATCTCGGATGAAATTTGGACATGCTTGCTATCCGGCACATTTATACAAAATAAAAATAATTGATAACAATCTTTGTGATATTTGCAATGAAACGGCGGACTTGGATCATATATTTTTTATTGTAAGAAGTACACACATCAGTCGGACATTCTTACAAAAAATTTAAGAAGTTTAAACGTTTACGGTCCCTATAATGTTATGTATCTTTTGGCACTGAGTGATAAACGTATTTTTGATTTTATTTTGTTTTTCCTATATGACTGTAAAATTAAGTTATAGAATGATTAGATTAGGCTTGTAACCTTAAATGTCTTTCCTTTTGATTGCCTACATGCCTGCCTTACTGTGTGGGGTGGGTATATAGGTAATCAATAATTATTAAGAAAAAAGAAAAACCCTTGAATAAGCAAAGTGTGACCCTTGTCCTTATCCCAAAATTTTTATTAAAATTAATTTAGCAAAAATTCACTTTGAAAATAAAATGTTTATTATATCTATTCTTAAAAAAAAAGGTCGGTCAGACTTAACCAGTCGGTCAGATAACCTCAACTTAGATTACTAATTAGATAGTTTAGATAAGATATATTATGTTTATGTATGTACTATTTACTTTATTTCTGGCCGTATGGTCTAATCCTAAAGCCAATAAAAAAAATGTATTAGTCTACTAAACGATTTTTACACGTTTTTATTTCAATGTACCTAAACATTGTGGGAACTAATAATATGTCCACAAACAAAAAACTGAAATGTCAGTAAAATCTAAATTTAGAACGCTATGGAAAACTGTCTTTATAAACTTAATAGGGTGAAAATATTTGTCATGTCATATCAAAACATGTATGCTAATTGTATGTACATAAAAACTTCATTCTGCACAACTGAGTGCAGGGGTTATATTCAAAACTAAAACAATAAAATTGTACTCTCCAAACAATCAAAGATATTAAAAAGCTGTAAGCAAAATAGGTTAGTATGCCGAACTAATTACTCCTGAAAATGGCACTAAAAAGTAGGTACACAGACTATGGAAGTTGAATATTTTTGGCTGGATTTTCTAGAATGCTGAAATTATTAATAGGTATTTATTTTTATTACGTACCTAATTACAGTAGTAATAAAATATCAGTTTTAGATATCGTTTTCTGCATTGCTGTGTATGGTCAATACTGTATGGAAAGGAGATCTGGGGGCTCAACATGAGGCTGATGAACAAGTTAGAAGCCTTTGAACTCTGGCTTTATAAACGGATATCATAGTAAGAAAAGTTAGCTACCTAGGACACATAATGAGAAACGAATAGTACCTCCTCACACAACTGATTATCCAGGAAAAGCTTGAAGGAAAAGAGGGTCTCTGTGGGCACCGGATTTCATTGCTTAAAATTATCAGAGACTGGACCGGCCTTGATTCAACATCTTTCTTTAGAGCCGTATTGGACAGAGAGAGATTTGTCAGCGCAGTTAGTTGCTAACCTAGACGACAGGAGACAGTATTACAAGAACATTTCTTATTTACCATTAATTTTATCAAATTCTGATCCTCCATTTTTTCTAGAATCAGTATAAGACAGTAATGCAAAATATAGATTCACACAATAGTTACAGCGGCTTGGATGAAATGAAAGAAGACGAAGAAAGATTTTACTAAAACTGAACGAAAGATTCTATAAAACTACCTTTTTTTTTTTTTTTTCGTCTTTAAAGAGGGGGGTCTGGAATCTTCAAAAGACACCTCAGTCCAGAACGCCGCCTGACTGACCTTAGTGCAGGATTCATTCTTCGTAGTACCAGCGATAGTTCCCGAGGTGCTTTAAAACGCTCTCTCGTCGCCGAGGCTACGCCGAATGCCTACCTGCTAAACCAGACCCTCCTCTGTCATCCAGCGCTCCGAAAACGGAATGGCCGCTGCAAGGTCGACATCGCTTCCGAAGCACTTTACCTTCATTTATCCACAGACTGTAAGCAAGGAGGCCCTTCATTTTCCCCGTTCCCCCTTTTTTTGGTCCCAAGATTGGGCTTTTTTTTTTTTTTTTTTTTTTTTTTTTTTTCTTTTTTCTTCTTTCTTTTTCTTACTAGAGCTTCTTTCCCACAGTCTGTCTCATACAATATATCTTACTTATTCGCCTCTCGTCAAAACTTATTCCCTCTGCCTTCTACTCGCCATATATTTCCCTCTCACCCCTATCGTTGGTACAGCAGTTTTTCCTCCTCTTCTTTCTTCTTGATCACTACACGGATATAGTTGTGTATGCTAGTCCAACCAGTTTTATTTTCAATCATTCTCTCAATCATTTCTCGCACTGTCAAAAAATTCACACCTGTCTCTCTTTCCATTCTATTTCTTTCTACTATCCATCTGTTGCACTCTAGCATGGTATGTGTAACAGTGTCCGGGTGTCTGCAGTATAGACATTCGTCAGTGTCAGCCTTTCCAAACCTAGAGAGGTAGGCTCTAAAACACCCGTGTCCTGTGAGCACCTGCGTCAGGAAATAGTCCAGTCGCCTGTGACCACAATCCATCCAATCTTTTAAGTTAGGAAGCAACATCTTTGTCCACTGTGCCACATGCTCCATGTTGTTCCATTCTTGCTGCCATCTTTCAATTGACCTTTCTCTTTCCTGTCTTCTCTCGGCCATAGTAAGCTCAAGGTCTCTTCTCTCATACAGTTCTTTTCTTTCTACTACCAACACATGCAGCGGAACACATCCAGTGATGGCCCACAAGGCTGCAGCAGACACAGTCCTGTAGGCGCATGCCACTCGCAGCAGACTTGTTCTGTCCACCCGTGTAATGAGCCCCCTGTAGGCCCGTATCCCTACCGCTTCACTCCAGACTGGGGCTGCATAGAGGACGATCGACTGCACAACACCGTGCAAGGCCCTCCTCCTTTCGGATTTGGGTCCTCCAATGTTGGGCATCACCCTCCCCAACGCAGCCGCACTGTTTGCAGCCTTTCGGGTCACCATCTGCACGTGCTCCCCCCATTTTCCATTCTGGTGCAACGTCACTCCTAGGTACTTTACGTGTTTCTTGGGTGTTAGACACGCTCCTGCACATTGTAGCTCCACACTTTGCCTGTTCCTTTTCCCCTTCAGAATGATGGCCTCGGTCTTCTCTGCCGCGAGTTTCAGTCCATGCTGTGTCATCCATTTCTTCACGACGCCGCCTGCTTTCCGTACCCGGTATTTAAGATCTGGCTCGTCCCGCGCCACTACCAGCACAGCGAGATCGTCTGCAAATGCGAAGGGAGACGTACCCTCTCCATATTCACAGTTCAGAATCCCGTCATATGCTAGATTCCTATAAAACTACCTGAGAGGTTAAAAATGAGAGCTACTCAGATGAATAAGTTTTGGTTGAGGTGAGCTGCCTTGGGAGTATTGGGACATGATAATTACATGCATTTTCTATAAATATATTATTTTCTAAAGATCCTAAAAAATAAATATATTCTAAACAAGTGTAATAAATTATCAAAGTTTAGTAGCAATACATTAACGAATCAAAAACCCTTGTCAACGAGGTCCCTGACACTGACCTTAAAACTTATTAAAAAATGTTTGCTAAGATACAGGGTTGCGAAAAAGTCTGATAAACAAGTAGTTCAGAGAAATAAGGAAAAAAATATCCTGTTGGTGACACAACCCCCTTCAGGCCGAAACCAAATTTTTTGAGTAATATGGACATCTACAGGGTGGGGCATTAGTGTGACAAAGTCCAATTACTCGTTTCTCGTAAGAGATACGAAAAAAAGTTATTTAGGTAAAAGTTGGGGCACACATGGTACCATAATTTAAAAATATTTTCAAATATACAGGGTTGTCCGTATTGACAGGGTGACACAAACTTATGTTTTTTTTAATGGAACACCCTGTATATTTTTACATTTTTGGATTCTCTTCGATGTTTCCTTTCTTAAAATATATGGTTTTGTAATATTATACGAGGTAGTTTAAAAGATAATTACGTTTTTTTGTTAATTTCGTAGCAAAATCTACACCCTGTAGAATTTTAGTGATTTGACATCAAATTTTTATTTTATGTTCAAACGATTTTTAATATAGTCTACTATTGTTAAACATTAACAGTATAGCGAAATGTTTAATTTTAGTATACAGGGTGGGTCGAAACTCGGAATGAGTATTTTCTGAGTTTTCTTAAATGGAACACCCTGTATTTAAGTATTTTAAGGAAATGATATTTTATGGTACCTTTTTATTTCTTAAGAATTCCCTATGCCTAAGTGCTTTAGTTTGTAAGTTATTCGTGATTCTTTAAGCCAAACATTAATTGTAAGAAAAATTACGTGAAATTTTATTAGGTGGCTGTGAAAATATTTAATCAAAAATAATTTTTGGAAAAGAAAATACATCATAATCTGGTCTGATCCTTAATTTATTACTATTGGATGAAATATCCAAATAAATTCGTAGTTAAGGTTGTTGGTGCGCAAAATATTAATAAAAACATACAATATTCTACCTAGTCGGCTATGACACTAAATTTCCTTAAAAATTTGATATTATACTATTTTTATAGGTCCAGTTGCTTTGTTACCATTACTAATATGTATTTTTCTTATGAGAAACTGATTAATAAGATTTTGGTGCTAGTGGAATATAACAAAAATGTGCTACTAGCAATAAGAATTTTTTATCAGAAATTCCCTGATAGAAGACAACTAAGAAGAGAAACGATTAAAAATATACTAGAACGATTTCAACGGACTGATCACTTAGATTATGATAAATCTGCTCGAATAAAAACTATTGTAAGTGAATAAAACAACAATTAAATGTAATCCTTAGTGTCACTGAGGATCTGCATATTAGTACAATCGTTCTTACAATCTAAGTATCTTTTCTGTTGAAACCGTTTTAGTATACTTTCAAAAGTTTCTCTTTTTGCTTGTCGTCTATCAGGTAATTGCTGATGCTACATTTTTATTGCAAGTAGCTCATTTTTGTTATACTCTCCTAGCACAAAGACATTTTAATCCGTTCCTCATTAGAAAAATTAATATTAGTAATGGTATCAAATCAACTGGAACTATATAAATAGTGTAATGTCAAATGTTTAAGCAAATTTTGTGTCATAGCCAACTAGGCAGAATTTTGTATGTTTGATTCATATTTTAAGCACCAACAACCTTAACTACGAATGTATTTGGATATCTCATCCAATATTAATAAATTAAGGATCAGGCTAGATTAATATGTATTTTTTTTTCGAAAAATTACTTTTGATTGGATATTTTTACGGCTACCTAATGAAATTTTACGTAGTTTTTGTTGCAATTAATGTTTGCTTAAAAAATGACGAATAACTTACAAATTAAAGCACTTAGGTATAGGGAATGCTTAAGAAATAAGAAAGTACCATAAAATATAATTTTATTACAATACTAAAATACAGGGTGTTCCATTTAAGAAAACTCAGAAAATACTCATTCCGAGTTTCGATCCACCCTGTATACTAAAATTAAACATTTCGCTATACTATTAATGATTAACAGTAGTAGACTATACTAAAAATCGTTTAAATGCAAATAGAAAATTTGATGTCAAATCACTACAATTCGACAGGGTGTAGATTTTGCTACGAAATTAACAAAAAAAACGTAATTAACTTTTAAACTACCTCGTATAATATTACAAAACCATATATTTTAAGAAAGGAAAAATCGAGGAGAATCCAAAAATGTAAAAATATACAGGGTATTCCATTTAAAAAAACATAAGTTTGTGTCACCCTGTCAATACGGACGCCCCTGTATATTTGAAAATATTTTTAAAATATGACACTATGTGTGCCCCAACTTTTATCTAAATAACTTTTTTTTGTATCTCTTACAACAAACGAGTAATTGGACTTTGTCACACTAATGCCCCACCCTGTATATTAATAACCTATATGTTTCCTGCAGTCGATTTTGATGATATACATAGTTATAAACAAATAAAGATCAAAAAACGGTAAATGCTTTTTTCGTCTATAACCAAAAACTTTAGTATTTTAAACAAATCTGAGAATGAGAAACTCATAAATCGTATAAAAAACTTCAATATGGCGTTCGCTGAATATGTCTATCCTTATTGGTTGCTTAAAAAATTGCAAAATAAATCATAAATTTTGAGTTTTTATAAATATTCATAACTTGTGTAAAAATTAACTTAGAACGTTCCTATTACACGAAATGCTAAAACTTCTGGTGCTTAAATTATACCCTAAATTTCAAAGCAATTGGTCAAATAATTTAAAATGTTTATCCCAAATTAATTTTTTTTTGCAACGCTATAAGTCAGAAAATAGTGAAGTTACACTAATACTTTGGATAGTTTATGAAAGAAAAAGATTTATACTATTAATTTAATTAAAAAAAAATGACAAAAAATAATTTTTAATACTGCAAAATTATTTTGCAAAAACATGTGAATTAAAAAAGGGGGTCTAACTTCGTTCCTAATTATCCTAGGACAATTGTTTTTCTTTCTAAATGTGTATAAAAATTCAGTCTTTCCAAATATGAAAAAGTAATTTTTCTACGGGTAACGGTTAAAAAGTTATTCTAATTGTTTATAAGTAAGCAAGAAAACGACATGTTTTTGCAAAATAATTTTACACTGTTTAAAAATTACTTTTTGTCATTTTCTTTAATTAAGTCAATAGTATAAATGTTCTTCTTTCATAAACTGTCAGAAGTCTTACTGTAACCTCATAATTTTCTGACTTATAGTGTTGCAAAGAAAATGAATTTGGGATAAACAAATTAAATAACTTTTAAACTATTTTACCAATTGCTTTGAAATTTCAAATGTAATTTAAGCACTAGAAGTCTCAGCAACTCGTGTAATAAGAAGGTTCTAAGTTAATTTTTACATAAGGTATGAATATTTATAAAAACTAAAAATTTATGATTTATTTTGCAATTTTCTAAGCAACCAATAAGGATAGACATATTCAGCGAACGCCATATTGAAATCTTTTATACGATTTATGAGTTTCTCATTCTCAGATTTGTTTAAAATGCTAAAGTTTTTGGTTATAGACGAAAAAAGCAAAAATTTACCGTTTTTTGATCTTCATTTGTTTATAACTATGTATATCATCAAAATCGGCTGCGGGAAATATAAAGGTTAAGAGGAAACAGTAGCGATAAGATAGCGAAAACGCGTTCTAAGATTGCGGCTGTAATTTTGAATATTTTTTCGAAATATTTGGCACACGAATTCGTAATATAATAAAGAATGGCGGTACAGAGCCCAATTTGAAAAATATATTAATATGTGGAAATTACCCTGTAATTAAATACAATATTAAAAAAACGAGCCTGTACCGCCATTAAGAAGAACAAAAAAATACACTTTCTTCAAATAAACTTTTTTATCCGATGCCAAATTTTGTGTCATTTTGGAACTACTAATGAAATAAAAAATTTTAGTAGTTCCAAAATGACACAAAATCTAGGCATCGGATAAAAAAGTTTATTTGAAGAAAGTTTATTTTTTTGTTCTTCTTAATGGCGGTACAGGCTCGTTTTTTTAATATTGTATTAAATTACAGAGTAATTTCCACATATTAATATATTTTTCAAATTGGGCTCTGTACCGCCATTCTTTATTATATTACGAATACGTGTACCAAATATCTCGAAAAAATATTCAAAATTACAGCCGCAATCTTGGAACACGTTTTTGCTACCTGTTGATCGCTACTGTATCACCTTAATAATATAGATGTCCATACTACTCAAAAAATTTGGTTTCGGCCTGGAGGGGGATGTGTCACGAGAAAAATCTTATTTCTCTGGACTAAAGGTGTGTCGATTTTTCAAATCAATAAGTTTTTTTAGTTTATGTATTTTCAAATAACATATTGATATTTTAGAACATACTGCATATAATTTTTAAACATAGACAATTTATTCTAAAATAAGTTTGCCAATTTATTATTATCATTCATAAAAACGACATAAATAATATGCCAGCTTCAAATCCCAACTAACGGTTTTTAATTACAGTATTAAGTTTACTATTTACAGAAATTACGTGTTAGCCTTATTCATTAATTCATTCGTTTATTTTAGTATCAATTCATTTTGAAAAGGTCAAGAAGGAATCTCGAATTCCTATTGTGCCTTCCTCCTATTCAGTGTCGCTTCTGATTTACTATTAATATAATTGCTCAGGGAAATAGCTTTTTGCTTTGAATTGTCTAGATATTTGACAAATTCTATACTTATGTAATATACAGTGTGTCCGGCGACAAGGGAACGGAACAAAATGCAAACTTTTGACGCATGTCAAAATGTTCAATGAGTTTTAAATGTATTAATTTTTTTTCGAACCCTGAGAAAACTAGTAAGTATTTTTGAAAAATTTAAAAGCAGAATTGAAGATTACCTTATTACCGAGGACCGAAAGTCCCTGAAAACTCTTATAATGTATATTTTAATTATTAGTTACAGGGGTGAAAATAAAAGAGAAAATTTAGTGTGATTTTTAATTGCAAATATTTCATTAACCCGGCACCTGCCACGTGGCCTTACAAGGCGCCAACTGCCACGTGGGGTGCTTACAGCACCGCTTAAAAATTTTCTGTGATCTACTTGTTTAAAAACAAAATAATGTGTTGAGTAACACAAGAATATAAATAAACATGTTTTATTAACTTATTAGCCACTAATATGTTATAAAAGTTTAAAAATAAAATGAAAAAGGTGTTATAAGCAAACTGGCAAGTACCAAGCCAAAATAAATGAAGTCAAGTAAAATATCTAAAAAAATTAAGATTTAGTGAGTATAGAGTCTATATTAATAATTTAAATCATTTATTTCAATAAAAAATGTAAATTTGACCTGTCTATCAAAAATACAAAAAAAAAAAAAATTTAAAACTTAAAGTGCCAGATGATGATACCCCAATTCGACTTTAGAGCTATAAGTTCAGAATGACACTAAATAACCACTTCAAACACTAACACATAAAATATATGCTATATAATATTATAGAAAGCTACTATGACGCACAGCTCGGTTACCAAACTTGAAATACCAAATATTTGATAAAAATATGTTATGGGGTGCTGGTAGCACCCCACGTGGCAGGTGCCGGGTTAAAAAGAAACTTTTTATTTATTCTAAGAGACTTTCGGCCCTCGGCAATAAAGCAGTCTTTCATTCAGCGTTTAAATTTTTCAAAAATACTTATTAGTTTTCTCAGGATTCGAAAAATAAATACATTTAACATTTGAAAATTTTGACATGCGTCAAAATTTTGCATTTTGCTCCGTTTCCTTTAAGGGAAAATTCCGATTGTTTAGCATATAGATAGGTATATCCTACCAGCGACGGCATCCACATAGGAGGGATAATATAATAATTGATGATTTATTTAAATGAGAATAGGGGTCGTGTGCTAGCTTATTTGAAAGGTCATTCAATTCTCTATTTAGTAATATAAATAATAACGACATAAATATTTATCCACGATGTCAAAAAAAGTTTTTAATTAAATTATTTTACACAAAAAGGAGAATGTTTGTACCTAATTTATTAAATTAAAAATCCATTTTATTGCTGTCAGAAAACAAAAAACGCTGGACGGAAGGGTCGCCCGAGAACTTTATCGTACCGATCTATTATCGTTATGGTACTAGATACTGGCATTCTATAAAAATAACAAAGTTACTCGTTATTTTGATATTTTAGAATTTAAAATTAGTTCATTTTTCTGAGAAATTAATAGCTTATATTATTTACATTTCATTCTATTTCGATTATGCCAGTCAAGATATTATCTCCAAATTCTATCCTACTGCATGGATTTTAAGGAAATTTTGGGAGTAGTCCAATCTCCTAATTCAAAGTCAATCCTATATACTATGGCGCTTTTATCATGGGGGCGGTTCCCACCAATTCTCAGGGGTGAAATATTTTTATTTTCGAATTACATGTAGAAAAAGGAAGATTTTTAAGAAAATTTAAAAATTCATTCTATAATTTGATCACATTTTCTACAAAAACCATTCATTTTAAACTCGTTTAACTTTTTGAAAGTAGAAGTAACACTATATTAAAAGGTATTGCAAAAGAAAAACAATACATTTAAATTATGTTGGATGGGGAGTTAAATGTATATACTTTTCATTTTTCCTTAAAGTGCATTAGTCTTATATTTTTTTACACCATATCTCGCTTAATTTGTATGTAACCGACATTTAACGGTGCTCTTTTTAAAGGCCTTTTCAAACACTACAAAAGGTGTTGGTAGCATTATACACCTAAAACCTACCGTTCCTCTGTTATTTTAAGTTGAATACACCAATTTGAGCATGCACCAAAAAACAAACTATTTTCACCTACCATATCTATTTTTGTATTATAAATACAACATTTACGAATGAACGAATCTCTTTATTATTTATAATCTAAATAATGTTTTATATAGTGTTTTTAGTTCGATGCATAGTTTTTAAGGTATTCACAAAAAATCAGTCCGAAAAGTCATTTTTCAATGAAAATGGCCAATTTTCAACTACGCATAACTCAAAAAGTATTGAGTTCTCAAAAAAAAGTATAGACCAGTTTTTGCTTAGACATAGGTTCTTTAGCCACTTCCGTGCTTATTTTGACCAACAAATTTTCCACCCCCTTGAAGAAGTGGGAACCGCCCCAAGATAAAAGCGCCATAGTATATAGGGTAGATTTTGTTTCTTGAGCTATTCCCTACTTACTGTGAAAATATCAAGTACATCAATGTAGTAGGATAGAATTCGGAGCCAAATACCCTCATTGTGTGCCCTACAATAATGCTCTGCTATGATCGCGTGAGAGAGGACACACTTAAGATTATAGCAAAATTTCTATTTACCGTAACTTTTCGAGTTTTTGAGGTACAGCAACGAATTTTATGTCATTGGAAAGGTAATTTTGCATTCTTTCAAAATATGTAAAAATAAACAGGGCGCATCTAAAAAGATTAAGATTTTTTATTCATTTCCGGTTCAACCGGAAACCATATTTTTGGTAAAATTTATTGTGATAATAGATAATAAAGTACCATATATGTCTGCAAAATTTAAAATTTAAGTTTCTATTATGAAGGAAGTTACGGGCCCTCAAACATTTTTTTATAAAAAATACATAACTCGCCTCCTATAGGGAGTTAAGAAATCTGACTAATGTCATTCAATTTAGCGATAGGATATCAAAAACATATCAAAAAATAAAAAAATTCCTTGGAGCCATTTTTGAGAAAATCTAGTTCAAATTTATGTCAAATTTTGACCCCTTAAATATAGGCAACCCGTAACTTTCTCTGAAAAACGATAACATTCTTCTTATAGCCCCATCTTTAAGCTATATAACGCCGTTTTCAAATTAAACTTATCTTAAACAAGTTTTTAGATAGGTAGCGAAATGTGTCGGGTGGGCGGTCGGCCATGTTGGCCGCCATTTTGAATTTGGAAATGTCAAATTCCGTATTTTTATTTACCTATAGATGAGCTTACTTTGAGTTGAATTTCATTCATTTCGGTAAAAATTTGCAAAAATGGGCCCTAAATAACCCCCTATTTCGGCCCCCCTTTGAGAGGTTTTTTTTAAAAGCTTAGTTTCTCGACAAAATTCTCTTAAACTTTTACCGAATTTCATCAAAATCGGTCCGGTAGTTTTTGCTGGGCGGTGGCGACATACGTACGTACGTACATACGTACATACTTCCGACATGTTTTTTTTTATTTGCTTTTTAGACTCAGCGGGACTCAAAACGTCGAAAAAAAGTGAAATCTGAAAAAATTTTTTTTGCACGATCCTATAACTTTATCTATTATACTATACTACGTATATAGTACGATAAAGTAAAAATGTATGCAGAACGCTCCTATGTCTTCTTCTTTGAGTGCCTCTCCTATCGGAGATTGGATATCATTAGGGCGATTCTAATTTTATTTACTGCTGTTTTGAACAATTCGTTAGTGGTACAGCCAAACCACTCTCTCAAATTTCTCATCCAGGACATTCTTCTACGGCCTGGATTTCTTCGTCCTTGGATTTTTCCTTGCATTATATTTTGTAGGAATGTGTACTTTTGTCCTCTCATCAGGTGGCCTAAGTATTCAAATTTTCTCTTTTTTATACTCCGTAGAACTTCTGGCTCGTTATTTATTCTGCGTATTACTTCTTCATTTGTAATTTTATCCACCCAAATCCTCCAAACCCTCCAAACCCTCCAAACCCTCCAAAATCCTCCTATGTAGAAACACGAAAACTGGTAGGCACATCTATCTTCCGGAGATAAATCGATTCCGTTAATTGCGAATTTCTAGTACCGGTCATAGGCGTCCGTTTTGGGTAGGGCAACGATTATTTCATCGTATAACTTTTTTGTCTTTTACTTTTAAGCATTTTTGACACTAGATTATTAAATTATGAGGTATTCTAGCACTAAAAGTTACTCTTTAAGTCGTAAAAATATACCTTATTTTTTTAATTCAAATTTTTTTCAAATTCAAAGAACGAAAAAGTTACATCTTGATTTTTTAGAAAACGGTGCATCCTAGGTACCGACTTAAAACCTTTTAAAAAGGCCACCTTTAGTACTATAATACCTCACATTTTAATTCTGGAAGAATAATAATTTCTGGAATAATAATTTCTGGAAGATAAATATGTAGTCGTACCAATTTTTGTTTTTCTGAATAGGAGTGTTCTGGAGATAAATTAATTACAAGACACCATCTTCAAAAACTCTAACTCACCCAGGCAGCATTTTCGGATTAATTGAAATCAATTAAATTGTCTTAAAATTATAGACAGGGAGGTAGTGTCAAATTTGACCGGAGCATTTTAGCATGGCTGCTTTCTTTTTATTTAGTTAGGTATTCCAAAGCTTATTAACAAATGATGTGTCAGCTGGCCCAAAACCGGGGATTTTAGACAAGAAAAGGTAAAATATGAAAATTGATGGAAAAACGCTATAACTTATGTCAAATATTTATCTACGTGACTTACAACTCTTAATAGTCTTGCTGACTTCTCTCCTAGCTTTCACTCAGGCAATCCGGGTTCAAATCCTGGCGTAGAATTTTTTTTTGTTTTTAAAATTGACAGTTATTTGGAAAAATAATTATTTTTATAATAAGGGCGTTATTCAGCGGAATACTGGATTTATTGTGTTTTGATTGATTTGCACACTTTCGATAGCTATTTTCTATATGATATATTGCGTTTGGAAGGAATTGGCTGTAACCACTGGATATATTTCATGACTAGGGAGCGGATTTTATGCTAAATGCATATTGCATGCATATTTAGCATATTTGAGAACTTTACTAAATTTTGCATATTTTTAAAAAAGCATGCATAATTTTAAAAAAGCATGCATAATTTTAAAAAAGCATGCATATTTTGTGCCTATTTAAAAACATTTAAGTCCAAAAAAAATGTTTAATGTTTTAATTCGACACAAAATATTTCCCCGTACAGGCTGTTCTATTAATTCGAGAACTACCTGAAGAAAGACGGCTCATTCTCTGCCGTTTCATTTTTTCTTAGAAAATACCCGATCTTTACACAAAGTACTTATAGTGCTTATAGTATGCCGTTATAAAATGATTGTAGGATGTTAAAATGATGAAGGATGGTTTACCGGGAAATTCGAATTTTATTTACTTTTATTATAGTAGGTACCTATAATTCTGGTGATTCTTTTAAATCCCCTATTGTTAAGAGAATTTACACCTTTAACCATAGTTTTACGATTTTCTAACGGAAATTATTAACGGAACATATTAGGGGTGAATTTCCTGATATAATTGTACTAAGTAGCGTAAAAAAGTATTCGTCAAAGGTCCTTTACGGGTCCAGTTGTACAGAAACAAATTACCTAATGTACCTTTACCTCCCGAACCAGTATTGACTAGGTGGGGAACTTGGTTGGAAGCTGCAATTTTTTATGCTGAATATTTTGTCGCAATTAAGGCATTTAATTTTTAGAATTTAACGCCGAAGACAGTGCTGCTGTTATAAAGGCACAACATACTGTTAAAACAACTTCATTGGCAAATCAGCTAACTTTTATCATAGGCCAGGGTAATAAGACAAAAATATACCCTGTTCGTGACACTTCAGCAGCCAGGGTACTGAAGCGTTTTTTCGACAAGTAATACCTATAGGAACAAATTGTAACTGTTTCCTGCGTAGGATCTGGCGACCATTTTTAGTTATAAGCAATTAACTGTCAAAAAATGGCATTTTCCCTTTTTTTTCAAATAAATGGAAAACAGTAAAACTTATGACTTTTTTAGTACAAATATCTTTGAGATTATGGAAAAAGCTTTAAAATGACATATTACAAAGTTTGATATACTCATTTATTGTTAATAAAATTGCGAAAAAAGGTCGGAATTGCAAAAAAAAATTATTTTCGCAATAAATATTGTAAAAATTAGTATACAGGTTTGAAATTTTTGTCAAATGAGGGCTATTTGTTGCTTAATATGTGATAAAATTTTTAAAGCGATTCATTTAATTGTTTAAATTTTATTCGAATTGTTTATCTCAAAGAGAATTTTTTTTGTAATAATATAAGTCAGAAAAAAATGACGTTAGAACCATTCCAAAGGTGTCAAATGGAAGAGCATGAGCTATATTTTCAACTAGGTTTAAAAAAGCGAATGAAAAATGCATTAGTAATAAATTGCATTAGTAATAATTGCATTAGTTAATAAATGCATTAGTAATAAAATGCATAGTAATAAATAATTATGCAAAACTATCGTAAATCTCTCCTTATAAACTTTTTGAATAACTTTTTCCAAAAAAATTAACTTTTTTACTCTGTTTTAAGTGTACAACTACCAAGTAATGTTATTTATATCATAATTGATAAAAAATTGTAATAAATATATATAATTTCTTATATAACAAAATAAAAAGTTTATAAGGAAAGATTTACGATAGGTACGATACTTTTGCAAAATTATTTATTACCAATAAATGCATTTTTTATTCGCTTTTTTTCAACCAAGTTGAAAATATAGCTCATGTTCTTTCATTTGACACCTGTGGAATGGTTCTAACGTCTATTTTTTCTGACTTATGTTATTGCAAAAAAATGCTCTCTGGGATAAACAATTTGAATAAAATTTAAACAATTGAATGAATCGCTTTGAAATTTTTATCACATATTAAGCAACAAAGAATCCTTATATGACAAAAATTTCAAAGCTGTACACTAATCTTTACAACAGATATTGCGAAATTAATTTTTTTTGCAATTCCGACCTTTGTTCGCAATTATATTAACAATAAATGAGTATATCAAACTTTGTAATAGGTCATTTTTAAAGCTTTTTCCCTAATATCAAAGATATTTGTACTAAAAAAACCATAAGGTTCACTGTTTTCCATTGATTTGAAAAAAAAAGGAAAAATGCCATTTTTGACACTTAATTGTTTATAAATAAAAATGGCCGCCAGATCCTACGCAGGAAATAGTTACAATTTGCTCTTATAGGTATTACCTGTCGAAAAAACGCTTCAGTACCCTGGCTGCTCGAGTGTCATGGAAAAAACCTTATTACCCTGGACTATCAAGACGCATTATAGTTTTATAGTATAAATAAACCATAAATAATTTAGAAAAGCGGAAATATCATTTAACAGACTCCGTCGAAATAGTTAGAAATTTTAAAGCAAACGTTTCGAAATTTCCCGGTAAAATCGGTAATTCAGTTCAAAAAAATTAGAATTGGTTCTAGAAAAAAAGTAATGGCTTTAAAACTTTGAAGGACATATGCGAAATTTTTAATGGAAATTTTGAAATTGATTTTGGTGCAGAATTTTCGGCTTTAACAAGTTATTTTAACGCCAAAATTACTTCTGGTGATGTTTAAAGGAGTTTTTCAAGTTATAAAAATATTTTATCTGATCAAAGAAAATGTTTCCTCGTAAAAAAATTGGAAAAACACGTTGTAGTAAATTATATTCGAAGATTAGTGATATTGTTGTTTTATTTTAAATAGGTAACTATTGGTATCAGTTTTTATAAAAATTGAGAATAAATTTTATATATAAAAAATAATGATTTTATTTGAAAGATAATAAATAAAAGAACCCACTAGAAAAGAATAGAACACAAAATTTGTGGTTTCTCGAAATGCGCATTTTTTGAATTTTTGTGCATATCTTGAGCATATTTCGTAATTTTTTACTGCATAGATATGCGCATATTTCCTCAAAATTGATCGCATATAAATCCGCTCCCTATTCATGACAAATCTATTTAGTATTAATTTAATTCAAATTCTAAAAAACAGGATTTATTGCGTTTTGATTGATCGCTCCTCATACAGACAAATATCCATTGTTATAATATAGGTACATACCTATTATAGAGAACAGGGAAATATTTTGATTGCTATTAAAAAATGGGGGTTGGTGATAGAAAAGTGAAAAGTTAGGGTTGTATGTATCTTTTGGTTCTACATCATATTACATTAAGAAAAAGCAGTTTGTCCAAAAAATAAAAAAAATGTCGGGAGGGAGTGGGGAGGGCAACCCCCTTTTTCACTTAGATTGGTCGTACTAACTCAGAAAGCTTCAGGGATTCATTTACAACAACTTTGCTTATTAAGGTCAATCATAATATTTTTGATCAAATGCATAGTTCTATTTCATAAGTTCTATGCATAATTCTATAAAAGACATACATATTTTTTTATATTGTCTCGTATAAATAATACAAACGTGGTATTATAAAAATAAATATTTTTCAAAATAAAATGAAAATTTTAAAAACAAAAAAAAAATGTCAACGCCAGGATTTGAACCCGGATTGCCTGAGTGAAAGCTAGGAGAGAAGTCAGCAAGGCTATTAAGAGTTGTAAGTCACGTAGATAAATATTTGACATAAGTTGTAGCGTTTTTCCATCAAATTTCATATTTTACCTTTTCTTGTCTAAAATCCCCGGTTTTGGGCCAGCTGACACATCATTTTTTGTTAATAAGCTTTGGAATACCTAACAAAATAAAAAGAAAGTAGCCATGCTAAAATGCTCTGGTCAAAGTTGACACTACCTCCCTGACTATTATCAGTAGTAATTGCACAAGAACTCTAAAATTATTGAATTTTTCCCGAGAGACACTTTGACAGTTTTAATTTCACGAGCCGAAGGTGAGTGAAATTATGTCAAAGTGTCACGAGGGCAAAAAATCTATATTAATTTTAGATCTCGAGTGCAATTTGTTGCGATTATTTGATGAATAAAACTGCTCAAAACCAAAATTTTATTGTAATTTAGTTATGTAAGTACAAATTAGTACAATTAAACACACAGTTGTTATAAATATTTTACGGTTGAAAGTCATCACTTTTATAATTTTTAAAACATTAATTGTCATTAATGTCACTGAATGTATTTTTTCATAGCAACGAACGGAATCTGACGTAATATACTTGACGACGGGAAATTATCAAAAATTATCAGTTTAATTTAGATTTCTGTAGCTTTCTATTGGTCAGAGTCTCCTATGAATGAAATAATCTGAGGAATTTTCGCTCTTTGTTTGTCAGAAGGGATTCTGGACACCCTGTATAAGATAAACATATTAGTTAAGGACACCACTGAAAGAAAACCGTTAGAAAAGAAGCGTATGTATAAAATTTATTTTTAATGCAGAATATTATGAAATAGTTGCATTTTATTACGCTGAATAAGATCTTGCATTTAAATTACCTAGACGCGGCTCAAGTGTAATCAGGAACGTAATGAGGTTGTTTATGTTTATGTAATTAAGAAGTTCATTCGTGCTTAGGTATTTTGTAGATAATTGAACGGCGCATGGAAAAAAAGGACGTATGTCAAGTCACGGTTCAAAATTAGATAATCCTTGCCTAGTGGCAACAACTTGATACTATTGCCTGCAACCTAAACGGGGTCCGGACAAATAATCCCCGGACAAATAATCCCCGGACAAATAATCCCGGACAAAAAACCCCACAAATTATCTCTGGACAAAAATCCCCGGACAAATAATCCCAGGACAAAAAATCCCCAAAAAAATCCCGGACAAATAATCCCCACAAAGTTTTTTGGGCACAAAATCCCCACAAAAAATTCCGGACAAAAAATCCCTAAGAAATATTTGCTGCGGAATAGTTTTCTAAAAGTTTTCCTGAAGTTTTACTAAATCTTGAATTCCAATTCCATGAGAAATCTTCAAATTCTACATGACAAAAGAGTGTTTTTTCAAAAATCGTGGAAGATATGGGGAATGAGCTAAGGCCCCGTTCTCATGACAGACATACATTTTACTGAATACCGTTCAAAGACTGAAGACCGTTATCAAAAAGCGCGTTAAGCGCCTGTCATGAGAACGGGGCCTTAGCTCATTCCCCATATCCTCCACGATTTTTGAAAAAACTCACAATCTTTGGTCATGTAAATTTTTAAGTTTTCAGCCTGGAATTGAAATTCGGTATTTGGTAAAATTTCGGGAAAACTTTTAGAGAACACATGTACCTACACAATATCTCTCTCTCTCTCTTGTCATTTCCTCATTATTGAGGATCGTGATTTATTCTAATATTCCTAATAATGTTTCTCCATTCAGAATGAGTTTCCAGCTGAACTCTTTATTTGGTCGGACCATCTAGTTGGTGATCGTCCTCTTGATATTTTCCCCGGAACGTTTCCAGAAACAATTAATCTCTCCAAACTGTCGTCACCTCTGCGAACCACGTGACCAAAGAATTGCAGTATTCGTTGCAGACATATTGTGGACAGCCTTTTTTTTTAATCTTGAGTTTTGTTTTGTTTTGTTTTGTTTTTTTATTTCCACGGGACAAGCCCAATAAAGTTACAATTGTTTACAAATTTTGGAACAATTTAGTATACTAAATATAAGTCATATATATATATATATATATATATATATATATATATATATATATATATATATATATATATATATATATATATATATAACACATAAAATATAATAGTTAAAATAGAGTGAACATAAATAATATAAATTACATACAGAACAAATTAGAAACAGACTGGTAAAGGTGGACGTAACAAAACAATTAAGAGGCAATAATAATTTGTTGTAAGTCGCGTATAAATTGGTTGGGTGTGGAACTAAAATTAAGCCTCTCCGTATTTTGATTTGCTAGACGTAACATTCTAGTTATAGGTTCATTGAGGCCATAATTACATCGATGAAATGGTACATGAAAAGTGGTTTCGACTGCATTTCGAGTACTGTATGAAGGAACTTTAAAACCAACCTTAGACAATAAATAATGACTATTTGCTGTACCGTTTAACAAACTATATAGAATTTTCAAATCATGGTGATAACGACGTTCTTCCAGGGTATTGATATTTATAAATGCTCTAATTTCGTCATAACTGTCAAACCTGTTACTCCCAGTAATAGCTCTAATTTTAAATCCCAAAAACCTAAGGAATTTGTTTTGGACCTTTTCAATTTTTTCTGCGTAAACATTATAGTAAGGTGACCAAATACTACAACAGTATTCCAAGTAAGGTCTAACAAGAGAACAGTATAACAATTTCAGGGTATTGGGATTTTTAAAATCATAGCAGTTTCGTTTCATGAAGCCAAGCATCTGTAAAGCCTTTGAAATAATAGAATCAATATGATCTGCGAATTTTAGCGATTTGTCAAACAGTATTCCAAGATCTCTTATTGTATTAACACAATCTAGTGGTGTGTTATCAAGTTTATATTCAAACGGAATACACGTTCTACCTTGATAAAAACTAATTTTATGACACTTTTTGACATTTAGCTCCATTTCATTTTCTTTACACCAATTCTGTATTTTATTTAATTGAAATTGCAGATTTTCGGAATCGTCAGGACTAGATATTTTCGAAAAGATTTTTAAATCATCCGCAAACAAAAGCTTATCACAGTTTATATCTGCAATATCATTTATAAATATAATAAATAATAGCGGACCCAGATGTGAACCCTGAGGGACCCCAGAACTGACAACTACATCCTGAGATAGACAATCCTGGATCCTTACTGCTTGGCGCCTTCCTATTAGGTAGCTTTCCAGCCATTCAAGCAGTTTCCCATCTACTCCAGCAGCTTCTAATTTAGACAATAGGATGTTATGATTTACCCTGTCAAATGCCTTGGAGAAGTCTGTATAAATAGAATCAATTTGATACCCACCCTCCAAAGCACTTGACAACGCATCCAAATAGCAAAGAAGATTTAATTCCGATGATTTGTGTTTCTGAAAACCATATTGCTCATCTACTGGAAACAATTTGAAACATACCGAGAGGCAGTCGGACACTAAGCTTTCAAATAACTTAGGAATGGTACTTAATATAGAAATCGGTCTATAATTTGTAATGTCAGATCTACTACCAGCTTTATGTATTGGCGTTAAAAAACTTAATAAGTTGGTTTAGAATGTTGGTTGGTTTAGAATGGAAACGTTTGTCCTATGAGCTGTCCACGGTATGCGCAGCAATCTTCTCCAGCACCGCCTCTCAAATGCATCAATTTTTTGGCGCTCGCATGCGCGATGTGTCCAAGTCTCTGCTCCGTATAGAAATATTGAGAATAGACAATATGCATAAAAAATATCCAGACAGTCCTAGTTCATATGAAGTTAATTCAAAATACATTTTACTGCTGTCATAAAATAAAAAAAAATGTTTATTTGACACATAAATATGTTGTTTCGCTTAAACTCAAGTTAAAGCTGCGAACCACCTGCCTCTTGGCAGTTTGGACATTTAATTTAAGCAAAAAGAAATGTTTATTTTTCAAATAATTTTTTTTTGTTTTCTGGCGGCAGTAAAATGTATTTTGAATTAAATACATTACATACATTCTTTTTTTTGTATCAGTTAATTTAATTAAAAAAATTTTTTGGGTACCCTATATATAAAAAAAGAATGTGTGTGTACTTTGTACGCACGTAAGAAGATATTCTTCTATTTTATAGGTAATTTCAACGAAGTAAATATACTTAACAGGTTATTTGTATTTTATTTAAAAATTAAACTAACTTTCTTATCTACCACTTTTAAAATTTTTTTATTAAAACAACCAAAAATAAAAAAAATATGAATCGCCTAGGAATCGAACCCGCGTCATTCCAATCTCGGAGCTAACGCCCTAGCAACTACACCAGCGAGGTCCTTCTAATTGACATGTAAGTTTCGGATATAATTACACAACACGGCGACAAATAGTGTAAATATTTTATTATTTTACTACAGAGAAACACAAATCCAAAAACACAAGAATTATAATAAATAATACATTTACTAAAAACACTAATATATTCTTTTAATGACTTAGTTGCACGAATACAGATACATAAACATATATCTTGAAAGATTAGCAAGGAACTACATACTGTCTGTGTGCGCAGGCGCGCAGATTTATGTACAATTTTACCCTCAATCGAATCGCGCCTAAAGAAGAATATCTTCAAAAATTATATTAATGTGTATAGTACTAAATAGATAATAGAATAACCTTTAAAAAATGATCTATCACACGAACCCTATTCTCATTTACAAAATCATAGATTACGTCATCAAGCTCAGATGCATGATGTCACTAGTATGATATATATGCCAAAAAATCGTAATTTAAAAATAAAAATCGATTTATTTTGGGATTTATTTACAAAATCTTTCATTCTCGATAAAATGAATTTCTTCCAGCCTAAACGTCCTCACTATACTTAATATGTATATACTAAAATCACAATAAAGATGCACTACAAATAAACAATCAAAGACAGTTCGTATATTACGAGGAGCACTCCCGAATCACGATTTACAATGTATCTTCTTCTTCTTCATATGCAATCCACTAATGGATGTTCGCGATCACGTTTGACCATTTTTCTCTATCCCTTGCAGTATGTATTAGGTCTCCTATGTTTTTTAGTCCTGTCCATTGTTTGACATTACGGAGCTATGACATTTTCTTCCTGCCCACTCCCCTTCTTCCTTCGATCTTTCCTTCAATTAAGGTTTGCAGAAACTGATATCTTTTATTTCTAATTATGTGTCTCAGGTATGCCGTTTTTCTCTGTTTAATTGTGCACATCAGTTGTCGTTCTGTACCAATTCTTCTAGGATTTCTTCATTTGTTATTCTTGCGGTCCAGGGAACTTTAAGGATTCGTCGATACATCCACATCTCAAATGCCTCTAGCTTATTCATTGTGTTTATTTTTAAAGTTCATCCTTCCATGCCATATAGGAGCACCGATCATAAATAGCATTTTATGAATCTTAGTCTGAGGTTTAGGTCAAAGTCAGAGTTCGTAAACACGTTTCTGAATTTCATGAATGCACTTCTGGCTCTTTCTATCCGACATTTAATTTCCATATCCGACATCCAGTCTTCACATAGCCAGGTTCCCAGGTACTTAAACTTTCTTACGCGCTCTACATCTTGGTTGTTATATGCTAGTCTTGCATTTTGATGTTGACATAATTGACGGCTGATTATAAGGAACTTCGTCTTTTTTATGTTGATGCTAAGTCCCATGTTTTCGCTATGCTCTCCAATTTTATTAAGAAGGTTTTGGAGGTCTTCTATATTGTCTGCTATTAAGACCGGGTCATCCGCATATCGTATATTATTGACCCAGGTACCATTTACTTTGATGCCTCTTTCGCAATCCTCAAGAGCTAGTGGGGAGAGAATGCATCCCTGTCTTACACCTCTGAGAATTTTTTGAGCTTGCGTTGTTTCATTATCCACCTTGACGACAGCTGTTTGATTCCAGTAAAGAGCCTCTATGCAACGAATGTCTTTTTGATCTATGTCGAGTTGTTTTAGTATATGTACGAGTTTATGATGTTGTACTCGATCGAAGGCTTTTTCATAATCTTTTCATAATTTTACAATATAAACTTTGTAAATCAAGATTGACCATTTCCAATGTACCTATATACATACGTTGTAAATCATGATTTGGAGTTATAACATTCAACGGGTCTTGGTTTGTTTATTTCTAGTGCGTATTTATTGTGATTTTAGTATAGTTACCAATTGAACATATTATCTGTTAATAATATTAATGTAAAATGTTTAATTAAAATAAACTTATCTACATAGACGCAATATAAACCAGTCCGATCCTGACCGTTAACCCTGAAATGTTCTTTTTACTACAGCCTCACTTTCTTGTAATGTATTAAATAATAAATACTGTTAGATATTAGCGAAAGTGCATAACAGTACTTGAATTTTTTACATAACACACATGACACTGACAACTTGACACTCCCCCGATAGCATTAAGAAGTACCTTGTTGCTTCTAGGTGGCATTGGACATTATAATACTGCGCTAAATTACTAACACCGTATTACATAAACTATGATTTTAAAGTAAATAAGAAAGTTAGACAATAATAACGGAATATACGGTAGAATCTCACTAATCTGGTACTATACGCCAGTCAATGGGAGCAAGAATAGGATCTCTTCTTCTTCTTTTGCCCTTTAATTCGTCCAATTTTGAACATAGGCTTCCCCCAGTTTCCTCCATTCGCTTCTGTTTAGTGCTTTCTGTTTCCAGTGCGTTCCTCCTATCTTTTGAATGTCGTCTCCCCATCTCATCTGGGGTCGTCCTCTGGCTCTCTTTCCTGTCCATGGTCTCCATTGTTGTATCGTGCTATTCCACCTATTGTCCGTTTGTCTAGCGTTATGACCTGCGAAGCTCCATTTTAGTCTGGGTATATGTTGTCCTGCGTATTTGACTTTTGTTTTATTTCTTACCCAGTTGTTTTGCATTTTGTCTGTCAATTTTACTCCTAACATTGCCCTCTCCATGGCTCTTTGTGTCTTCATTATTTTATCCATATTTGCCTTGGTCAAGGTCCATGTTTGGCATGCGTATGTGAGAATTGGGAGTAGGCACTGGTCAAACACTCTTGTTTTAAAGTATTGTTGTATTTTTTTATTCTTTAGGACCCATTTTAATTTTCCAAATCCTACCCAGGCTAATCTGACCCTTCTTTTTACCTCCGCTGTTTGGTTTTCCATATTTATTTTTATCATCTGTCCCAAATATATATAATCATTAACCGCTTCTATTGTGGTGTCGTTTAGTATTACGTTTCTATTATCTTGTGTGTTTGTCATTGTTTTTGTTTTGGCAAAATTCATTTTTAGACCTATTTGTTCGGATTCATTTGCTAGTTCGGTTAGCATGGTTTGTAGTTCTTCAAAACTTGATGCTATGACTACTACATCATCTGCATATCTTAGGTGGTTTAGTTTCTTTCCATCTATGTTTATTCCCATGTTTGTCCATTTCATTTTTTTCAAAACATCTTCCAGTGCTAATATAAATAGTTTAGGAGAAATAACATCTCCCTCTCGCACTCCTCTGTTAATTGGTATGGGTTTTGTGGTTTCTTCCAATTGTACTGTCATTGTTGCTTTCTTATATATACTATGTATTAGCATTCTGTATCTGGAATCTATTCTACAGTTGTTTATAGCTTTAAAAATAGGATATTACCTCCTAATTCTATCCTACCGCATGGATTTTAATGAAATTTTGGGCCTAGCCTCTACTTATCTCCTAATTCAAAGTCTAATCCAGGGCTTCCTAAACTGTGCGTCGCGACGCCCTGGGGCGTCGCGGCGTTGTCGCAGGAGCGTCGCGTGTCAGCGCGGACGTTTAATTAATACAGGAAATATATTTGTCTGGATAGTATGCAGGACTACAAGCTCTCATCCAAACCAAGGCTCCAAGTATAAAATGGACACATTGTGTCATACATAGAGGCCTTAGCAGCAAAGAACATTACACCTGAATTAAGTGTTGTGACGGATAGCATTATTAAAGTGGTGAACTACATTAAAACATTCCTCGTGAAATCAAGTCTTTTCCATAACATTGTAAAGAAATGGGGGCCGAACTCACCTCTTTAATCTATTATTGCAACTCTCGTTGGCTGTCCAAAGGCAACGTACTCGCACGTGTATGTGAATTAAAAAAATGAAATTTTACATGTATCTACATGTAATGCAGAATCGCATAATGATGCGCAAAACTTTATTAATTCAGAGTTTATAATAAAATTAGCTTACCCCTGTGACATATTTAACAACTTAAATGACCTTAATAAGTATTTACAGGGAAATAATACACATATCCTGCAATTGGCAGATAAAATTACTGGGTTTCAGAAGTTATCTTATGAAAGAGAAAATTAGAAGATCAAGAAATTGACTGTTTCCCTACTTCACAAGGTATTCTACAAGAAAAATCGATAGAAATCCTCGGTTCCTCTTTAAAAAATATGTTTACACAACACATGTTATCATTGAACGAACACTGAGAAATGTTTTCCCAAAAATCTGGAGAAATATGACTGGGTAAGACAGAATCCCTCCCTAGTCATTCATACCATCGACACTTTCAACAGAGGAAGAAGAACAACCGACAGAATTGTCCTGTGATTCCAGCCTAAAGCTGCAACACGACAAGGACCTGTTTGAATTTTGGAGCTCAGTTTCTCATAATTATCATGCCATCAGGATTGCTGCATTAAAGTTTTTATTACCATTTGCGACTTCGTACTTGTGCGAAACGGGCTTTTTTCTGCAGTTGCACTAATTAAAAACAAGTACAGGTCAAACATAAACTTAGAAAAAGAAATTAGAGTGACAATTTTCAAATTGGAGCCCCGGTTTCATAAGCTATGCTCAAAAAAGCAAGCACATCCCTCACATTAACCAGCCAGTTACATACATAAATATCCCTTTTTATTTTTGTGCCTATGTTTTGATTTCTTTCTTAATTTCTATAAAAATTATAAATAACCTGCTACTAGGATAGTACTAAAATTGGTAAGTATTATTGGGGGTTGGGTTGAGGGGCGTCGCAAAAAATAGCAAAGTCCCAAGGGCGTCACAGTACGAATAAGTTTGGGAAGCCCTGGTCTAATCTATACCGATGTGTGCTTTTATTTTGGGGGTGGTTCCCACCCCTTCTTAGGGATGGAAAATTTGTTGGTTAACATTACCACGGAATTCGCTAAAGAACCTAATTCTTAGCAAACACTGTTCTATAATTTTTTTTTTTGAAAACTCAATACTTTTTGAGATACCTTTGAGAGACATAGTACCTTTTCGAACGGTTTTTTGCGAATACCTTAAAAACTATGCATCTAACTAAAAAAACTATATTAACATTTTTGTAGGTTATAAAAAACAAAGAGATACTTGTCTTCATAAATCTTCCAGTTATAATACAAAAAAAAATATGGTAGGTGAAAATAGTTTGTTTTTACTTTATCGTACTATATACGTAGTATAGTATAATAGAAGTTATAGGATCGTGCAAAAAAAATTTTTTCAGATTTCACTTTTTTTCGACGTTTTGAGTCCCGCTGAGTCTAAAAAGCAAATAAAAAAAACATGTCGGAAGTATGTACGTACGTACGTATGTCGCCACCGCCCAGCAAAAACTACCGGACCGATTTTGATGAAATTCGGTATGAGTAAGTTTAAGAGAATTTTGTCGAGAAACTAAGCTTTTAAAAAAAACCTCTCAAAGGGGGGCCGAAATAGGGGGTTATTTAGGGCCCATTTTTGCAAATTTTTACCGAAATGAATGAAATTCAACTCAAAGTAAGCTCATCTATAGGTAAATAAAAATACGGAATTTGACATTTCCAAATTCAAAATGGCGGCCAACATGGCCGACCGCCCACCCGACACATTTCGCTACCTATCTAAAAACTTGTTTAAGATAAGTTTAATTTGAAAACTTCGTTATATAGCTTAAAGATGGGGCTATAAGAAGAATTTTATCGTTTTTCAGAGAAAGTTACGGGTTGCCTATATTTAAGGGGTCAAAATTTGACATAAATTTGAACTAGATTTTCTCAAAAATGGCTCCAAGGAATTTTTTTATTTTTTGATATGTTTTTGATATCCTATCGCTAAATTGAATGACATTAGTCAGATTTCTTAACTCCCTATAGGAGGCGAGTTATGTATTTTTTATAAAAAAATGTTTGAGTGCCCGTAACTTCCTTCATAATAGAAACTTAAATTTTAAATTTTGCAGACATATATGGTACTTTATTATCTATTATCACAATAAATTTTACCAAAAATATGGCTTCCAGTTGAACCGGAAATGAATAAAAAATCTTAATCTTTTTAGATGCGCCCTGTATATTTTTACATATTTTGAAAGAATGCAAAATTACCTTTCCAATGACATAAAATTCGTTGCTGTACCTCAAAAACTCGAAAAGTTACGGTAAATAGAAATTTTGCTATAATCTTAAGTGTGTCCTCTCTCACGCGATCATAGCAGAGCATTATTGTAGGGCACTCAATGAGGGTATTTGGCTCCGAATTCTATCCTACTACATTGATGTACTTGATATTTTCACAGTAAGTAGGGAATAGCTCAAGAAACAAAATCTACCCTATATACTATGGCGCTTTTATCTTGGGGCGGTTCCCACTTCTTCAAGGGGGTGGAAAATTTGTTGGTCAAAATAAGCACGGAAGTGGCTAAAGAACCTATGTCTAAGCAAAAACTGGTCTATACTTTTTTTTGAGAACTCAATACTTTTTGAGTTATGCGTAGTTGAAAATTGGCCATTTTCATTGAAAAATGACACCTTTTCGGACTGATTTTTTGTGAATACCTTAAAAACTATGCATCGAACTAAAAACACTATATAAAACATTATTTAGATTATAAATAATAAAGAGATTCGTTCATTCGTAAATGTTGTATTTATAATACAAAAATAGATATGGTAGGTGAAAATAGTTTGTTTTTTGGTGCATGCTCAAATTGGTGTATTCAACTTAAAATAACAGAGGAACGGTAGGTTTTAGGTGTATAATGCTACCAACACCTTTTGTAGTGTTTGAAAAGGCCTTTAAAAAGAGCACCGTTAAATGTCGGTTACATACAAATTAAGCGAGATATGGTGTAAAAAAATATAAGACTAATGTACTTTAAGGAAAAATGAAAAGTATATACATTTAACTCCCCATCCAACATAATTTAAATGTATTGTTTTTCTTTTGCAATACCTTTTAATATAGTGTTACTTCTACTTTCAAAAAGTTGAACGAGTTTAAAATGAATGGTTTTTGTAGAAAATGTGATCAAATTATAGAATGAATTTTTAAATTTTCTTAAAAATCTTCCTTTTTCTACATGTAATTCGAAAATAAAAATATTTCACCCCTGAGAATTGGTGGGAACCGCCCCCATGATAAAAGCGCCATAGTATATAGGATTGACTTTGAATTAGGAGATTGGACTACTCCCAAAATTTCCTTAAAATCCATGCAGTAGGATAGAATTCGGAGATAATATCTTGACTGGCATAATCGAAATAGAATGAAATGTAAATAATATAAGCTATTAATTTCTCAGAAAAATGAACTAATTTTAAATTCTAAAATATCAAAATAACGAGTAACTTTGTTATTTTTATAGAATGCCAGTATCTAGTACCATAACGATAATAGATCGGTACGATAAAGTTCTCGGGCGACCCTTCCGTCCAGCGTTTTTTGGTACATTTTCAAATTGGTGTATTTAACTTGAAATAACAGAGAAACGGTAGATTTTTGGTGTATAAAGCTTCTAATACCTTTTGTAGTGATTGAAAATATCTTTAAAATGAGCTATATATTACATTAAAATTAAGCGAGATATGCTGCAAACAAAATTGATAACTATGGTTTGTTTTTTAACCAAGAGGAGTGATTCAAATTTACCGCGCTGTATTGCTTGTTTGTAATTGGTCCAACCGCAGGCAAGTTTACTCCACTGTTATTAAATTTTGACACTAATGACTTTTATCAAATTTTGACATTAGTGACATTTCATAGGTTAATTAAGTTATATCGGCAATTTGGGTGTGAATCTGTCTTTTTAGTTTAGTCCTCCTGGTTAAAAAATAAACTATAATGTATTTTAAGAAAAAATGAGAAGTAATTTTAACCCACATACACCAAAATGTAAACGCATCGTTTTCCTTCCACAATACCTTTTATTATAGTGTTATTTCTATGTTCAAAAAGTTGGACGGGTTTAAAATAAATGGTTTAAAAAAAAAAGATCAAATTATAGAGAGCATTGTTAAATTTTCTTAAAAATCTTCCTTTTTCTCCATGTAACTTGAAAATGATAAGAGATGCAATAATGAAAAATAAAAAGAAAATTTTTATCTGAAAAAACCCTACACTTTTGTGCGGTATCTGTTTTTTCGTATCTCTTATCTTTTTCGAGTTACATGAAGGAAAAAAAAATTTAAGAAAATTTAAAAATGAGCTCTATAATTTGATCTTACTTTTTTCAAAAATCATTCATTTTAATCCAGTCCAACTTTTTGAACATAGAAATAACACTATAATAAAAAGTATTGTAGAAGGAAAACGATGTATTTAAATTTTGCTGGATGAGGGGTTAAATATACTTCTCATTTCTTCTTAAAATACATTAGTCATCAACTTTTTTGCAGAATATCTCGCTTAGTTCGAATTTAATCGACATTTATTATTGCAAATTTTAAAGGTCTTTTCAAGCACTACAAAAGTTATTAGTAAAGCTCGGATTTATAGGCAACAAAAATTGAAGAAAAAGGCGCCTATATAGGCAAAGATTTTTATTAAAAAAGGCAGGAATATTAACATTTAGGCAAAATATAGACAATAAAGGAATATATTATTTATAACCACTTAAAATTTTATTATTAATAGAAACAACTAAATGTTTTTCAATATTTTCGGTCTTAAAACTATGTTTTCAATCACTTAAAATTAATTTGTACATTGAAAACGAACGTTCGACATCCACAGATGTAATTGGAGCATATTTCAGAGCGCATAATAAATCTGGCATAATTTGTAATTCCTCGGAAAATGTCCCATTCAAAACTTTAGCAACATTACATAAAAACCAAAAACCTTTATTCTTGTCGAAAACATATTTCATTTTTTTTTAAATTAATTGACCGTTACTTCCAGGTGCCGATTTAATTTTCGTCTTTAAATTATCTACTAATTTTACTGACTCACATAAATTTATCTATTGTTTTTCTAATAAGGTAATTGTGGTAACTATTAATTTATAATTGTCATTGATATAAGCGAGTTCCTGTTTCAATTTGGGATTTTTTAATATTTTTTTTGCTTCTCGAATGGCTTCGGAAATATCATCATCAAATTCTGACATAACTAATTCTATTTCATTGCAATGTTCAAAGTAAAAAAAACTGCTTCGAGCCAGGTTCCCCACCTTGTAATTACTGCTTTAGGTGGCAAAGTGACACCTTGAAGTCTTTCTTTATATATTTGCACCCTCAACGGAGCCTTTACAAAAACTTTTTTCATAAAATTTATAAAATTATTTACCAACGGAAACAGATTTCTTATTTCTTCAGCAATTCTATTTACCCCGTGGGCTACACAAGTGCAATGAATTAAACTAGGATAAAAAATCTTTAAATTAACAGCAGCTTTTAACATATATGCCACAGCATCTGAAAGCATTAAAACTATTTTATTCACTGGTATAGGGTTGGGTAAAAAGAGGTTTGCTAAACTATCTTGTATAAATCGACTTATTGTTAAATTGTTTGTTTTTTCCAATTCTTTAACGGCAACTAAATAAGGTTTTCTTGCAAAATTTTCGTTCAAAATTCCAATCATTAAATTAGCTATATACCTGCCGCATACATCTGTCGTTTCATCCACGATAATATACAAAAAATTGCCCTCTAACTCCCGCTTAATTTTTGAAATACATTCCACATAACATTTTTCCACAGTATGTTTTCTCAATGTACTCTCGTCCGGTAAGGATTTATTAAGATATTTTTCGAAAAAGCATTTAAAACTAGGGTTATTAACTTTATATAGAGGAATGTTGGATGCAATCATCATCTGGCATAAATCAAATTTAAATGCGTCTTCCTCCTTTTTTTTTTAACTGCTTAAACTATCCCGCAGAGATATTTGGGCTAACTTAGAGGAATTTAATTTTTCCAAATTACGTTTATGAAGTGGGGTTCCACAATGCTGGTCAATAAAGTACTTTTTTCTACTTGAAATCTGAGAATTTAAAAGAAAATAATTAGAATTCTTAAACCGCTTTAGAATTTAGTTATATTGTGGGACGAGAAAAAAAGAGAAAAAATAAAACTTACCGATTTGCCGCATGGTTTACAAAATGCTCCATCTCCTTCTAGAGAAAGTTCCGAATAAGGTGCGATCCATAGTCTTAATTTAGATGTCATCTTTTCACACAAATGTCTAAAATGTTTTAAAACGTGTTCTTTGTTTTTCGGTATGCGCAACAAAACTAAACTAGGATCTAGCAATTTGTGACTAAACTCTGATACAGTAACCGACTGTACAACTGATAATAAACTAATAAAGCTTAGGGATTTCCAAATAGTTAACCCTCAAGTCTCGATCAGGTACATTTTCCTAGAAATCTGTTATATAAACAAACCATTGATATTTTATTATTGACCCAAAATTTTATTATAGAATGGTTTAGTAATAGAATAATATCATGGCTAGTACCATGAAATTTTAGAAAAGGCACAAATAGGCGGAATTTACGAAAAAAGGCAAAAAGTGCAAAAAACAATTATAATAGGCAAAATAGGCAAAAAAGGCATTTTGACTATAATCCGAGCTTTAGTTATTAGTATCATTATACACCTAAAATCGACAGTTTCTCTGTTATTTCAAGTTGAATATACCGATTTGAGCATACATCAAAAAAACAAACTCTTCGTATCTACCATATCCCTCTTTGTATTTTAACTAGAAGATTTATGAAGGAACGAATCACTTTGTTTTTTATAACCTACAGAAATATTTTATACCTATAGTTTTTTTGTTAGATGCATAGTTTTTGAGGTATTCGCAAAAATCCGTCCGAAAAGATGTCATTTTTCAACAAAGATGGCCAATTTTCAACCACGAATAACTCTAAAAGTATTGAGTTTTCAAAAAATAATTATAGAACAGTTTTTGATTAAAATTAGGTTCTATAGCCTCTTCTGTGGCTATTTTAACCAAAACATTTTTCACCCCCGTGAAGGGTGGGAACCACCCCCAAGATAAAAGCGCACATCGGCATAGGGTAGACTCTGTTTCTTGAGCTATTCCCTACTTACTGTGAAAATATCGAGTAAATCGATGAAGTAGGATGGAATTCGGAGCCAAATACCCTCATTGACTGCCCAATTATACGATCTATAAGTTTGACCGGTTCGAAGTGCTTAATTTTGAAAAAAATTGGATTTATAGTAAAACAATATTTTTCTAAAAATTATGGAAAACGCTCTTTTTTCAAAATAACTTAAATGTATCAATTATACGAAGAATCTCAAATAGTAAGAAAATGTAGGTTATACCAAAAAATATTGACTTATTCTGATTAAAAAAAAACTCTAGACCAAAAGATGTTTGGAATTAGTCAACTTATCCCGAGAAGGGGTGATTGTCACCCCCCAAAAATAAAAGCAACCAACGGCACAAGTTCAACTTTCAAGTGGAGGGTAGGTAAGTAGAAACTAAATGCCAATTTTCATGCAATTGTGAGTTGACCCTGAAAATTACACTCCAAATCGTTCATTTACGGGGCTACTAGGCGATGACGTTTTTGGTCACATGAGGGGATGTGAATTTTGTTTCGATTCCTGCTTTTAGTAACTAGACATCAAACTGTTTGATGTCTTACATTGATGATTTAATTTGATGACTACAGCCCGTCCTATGCTGTGACGACTACAGCCCAAGTCAAAGTCGGAAAAACAGTTGTACTTTTTTATCTAGAAACAAATAAGTTAAAAATGTGAACGAACTGCGTCAGTAGTTAATTGACTATAAATGTGATTTGCACAGTTAATTGCCCTTCGAATCTGCGTTTTACTTGTTTTTCAGTAATTATTTATGAATGTTAGTTATAGTCTAAGAGCTAGTGAACCCTCCGACTAACGGTCGTCCTGTAAGGCTAGAAATTTTTCTAGTGATAATTCATAGCACACCAAGGCTAAAAACCATGACCTGGCAGGCCTCAGTGATGCACGTGTATCTACCAGGTGAATCGAAAAGTGCAAATTTAGGGGGTAAAATAAACTTTCTCCTGTAAGGTTTAAATTTAAGTATATGTTTGAGTAAGTCATTTAGAAGAAATTTGTACAATGACAGGCGATTCTGAAGAGCATAAGACCTTGCCAGGCGAGGGGAAAGATTAGGGGTTTTTCTCAAAATTATTCTTTTTGCATCGAACAAATTTTTTTTATGTTTTCTGAATTATTCCAAACAGAAAACGTCTTTAGTGATTTTTTTCTTAAGTTAATAGTTTTTGTTATATAAGCGATTGAAAATTTTGAAAATTGCGAAATCGGCCATTTTTAACCCTAAATCGGACATTTATCTAAAAATTTCAATGTTGCCAAGATACGTAGATATTCTTAAACATTGATTGATGAAATCCCGAAGAGTTTTTTGCAATAAAATATCGAAAACCCCTTTGTTTTTTAATTGCTAATCAAGCGGGTGCGACACTGTAGTATAAGTGAGGACGTTTGAGTTTGTATAAATTCATTATCTCGAGAATGGACAAATTTCAAGAGAAATCCTCAGACCGGTCGATTTTTATTTGAAAATTAGGACTTTTTGGCATATATATAATACTAGTGACGTCATCAATCTGAGCGTGATGACGTAATCGATGATTTTTTTAGATGAGAGTAGGGGTTGTATGATAGCTCATTTAAAAGGTTGTTGAATTTTCTATTCACTAATATAAACATTACCATAATTATTTACACAGGGTGTACAAAAATTTTTTTTTATTAAATTAACTTTGATTAAATTTGACAAATAGAAGAAAAATTTTTTTGTACACCCTGTATAAATAATTATGTTAATGTTTATATTACTGAATAGATAATTAAATAACCTTTCAAATGAGCTATCACACAATCCCTACTCTTATTTAAAAAAATCGATTACGTCATCACGCCCAAATGGATGACGTCACTAGTATTATATATATATATATATATATATATATATATATATATATATATATATATATATATATATATATACATCTTTCCAACAATGTTGCGTCTTTTCGTACTTGCACCTTCTTGCGTCTCCTTGATAGCGATGAGTTACGTTCGATTCGATAGTGAATATTTGTTATAAACTGTTTATTAATAAGGGCTGCTAATTTTGGTTTTAATAAAATATTTTTTTTTAAATTCAAATTTTCATTCAATTTGCAAATGTTGCTAACTCCTTTCGGTATCCCACTTTATTAGCTCCAATTTAGTGTATATTGTATATTATTGCGTCATTACAGTGTTGCTATACTTACTTACTACAAAAAGTTCTAACACCTGTTCTCATTCATCAGCTAAATTTAGATTCCTACAAGGGAAATCAATTATAGATGTTTTAAATGGACTTTTTAACTTTGGTTACTCAATGCATTTAAAATAGATCCTCATGAATGATAATAATAATTTTATTTTATTTTAAATTGGGATTTATTTAATAGGAGTATTAATAAAACGATAATAAAAATTTTCTTGTTTTTATTCCTTGATAAAAACAACAATCATTTAAAATACACAATTTTATTCTTTTAAATATAAACAATCATTCTTAGAGTAATGTAAAACCCAAAATTTAATAAAAAAGCATGCGTTAATTTTTTTTATTGCAATATGAATTTTGTATGAATACTTTAATCTTTAACCAGTTATTTTGTTCAATAGCTCAGGAAATTTATTCTTTAGTTCTTCACACTTCCCTTTTTTTGGAGGCCTTCTAGATTTGATATGATTCTTGAAAAAGTTTAGAGTGACAGACTTTTGTCTTTCTGTCCATGGAACTAGTTTTCGCGCAGTCTTATTTTTGAATGTTTTATTTTTTTTTTCGTTGTAAAAATGGTATTATCACTTTTAGGGCAGTCAATGAGGGTATTTGGCTCCGAATTCCATCCTACTACATCGATTTACTTGATATTTTTACAGTAAGTAGGGAATAGCTCAAGAAACAAAGTCTACCCTATGCCGATGTGAGCTTTTATCTTGGGGGTGGTTCTCACCCCTTCTCGAGGGTGAAAAATGTTTTGGTTAAAATAGCCACGGAAGAGGCTAGAGAACATAATTTTAAGCAAAACTGTTTTATAATTATTTTTTTAAAACTCAGTACTTTTTGAGTTATTCGTACGAATTCGTATTTTTTCGTACGAATTTTTGCGAATAAATTAAAAACTATGCATCTAATAAAAAAACTATATAACATATTTCTGTAGGTTATAAAAAACAAAGAGATTCGTCCCTTCATAAATCTTCTAGTTAAAATACAAAGAGGGATATGGTAGGTAAGAAGAGTTCGTTTTTTTGCTGCATGCTCAAATCGGTGTATTCAACTTGAAATAACAGAGAAACTGTCGATTTTAGGTGTATAATGATGCTAATAACTTTTGTAGTGCTTGAAAAGACCTTTAAAATGAGCAATACTAATTGTCGATTACATGCAAACTAAGCGAGATATTCTGCAAAAAATTGATGACTAATGTATTTTAAGAAGAAATGAGAAGTATATTTAACCCCTCATCCATCAGAATTTAAATACCTACATCGTTTTTCTTCTACAATACTTTTTATTATAGTGTTATTTCTATGTTTAAAAAGTTGGACTAGATTAAAATGAATGGTTTTTGAAAAAAAATAAGATCAAATTATAGAGCGCATTTTTAAATTTTCTTAGAAATCTTCATTTTCCTCCATGTAACTCGAAAAAGATAAGAGATACGAAAGAAAGATATTACACAAAATTTTGGGCTTTTTCAGATAAAAATTTCCTTTTTATTTTTCATTACTCTATCTCTTATCATTTTTCAAGTTACATGGAGAAAAAGGAAAATTTTTAAGAAAATTTAAAAATGCGCTCTAAAATTTGATCTTTGTTTTTCAAAAACCATTCATTTTAAACCCGTCCAACTTTTTGAACATAGAAATAACACTATAATAAAAGGTATTTTGGAGGGAAAATTATGCATTTACATTTTGGTGGATGTGGGTTAAAATTACTTCTCATTTTTTCTTAAAATACATTAGTTATCAATTTTGTTTGCATCATATCTCGCTCAGTTTTAATGTAATGGACCTTTAATATAGCTCATTGTAAAGGTCTTTTCAAGCACCTCAAAAGATATTATTAGCATTATACACCTAAAATCGACCGTTTCTCTGTTATTTCAAGTTGAATACACCAATTTGAGAATGTACCAAAAAACAAAATATTTTCACCTACCATATCTCTTTTTTGTATAACTGGAAGATTTAATAAGGCAAGTCTCTCTTTGTTTTTTTATAACCTACAAAAATGTTTAATATAGTTTTCTTAGTTAGATGCATAGTTTTTAAGGTATTCGCAAAAAACCGTTCGAAAAGGTATTATGTTTCAATGAAAATGGCCAATTTTCAATCACGAATATCTCAAAAAGTATTGAGTTTTCAAAAAAAAATTATGGAACAGTTTTTGCTTAGAATTAGGTTCTCTAGCGAATTCCGTGGTAATTTTAACCAAAAAATTTTCCACCCTTAAGAAGGGGTGGGAACCACCCCCAAGATAAAAGCACACATCGGCATAGGGTAGACTTTGAATTAGGAGATAAGCAGAAGCTAGGCCCAAAATTTCATTAAAATCCATGCAGTAGGATAGAATTTGGAGGTAATATCCTATTCTTGCTCCCATTGACTGGCGTATTTGACTAGTTGATGGTTCACTATCATCATGTAGCAAACACTAACTCATCGTCACCATCAACATCGCTTTCAGAAAAGTTATCTTCCAAAAGATTTTTGTCCATATCAATTTCTACTTCATCTAAAGATTTTCCTTTGAATTTGTTGGCTGTTCCCTTCTCCATTACCATCAACAGTTTCGCTATTTTAGTAGTTTGGTAAATATCATCTGGCAGTCTGTAGGAACTTCTGTAGTTTTGTCTGTATCCCATGAAAGTAGCTAATTGTTCAATCTCTCCATCAGATAAATTTAATAATTGTGATAAAGTTGCCAGATGCTTACGCAAACGAGCCGATGTTATATAAGTAGGATCTTTCGCAACGGATAATTTTGCGTGCTCTCCTAATATTTTGTAACTGATTAAATGTGAAGAAGATTTAACAGGAGCAAATAGGTAAGGATTATCCCTTGGTACAAATTCATTTCTAACCGCAAGCAAAGTATCGATATGATTTTGTACCTCGGGGTTGAACAAAACTGGAACACCCCTGCCCGTCTTACCTCTAATGGCTACTGTCTTCATTGAACTTAGTAGTTTTTTTTTTTCAGAAGGTGAAACTGCTTTTTGAAACTCTTCATATTTTTGATTTCCGATAGAGTTAACATAAGTGTAAAAGGACATTCTCTGTAATTCTCCAGAACGTTTTCTGTTTAGCAAAATTATTCTACAGTACACAGATTCAATGAGATTGTTAAACGCTTTAATATGCGGTGCATTTTCAACTGTAGTGTCACAAATAATTCTGCAGAATTTTCGTTGCATCGTCAGCAAGTTTAACTAAATGGGATCTTAGCAATTTTAGACCATTCGCTAGTGGAACTATTGTAACCTTATTCCATTTGTTAAGATTTAAATTATTAGCTGCTTGGGTTGAGGCCTCAATACTCCAGTTTGCCTCAAATAGATGAATTAAAGTTTTAAGCTATGCCTCAATTGTAGCAGTTGAAACAGATAAGTATGCAGTTTGTTTCTTATAGGCAAAAGTGATTGCAAAATCGCAACATTGCTTGAGTGATCTCACTATATTCATGGCAACATTTGGAGACAAGTCTTTTTCAGGATCATAACAAGCTATTCGTTTTGTGGTTTCAACAAAGTCATCAAATACTTTGGTCGCAATGCTGAAAACATAGTGGATATAGATGGGTCTATTTTTCTCCTTTCTTTAAATATTTTTGACAATTCCCTCATTTTGCGTGATGTAACTGCTATAAAATGCTTTTCTCGGTGCGTCTTCAAACAACGGGTTCCAAATGGACGAATTAGAAAGTCGTTCTTGGCTTCCATTGAAATCCTGTCCTCTCTCATCCTGAGAAACATTTCTTCTTTTAGTCGATGATCAATTTTAATGTTGGGACACATTTTTGATTGGCTAGCAAATTGTGCCCTCTCTTGATTGCTTCTATTTCCACATTTTTTTCTATGTCGGTATAATAGTTTGGAAGAGAAAAATCCTAAACAATTGTCACAATGAATGAGAACACGATCTGGTACATAAGTCTGTCTAACAGCCTTGAAACAGTTTCCACCATCAGTTAAAAAATTTCCTAGAGTTTATCAAATAGACTTCTTCTTTCACATGATTTGATTGGTTTGGAGATAATTTCAGCCACATCGACTTCCATTGAATGGTTCCTTATAATATGGCGACCAAAATTAAGAACTTCCGTTTCACAGTAGTAACAATAATCTGGTTTTCTTGGTTTTCTTTTGTAAGGGTGTTCGAGATTACCTGTATTTCTACATTTTTGTTTATTGTAATTGTGTATATGTTCTTGTACCCCAGTTATCGTTGACTCGAGGGCTAAAACATCTTTCACTTCATGGATTAACTGGTGGTCGGTACAAGTTTCTGTGAGAATCCTGAGATTTTTTTGACTTAAGTTTGTAGCACTGCTGTTATCTGAATCGGTCTCCTATAATAGAAAATATAGAATTAAAGTATATACGAGCTTTATTCGCGCAATCCGCCAAATAATTTTGTTCAGTATAAGTTATCTACTAAATAAATATCTTTGTACTTTAAAAGGTAAATAGGGCATAAATATATTCTACATCGCTAAGAAAAAGAGCTTGATTGAAAAGATTGACATGCAATTTGGTGTGCTTTTGACCTGGGGGTGAGTTTCACCCCTTCTCGAGGGTGAAAAAATATACGTTCAAAATAAGTCCGGAAATGAAACTGACTAATTATAAACAACTTCGGTTCTATAGAAAGGAGAAAAAAATGATGTATGTATGAGGTCTCTAGACCCAGCAGAAGCCCAGTTCTAGCTAATGAAAAATAGGATATTCGTCAAATTCCAAAACGAATATTTCAACTTGAAATATCCAAAAATTAAAAAGGTTTCTGAGGAAAACTCATTACAACTTTTGTAAAGTGTTAAAAAATCTTTATTTCTGTTTCTAAATGAGTTTCTAGCATCAACCGTAAGCAAGTTACGCTCCAAATAAAGTTGGTAACTTTTTTTATAAAAAAAAATGTGAAAATCACCCAATAATTAGCATCTAAAATAAAATTAATCGTTACCGTTCACAAGTTCCTTTACTCGTGCACGTATTGTTTATATGGTCTGTTAGTTCATCGGTTCAATGTGCTTATTTTTAAAAGAGCTGTAGTAGAGAGGGCTTGAACGAATCACTAATCACGAGTGTATGCAAATAATTTTAAACAGCCATATCTGAATCCATTTTTGTCTTACTGAAAATAAAAAAAAAAGTATTCAAAAAAGCAAAGCTTACAAATTTTTGTTCTTTGAGGTTTTTGGTGCCTATCAATAATAATTTGTAACTTATTTTGAAAAAAAAACATGTTTTTGTCAAAATTAAAAATTAAGAAAATTTTACTTTATTTCCAATTTTTTCAAAGATAAACACTTTGAACCGATGAAACTTACAGATCATCAAAATAATACATAAGTAAAGCAACTTGTGAAGCGGTAACGATTAATTTTCTTTGAGATCCTAATTACGCGGTGGTTATCCCATTGTTTTTTTTTTCAAAAAAGACGGACTAACTTTATTTTGAGCGTAACTTGCTTACTTTTGATGTTAGAAACTTAAAAAAAAAAACGAAAATAAAGCTACTTTTAAACTTTTCCTCAAAAGTTTCTCCATTTTGTTTTATTATTTCACGTTGAAATATTGATTTGGAATTTGACGAATATGAAACTATTTTTCATTGGCTACAAAACTGCTTATGCTGGGTCTAGAGGCCCCATACATACACCGTTTTTTCACTTTGTATAAGCTGTATTTCTGCTAAAATATTTTTTTTCCGATAAAATATTCACTTTTTGAGTTATCTGCGAAAAACCATCTAAAAACATGTTTTTTTTTGTTGAAAAATAAACATATTCACTCGCAAATAACTCGAAAAATATTGACTTGTGAAAAAGGCTATAGAACAAAAGTAGTTGCTTAAAAATAGTCAATTTATCCATCACCGGCCTTTTTTTAAAAGCATGTTTTTTCACCCCCGAGAAGGAGTGAAACTCATCCCTAGGGCAAAAGCACACATCGGCACAATATCACTTTCTTTCTTAGCCTTGTTAGCTATGTGTATGCCAAATTTCATGTCAATATAAACGGTTGTTTAAAATTTGGAGCAAAAACCGTGAGTAAATGGATTTATTTTTAGTAAGAGTACATTATTCCTTTGAAATGATATATGTACCTATTTTTACAATTATTGAAACTTAAAACAAGTGGTCACAAAAATGATTGCAATGACGTCCAAATATTTGAATATTTACCATTTTTTTTTAAATTACAAAAAATTACTTTTTAATTTAATGCTGTGCTAGTAAGTTTATCTCAATTTATCCAATAAATGAAAACAGTAACTGATTTCTTTAAAAATGTACTTAACAAAGTTGTGCATTTAACTTCTTTAACTGATTAATTAAGTAATTACTGAATTGATAAATATTATCAAAAATATTTTTAATATATTTTACTCTTTTAGTGCATAGGCTAATAAATAATCTCGAAATCAAAAAGAAAAAATAATTAAAAATTTTTCCCTTCTAATAAAAATATTAACATAGAAATTCACTTACCTATTTGTTTGAGGATTAAAAGAACACAATAAATATACGACGCAATAAGCAACAGGACGAACAAGTTGATATAATTATATTAAAATCAACGAGAAACAAACCGCCGAAAACAAACTAGCCAAGGTCGAAAGATTCTGTTATGTTCTAAAAATAGATACTCTGGGCAACGTTGTCATATCTCCTATTTTGACGCAATAATGTTCTAAAGGAAACGAAGTATACGGTAAATATGTATATTATAACCGCGCCACTTTCGTCAACTCGCTGAACTAACATTATTCATTTGGTTACAAGTTTAGAATATTATTGCGTCTCACGATTTTTAGGAGAAGTTTAATATCTCAGAAATATAACTAGAGAGCGGCATGACGTTTTTGGCTATGGGTAAATATAGAAATCTGCATTTAACTAAGGCGCCATTTTTAAGTAGAAGTAGTGGGAAGTCCATAAAATCAGGATGGTTTTATTGCGTCCATTATTCGGACGTAATAGTTCGAAGGACGCAACATTCAATGCTACGGTATATAATATGGAAGCAATAATGATATAAATATGAATATATATATATATATATATATATATATATATATATATATATATATATATATATATATATATATATATATGCCAAAAAGGCCTAATTTAAAAAATAAAAATCGACCTGTCTGAGGATTTGACCATTCTCTTGAAATTTGACCATTCTCGAGATAATGAATTTATGCAAACTCAAACGTCCTCACTTATACTACAGTGTCACACCCGCTTGATAAGCAATTAAAAAAACAAAGGGGTTTTCGATATTTTATTGCAAAAAACTCTTCGGGATTTTTAGATAAATGTCTGATTTAAGGTTAAAAATGGCCGATTTCGCAATTTTCAAAATTTTCAATCGCTTATATAATAAAAACTATTAACTTGAGAAAAATCACCAAAGATGTTTTCTGTTTGGAATGATTCAAAAAACCTAAAAAACATTTGTTCGATGCAAAAAGAATAATTTTGGGAAAAACCGCTAATCTTTCCCCTCGCCTGGCAAGGTCTTAAGCTCTTCAGAATCGCCTGTCATTGTACACATTTCTTCTAAATGACTTACTCGAACACTTACTTAAATTTAAACCTTACAGGAGAATGTTTATTTTACCCCTTAAATTTGCACTTTTCGATTCACCTGGTAGATACACGTGCACCGCTGAGGCCTGCCAGGTCATGGTTTTTAGCCTTGGTGTGCTATGAATTATCACTAGAAAAATTTCTAGCCTTACAGGACGACCGTTAGTCGGAGGGTTCACTAGCTCTTAGACTATTAGTTGACAATTTGGCTAATTAAACTGTTTTACGAACAGAAAAAACAGATGTAGAATATTTTTATAAACAGTACGAGAAACTACACTTTTAATGTGAAAATATATAGGAGAGGCAAAATTATTGAATAAACTAAGTTTTTCGGGAGTAGGCGACTTTGTTAAAGTAATACAAACTTTAAAGCTTTAACGGATGTTTCATCATACCGCCCTATAAATCTATATCACAAGTTCTTGAAAAGCTATTCTTGTTTCTTCTTAAGCTCATTTCTATCAACTTAAGGTATAGACCTGCCCTAAAGACTATAATAATAAAATTTTTTGTAGCTCGGCATGCAAGGTAAGGCCTGTTTTTCGTCTAATCCGACTGGACTGAAAATCTGACGGAAAGTTGGGGATATCCATGGTAGGAAGTTCAATTCATATTAGGTATTTAATCTTTGTTTAAAGTTAAAGTTTTTTTAGTACTTTATTCTTTCTTGCAATAAATTATTATATCATTGTATAGTAAGTTAATTTGTGCTATTTAAAGTGCATTCTATAATTATCATTTGTTTCTTGTTATGTCATCGATAATTCATCTAAAAAAAAGTTCAAAGCTTGACTTTGACCGCCAATAAGGAAAACATGTACGATTAGAAATTGCTTAGTTTCGAATTCTAAAATTATTGTTTGTATTTTCGAGACGTATTCAAACTGTATTTTTGTAGACACAAACTTTCTCTCTCATTTACTATTTTTATTGGGTTTACTACAAAATTAATTGGCTTCTGTCAAAATTTCGGAAAAAAGTCAAATAACATAAAAGATGTATATCATATTATGTTTTGACCTATTAGTATCTTATACAAATGTTATACAGTGATGAGCGCGCTAATAACCGGCAAAATAGCTCAAAAGATGGAAAACCTAATACATTTCGAAACAAAAAGAGATGAAAAATTGAAGAAAGACTTCTGTGTAAAAGGTATATTTATTAAAACCCCAATAAAGAGCTACATTAAAAGACAGAACGTTTTCGCACTAAAGAGAGCATCATCAGTGTTCTAAGCAAGCTCTACATGCTAAGCCACCAAAAATACATAGGTTAAAACCCTTAAAACGCCGACCAAAAGTCTTACATTGGCGTGTATTATGTTAAACCCTGGCGATGGGTGAAAATGAAAAAGATATACCTCACAGCATTATATGACTCTACCACGTGTATGTGGGTGGTTGAGTTGATTTCTCTGTCTTCACAAAGAGAAAGGTGAAAGCCAACTCAGTTTTGCCAACACAACAAAAGCCAACACAATGAGACTTCGTCAACCCCTTCCTGCTTCCCCGCAAAATATAGGAACTATGCTTATTGCTATCTGAAACTTCACCAAAATCAAATAGCTTACTCAATATCCAGCATGCCTAGGCGATATGAAGCTGCTAGCATCCCCCATGTTAGTATCCAACATCCCTAGCTAGACTTAGAGGGAGAACACTCGAAATATTAGTTTATATTATATTTCTTTCTGTTTTTAAACTTCTGTTAGCTGTTGTTATTTTTTATTGTTAATTGAGAATTGTTTCGGTGAAAACACATTTCGAAGAATCAAACAGTCATTTTCTTTGTTTATGGAAAGTAAAAAAACATAAAGTTCATAAAACATAAGACTGCAACACGATTTTGATATATACCCACCCTTATCTGGTCCTCCCTACAGGGTATCTCAAACTTAACATAAGTAAAATATTTATTTTCTTCCACACAGTATAAGCTCAAAAAAAAAGAAATGTGATTAAACATTTGCCTAAGAGTGTAAATACCAAAGAAAGTTTAAAATGATAAGAAAATTAGCGGAATCCGTTAATCAGTTCACGAGAAAATCAACTTTTAAATGAGCATATTTTTTGGAGGTGAAAAACTTCTATGGTTAAGTTTATAATTTAAAAATTACTAATTTCAGATAGGCATAGGTATGTGTCTCAGTTTGCAATATTTTTTTTGTTAATAGCTGTAAGTTTTGCGCTATAAAAGGTTTATATTCTGTAAAATAGAACCTACCTATATAAAAGTAGTTTCAAATTAAGGTAGGTACGTACCCATGTTCTAGATATGACAGCTACAGCATCCTTTGTTTTTTTATAATCCAAAAAATCTTGTACCTACTCGAATCGTTTGGACGATTCTTTTTTCATAGTAGACATATTATCAAGTTTAATTTATGTTTCCAACACATGAACCCTACCATAACAATCTGACGCATAATGGTTGTTTTTAGGGAAGCCCTTTATATATTCGGTAGCACATTTGGACACCACAAACTTCATCATACTAACAATTCCGGAGCATGGTAACGAATTTTTGCGGTCTTCCTACGACGACGCGTCGGTTTTTCTTTGACGAGATACGTCAAGAAATTTGTCATAAATACATACAAGCGACAAAAGTTTTTATCGGAAGCTGTAAATAATTGCATATTTTCGGGTATTACCATGGCCAGAAAATTATAATTAATAAATTACTGTTTCCGTTCGTAGTCATCGAAGTAGATGACACCATTGTACGCTTACCACTTGTGTGGGAAACATTCAGGAAACGTTTGCATGGTCTTTGGGTTTGAGTTGTATACATATATCCGTACCTAGTGAGATCTAATGAGAACGAAATGCATAGTGCGGTTTTGTTACCAATTTAAACACAACGGCTGACAAACCGTGCTCCTATGACATGTAGGTACTGTCATAAGTACATACTTTTCTAGAAGATGTAAATACTTGCACAATTTCGGGTAGTACAATGGGCAGAAAACGATAATCAAAACAATTGTTTCCGTTCACAGACATCAAAGTAGGTGGCACCATTTTACGCTTACCTCGTGAGTGGGAAATATTCGGTAGACGTTTGTTGGCGTGTAGGTTTGAGTTGTATTCAGACATCCGTACCTGATGAGATCTAATGCCATCGTAAGGATTACGTCGGTTCTGTTACCAATTAAAACACAAAGGCTGACAAATCTGGCTCATATTGAAAAACATTTGGTTTTAAAATAAAATTCTTTTATTTTTAATTTTGAAAATAAAAATCCATTTTTAAGCATTTTGGATTGGTGAAAATTACAGATAACAATACATACAATACATAAGTAAAGCTGTAACGATTAATTTTATTTAGGTTGCTAATTAGGGGGTGATTTTCACGATGTTTTTTACCAATAAATGGGGCCAAACTCTGTTTTGAGTGTAATTATTTGCCGAATAAGAACCTATATTTCATTAGTTACATCTCTGCTTCTATTGGGTCAACAGACTTCATACATACACCAGTTTTTTCATTTTTTTATAAGCTATTTTTTTGTTAGGAATATGTCGATAAAATACTTATTTTTTCAGTTATTTTTGAAAAACCGCCTGAGAAGGTATTTTACTTTTTGTTGAAAAATGAACATTTTCACATGCAAATAACTCGAAAAGTATTAGCGTAGAGGAAAAACTCTATTGAATAAAAGTTGTTTAGAATTAGTCAATTTATCCATTTTTCCGGACTTGTTTTGAAAGTATATTTTTTCACCCCCGAGAAGTGGTGGCTTTTAGTCAAAACGGCCATTTACTAGCCTACTTTGTTGTTTTATAACCCAAAAAATCTTGTACTTACTCGAATCGTTTGGACGATCCTTTTTTCATAGCAGACATATTATCAACTTTAATTTATGTTTCCAACACATGAACCCTACCAAAACAATTTGACCCATATTGGCTGTTTTTAGGGAAGCACTTTGTATATTCGGTCACACATTTGGACACCACAAACTTCATCATACTAAAAATTCCGGAGAATGGTAACGAATTTTTGCTGCTTCCTACGACGACGCGTCGGTTTTCCTTTGAGGAAATTCTCTTCAAGAAGTTCGTCATAAATACATATACAAGCGATAAAAGCTTTTGTAGGAAGATGTAAATAATTGCATATTTTCGGGTGTTACAATGGGCAGAAAATGATAATTAATAAATTATGATCTTCGTTTATAGACATCGAGTAGATGACACCATTTTAAGCTTACCACTTCGGTGGTAAACATTCCGGAAACATTTACTTTTCCTTTGGGTTTGAGTTGTATACAGATATCCGTACCTACTGAAATCTAAGGAGAACGAAATACATAGTGCGGTTCTGCTACCAATTTAAACACAACGGCTGACAAACCGTGCTCCTATGACATATACTGTCATAAATACATAGTTTTCTAGAAGATGTAAATATATTCACATTCTCGGGTCGTATAATGGGCAGAAAACGATAATCAAAACAACTGTTTTCGTTCACAGAGATCGAAGTAGATGATACCATTGTAGGCTTACCTCTTGAAAATTTTGGAAAAATTTTTATCCTGAAAATTTGGGAAATATTCAGTAGACGTTTGTTTGGCCTTTAAGTTTGAGTTTTATTCAGATATCCGTAGCTGATGGGATCTAATACCATCGTAACGCATAGTGCGGTTCTGTTACCAATTAAAACACAAAGGCTGACAAATCTTGCTCATTTTTGAAAAAAAATTGGTTTTAAGACGATGGGTACGTATCTTCGGCTGCAATGCTATTCAAATGGGGGATTCATTTTTTTCGAATCCTGAGAATACTAATAAGTATTTTTGGAAAATTTAAACGCAGAATGAAAGATTACGTTATTAGCGAGGGCAGAAAGTCCCTGAGAACTTCTATAGTGTTTATTTTAATAAGTTACAGGGGTGAAAAACTAAGAGAAAATTTAGTGTGATTTTTAATTTCAAATATCTCATTCAAAATAAACTTTTTATTTATTCTAAGGGACTTTCGGCCCTCGGTAATAATTTAGTCTTTCATTCTGCGTTTAAGTTTTTTAAAAGTATTTATTAGTTTTTTCAGGATTCGAAAAAATGGACACCATGTCCGTGGTAATATTTTCCAAATCTATCTTTGTCTTACAACGCACTCAGTCGAATAAAATATTGTCAGCATATTGTCAGTCAGACACTGACAATCAGTGACAATTTTAAATATTTGACATGGCATCGGGAATATTTTGAGTTGTTGATTAAATAATATTGATATATAGTGTATTTGACTAATAACTGATTTAAGACGTGAACTTAATAAAAAGTTATTTATTGTGTATTATTTGTGGAAGATCCAAGCAGAGAATACATCAGGATAATATATATTATGATCCAAGTATATTGTTGTTAAAGATGTTCAAAATTGTAAGCGTTCCATAGTAAAAATATATTATTAAAAAATCACTTTAACACTTTTCCTCTTTTCTCGACTGAGTATTAGTTTTGGTTGTACATATAAAATATTACAATAACTGAATACATAGCTAGTGAAAAAATTATCACATTTATTAACTGAGTTAATAATTTGCAGTTATACAAATAGCAGTGATCCAAGAACATTCAAAAGCCATCTCTTTAAGTTAATGATGATATTTTCAAGTAGAATGACATTCTAGTAATGTTGTACAGATAACAATCATAAGTAAATTGTAACGATTAGTTTTATTTGGGTGGCCAATTAAGGGGTGATTTTCACGATTTTATTATCAAAACAAGAGACCAACTTTATTTTGACCGTAACGTGTTTAGCTTGTTTCTAGAAAGTTTTATAAATAAAAATAAAGCTTTTATTAAATAATTTAAAACCGTTTGGTGAGTTTTTCACGAAAAGTGCTTATTTTTTGTTATTTCATGTCGAAATTTCATATCCTTCATGAGCTACAACTCTCTTTTTACTCTGTCAATACTCAATAGACCTCATGGATACACAAATTTTTTCGTTTTTTTACAAGCTATATTTTCTTAAGAATATCTTGTGAAAACGTGTTTTTTTGTTGAAAAATGAATATTTTCACTAGCAAATAACTCGAAAAGTATTGACTTATTGGAAAAACTCTATTGAACAAAAGTTGCTTAGAATTTGTCAGTTTATCTATTTCCGGACTGGTTTTAAACGTATATTTTTTCACCACCGAGAGTTGGTGGCTTTTAGTCAAATCGGCCATTTACTAGCCTACTTTGTTGTTTTATAACCCAAAAAATCTTGTACTTACTCGAATCGTTTGGACGATCCTTTCTTCATAGAAGACATATTATCAACTTTAATTTATGTTTCCAACACATGAACCCTACCAAAACAATCTGACCCATATTGGCTGTTTTTAAGGGAGCACTTTGTATATTCGGTCGCACATTTGGACACCACAAACTTCATCATATTAACAATTCCGGAGCATGGTAACGAATTTTTGCGGTCTTCCTACAACGACGCGTCGGTTTTCCTTTGAGGAAAATTCGTCAAGAAAACTAGCGAACGATACACGGATTCGCGATATGTGTGGTCGGAGGCAACCCACGATAGCTAGAGTTCAAGTTCTCGAGCTGCCACCGTTCCAAAGTGTGCCCAGTGTTGCCGATGTTTGAAGGAAAATTCGCGGAGAAACAGGTTGTTGTAGCCTATCAATATTTAAACACAACAAAAATATTTACATATTAAGTAATAAGATTTATTATTAGAAACCTTTCTACCACATATTATAATGGTGTAAGGTTTAATATATACAGGGTGAGGCAGATAAAGGGCCAATTAGAAGTATTTCAAAAGCTAAAGGTAACTAAATCGTGAAAATTTGAATTAAGGGTATTGAAGAGTGAACTGTTTAATGAAAATATTTTCATATAATTTTTACTTCCGGTTATACCGGAAGTTGCTTGTGACTTCGTTTTTTGAATGTTTCGAAAGATTTTTCCATAACATTTGCTCAATTTGAAGTAAAACGCGCCACCAAAGAGTAACTTAGATAAAGATTGAATTTTGAAAATCTTTTGTGGCGCGTTTACTTCAAATTTAGCAAATATTACATTTTCGCGCTACGTAATATTCATATCAGATCTTTTATAGCTGGAATATTGTATGCACCACTCATTTTTACGGCGTTTAGCGGTTTTTTATTCTTGTATCAGGAGTTTTTCAAAGTTATTTATAAATTAAATGTATGAGGTTGAATGCAATGTTTCTCGATTACACGTTAAGCTTTATAAATGGTCGACTTTGTCGCATTACCTCCCCAATGATCTAGTGTCCATCGAATGTACATTAAATTTTTGAAGTTATACTTCTTTACGGGCGTAATGACGGTGAAATTTTATATGGTAAAACCTAGCGACCGGGCGCATGCGCATTATAACTTTGGATTGGGTAACTGATTGGATGTTCAAATGACATGACAAAAATTATCCAATATGGCAGCTGTGGCACAGCTGTGGGACTGTGGTTTGGTTATAATGTATGCTTGTTGCGTTTTAAAATTTGTAGGAAGAGAAACAACAAACAAGAAGTTAGTTAATGGTTATACTGCCTTTTTAAATAGTTTTCATATTATATTTTTGGACTTATTTACATAGAAGAGATGATTGTTGCATGCCAATGTGAAAGCTCATCAAACTGTGACTAGTAGATATGAGTGCCGCAGATCTCGCTTATTCAAAGCTAAATAATCTTTCACTGGTAAGTGTTTTATAAATAGTTGATCAAATTTTGTTATGATATTTGAACATAGCCACTTTGCACGACGCAAGTGATTGCGAAATTTATTAGTCGTTATACGGGCTCCGATACCTACCTTGAACCTACCAAAATACATAAGTACCTAGTATGTAATACTTTTATTTACATAATTTGATTACCATCAAAATTTCTATCAATATTCACCTAATATATTGTTTTCTTACTCTATGTTTTGTTGTATTTTTCAATTCTAAATCATTTCAATTCAAAATCAAAATAATTTGATTTACAAAGTTAAAAATGTCAAAAGGTTAATCTGTTTAGTTAGACGATCTTCGCAAATAATGACAAGCTGTCTCTGTGGCGAAGTTTTAATGCGAGTGAATCCCAATACAACGCAAATACCAGCCGCGTGGTAAGTTAGTTCGAATCCTAATGCAAACTTTTATTTTTTTATTTTTTTTATACATTTTATGATTGTAAGTATATTTATTATATAATTTTATTTTCAGAAAATATGTATTTAGTTAATTTTTCCGACAATTAATGTTCAGAAATCATTTGTGGCATTTTTAATGTGTTTGTGTGTGTTTTATTTTTTTATTATTTTAATTTTTGGCACTGTTTTAATAAAAATGTTTGAGAAGTAGTAAGTATAAATTAATTTAATATTTAAATAAAATATAAATAAAAAGTATATTAATTTCGTTTATAATCATATAATAGAAGTATAACTTCTTACGTGCGTACAAAGTACACACACATTTTTTTTTCTATTCGAACTAGTTTGAAAAAAAATATTGGGATGGCCGCTAAATAAACTCGGATTGACAGTTGCCAGATCAAATTTAGCGTCGTAACCACTACCACTACATAAACCATTTCGGGAATAATCGTTATTTGGATTATACTTTTGTAGCTTAATAACTTATAGACGGCTTAACCGATTTTGATCACTAAACATGAGTTTGAAACGCATTGACAAGTAGTCTCTGATGCATCCAAGGTCAAGTATGATAACTGAAGCTATTACAGGAATTATTGAGCTTGAAAAACCGTTTTTCCCATAGATAATAGATTTGATCATACTTATGAAGCCTATAACATTTTTCCGCATATGAAGTATACACCGTTAGATAACCCAGAATCCATCTACAAACGCTCAGTTATTGGCGCAATTAGTAGGTTGAAATTTGAGTAATTTTCGAAAAACCAAAATTTTCAAAGCTTATATTTTCAGTTTTTTCGTTATACTGAGCTGTGTGTATGTCTGATCCTAACGGCTTACACACCATTTGAAAGCTTAACTCAACACTATTGATTTGGTGTATTTGCAGTTCTCCTGTATCGTCTCGAGCCGAAGATATATACCCCCAAAAAATATGCCGTTTTGTACTTGCCAAGTCCTATAGCTGGCTTATGGGTGGTCAAAAGTCACAAACTACACCGGTTCTGAATCGGCCCTGACCCCCTCTTCAAACACAGAAAAAAATTCAGATCGGTTTACCTTTTCCTCACACATACATACATATATACATACATACATACATACATACATACATACATACATACATACATACATACATACATACATACATACATACATACATACATACATACATACATATACATACATACATACTGTTATGATCTGCTTTCTCTTACTTTTATATGAATTAGTATTTATTTAATTAACTATTCAATTGTCGCAAATCATGCATAAAAAAACTAAGAAAAATCTCAGGGTGCCTTTTTGTCATAAAAAAAAATTACTAAATTAGGTTATACTTATCCTTTCTCGTGGCTTCAGTATCTCTTAGTTGATCCTTATCGGGATAAAATAGGAAAAAGAAATAAATAGAAATACCATAAATAAGCACATACAAATACCTATATTATCAAAAGCAATGCTCTGAAAATTTATCAATTAAATCCTGTGGGCATAATTGTCCAAATTAAACTTTTACCATATAAATTAACCTAATTCAAACAAATATTTATCGCCTTGTTCTTGATACCATTAATAAAACAAGCTATACAAACAAATTTAGGTATTCGCAAAACTACTTATTATACTTCCTATTAAATTTTTGAAATGTTGGAATCTTAATTCATATGCTTTTACGCAAAAAAATTAACTTCTGATTATAAAGAAAATCTATCATATAAGTTATTGACTGACCTTTTTGATTCACACAAAATGATGTCTCCTCTTGACCCAAACAGCTCTTCCCTGTTGATTATGTTAGGCTACCAATCAAAGCCCTCTCCGTTCTCAGCATCAATCCAGCAGCATACCAGCAACTATTTCTCCAAAATACGAGCTAGGCCTCTTTTGACCAGTACTCGTTCAATAAACTCCAAAACTCTCTCCTCTCTTTCTCACAATAATAATCTCCTGAGACCCAAGTATCTTTTTTACTTGGTGTTACAAATAATTTAAATAACTATAGTTCTTGTAACTTACTCTCTTGGACTTTACAGAATCAAAGAGTTATTTCTTCTCAATTTGATTTGTCTCTCGTTCCACTTTTCAGCTATTCTTCACTATCAAACAACCACTAGTACTTGCTTCTGAACTACTCACGAAAACTTTGGACTGCTCTTATCGGATGCCGGTCACATAATAAATCTCCTTTTCCAAACTGTCTGAACATTCAAACTTCTCTCTCCCCATTCCAAATTGCCAAGCCAATCAGAAACATTTCTCTCTCCACATTCCTCTTTTTTCATTCGAAAAAACCCATGCATTCTTTAAACAAATACTTCTACTCATCATAATTACTTTTCGGGAATTCTACAAATATTCTTGGGCTTAAACAAAAGGACTTAAAATTAGAAATTTCTCTACCTTATTTCTCTAAAAACTAATAATTACAATTACCTGTGGATTTTGCCTTTCCCGTAACAAAACAATCTTTTTAAAATTATAATCCGAAACAAATTGTCTTTTCAATTCGCTTATTTACAAATGTCTTTAATTCTTCAGGGAAAAACTCATTAAGGATAAACCCACTGCGTAAAAGCTAACTCCTAATAAATAGTTACAGATCAATATACTATATGTATCAAATTTATGTGTCCGCGTTATATTAAAAATTAAATTTTTATTCTATCTTTGATTGACAAAATGATACACAATAATACATACATACATACATACATATCCACAAACATTTTCCCTTTTTTAAATAGAAATTGCGTCATATTTATGAGCTCGGTAACTTTTGAATGGTATAACCGATTTTTAAAATTACACATGCGTTGGAAAGGTAATGATCAGTACTATGAGAAGCCGCAAAGGTCGGACTTAAATTTTCGAAGTGTTGGGAGTTTTGGGGACGAGAACGAAAAACAGACCCTAAATAGGAAGGGCCGTAAAATCCACACCCTTGGACCAAAATGGATGGTTGACATATGAATGGGTGAGTCTTTTCCTGAACGTTAAGATGGGAGTTGACTTAATTTTCAATTCAGTCAGATTTAGAAAATCTAAAATTTCGTGATATAGTGTCGCGTGTAGGGGGGTGTGGGTGTGCGCCACTGGCGAGAACTGCCGTTCTCTGGTAATATTATATATATTTATTATAAAAGAGTATATACGTGGCTTATATGTGCATTTCATGTATTATATTGTAACTTTTAAAATCGCGATATCTCAGGAATGGTAACTCTTATATATGACTACTTTTGCAGAGATTGTTCAGATCTACAACTTTGGTTTGAGGTTTTTTTTTGATAAAAGTTACCGTTTTCGAGAAAAATTCAAAAAATCTCAAATTTTGACCTTTGACCCCGTATAACTTTTGTTGCACACATGGGATCGATGGGGATTTTTAAAACTTTATTTGTTATGGTAAACCTTAGCTCTCCACCAAAATTTGGCTTTCCGGCAATTTTTGTTACTTGCCAACTATTTTTATGTCTAGTTAACCGAATTATAATGTCCGTAATACTCCAGCTTTCTCTTCTTGATGCTTTTTATAATCTTAATAGTCTTGCTGAGATATTCTAGTAGTGTGGAGTTTCTAATCTTCTCCACCCAAGAAACTTTTGCTTCACTTCCTTTCAGGGCCGTGGCGTGCTATGATGCGGTGAGGCAGTCGCATCAGGCGGCATCACAAGGGGGGCGGCATAATCAGTAAAAAAAAATTGGCAGATTGTGTAAAAATGTCATTTTTACAAAATCTGTCAATTTGTCAATCTGTCAATACATTTTTCAAAAATGAAAAGTTACAGACAATATGGTTAATGACCAAATATTGATGAAAATGAAAATTGATAATGATTTTGATCAAATATTGATCAAAATGAAAATTTAATGAAATTGCAGAAAATTTTGTTATAAGTTCCGAATTTTCAACTGAAAATGAAATTCGAGCCAGGAGAAAAAAGCGTTTATTTGTCTCCGGAAAATCTGTGGACGAGCTCTTAACAGATGAAACTAAATTTAAAATAAATTTGTTCACCTATATTTTAGACATTGCCGTTAATTATTTGATTGATCGATTTTCGCTTCTAGAAACTCAATAAAAATTTTAAATTTTTATATGATGAAACACTAGAAAAATATTGTATAAATCTTCATTCAATACTTTCAATAAAAATAGAAAAAAAATCTGATGATATAATGATCTTCCAGAAGAATTGCGTGATATATTTCAAGTGATACCATACTCCATGAAACCTTTAGAAGTTTTGAAATTTTTGTGCCAAAATGACCTAATTTCTTTAAAAATTTCATTAACACTGCCTGTTTCGTTAGCTAGTGGGGAAAGAAGTTTTTCAAAATTAAAAACTATTTACGAAGCTCCATAAAACAAACAAAACTAACAAATTAGCATTTATTTCAATAGAGTTCTCACTAGCTGCTACTCCTATCTAGCCCCACTAGACTATACCAATCTAATTGACGAGTTTGCCAAAATTAAAGTCAGAAGGGTAAAATTATAATTTTTGTAAATGTTACTTAAGAGCATATGCGCAAAATTAACTAGCCATTCTTTTTAAATGCATTCATTTTTTTTTCGAATCCTGAAATAACTAAATATTTTTTAAAAAGTTAAACGCGGATTGAAAGATTATATTGTAGTAGGGGAGCAGAGTATGCTAAATGTGCAGTCACTCGAGCGCTGTGGGTACCTATTGAGTTGTGATTATTAGGTCCTAAAACTAAAAAAAAGTTAAGTAAAATTTTCCATTTTAGTGGGAACTTTCCATTTTTTAATTTAATTTTCCATTTCCAACAATCGTTTTTTCCTATTATAGCGCCATCTATCCATAATTCGAAAAAATGTTTCGAATAATAGTTGCTTATTTTTACGTAAAGAATCCAAATCTGAAATAAAAATTTGGGGCTCCTATTTAAGATTTTAAAGTAACCCCCCACCCCAACTCCTTGGTGGGTCGTGTTTGGTACCATTCGATAGATTCTTCAAAAATATTGAAAAGGTAAATGTATTTAAAATTTTAAATTTACCCTTCCTCTCTCCGTGGGGAGTGACGTTTGGTATCATTCGATAGATTTTTTAAAAATATCGAAAACGTAGATTTTGTTTTTTCGATCTGACGTTCATTTCGCGAAATATTCGCTTTTTTTTGAAATTTTTGACTCACCCAATTTCTTACGCCCCGATCAAATCGTCAGATTTTTGAAATATACACTCTTTTGCATGTACTTAACTTACCTTATCTTAATCTGACAATTTCGAGTATTTTTAAGGAGATATTTTTTTCGGGCCCCCCTTAACGAACTCCCCTGTGTTAAGAGCCAATATATGGTAGAGGTACATCTGCAGGGTACCAGGTTTCTCCCCATATGCTAATCTGACGCGCTCGAGTAACTGCAAAAATCCCCGCTTGGGCCCCCCTACCATTATTACCGAGGGCCGAAAGTCCCTTAGAATAAACAAAAGGTTTCTATTGAATAAGATATTTGAAATTAAAAATTACTCTCAATTTTCTGTTCTTTGTTTCACCCTGTAACTTATTAAAATAAACATTATGGAGATTTTCAGGGCCGCTCGGCCCTCGGTAATAATGTAATCTTTTTGACTGCATTTAAATTTTTCAAAAATAATAATTAGTTTTCTCAGGATTCGAAAAAAAATGAATGCATTTAAAAAGCATTGCAAGCAAATTTTTGCGCCTAACCACTTAATGTTGTGTTAATACATATTTCATTTCATTTAAAGTATGTATAAAGTATCTTTTAATAAAAATAAAAGTTATGTTTTAATAATATTTAAGGGGTGGCATTTCGAAGACTTGCACCATATTGAAAAGATATACCGCACGGCTCTGCTTCCTTGCCTAATTCAACGCCTGAGCTCTATTTTTTTAATATATTCAATATAATTAATTGAAATATTAAATTATTTTTGTCCTAAAGTTGTTGTATGTGGGGGAGGGGTAAAGCTTATACTTGTTAAGTACAGTGGAACCTCGATAACTCGGATTAATCGGGACCGCGACCGATCCTGGTTATCGAAAATCCGAGATAGCCGGAGAATATGGTAAAAATTAATAAAATACGGTATACTTACAGATAAACTCCGTTAGAATTGAAATAACATGAAATATATTTAAAAATATGCATAGTACATACTCATTAAAATTACTAAAAAAAACACCAAACCCAAACGTAAGCAAATGGAAGCGAACAATACAAGACACACAATACTAAAGACCATTGTTTATTAAAAAAACTTTTTAAATAGTCTTTCCTAAACAACGCTGACAGTTTGAAATAAAAAGGAATAGATACTACAGACAGGTGGCTGTTGTTTCTGCGGCGTGTGCTATGAGTCATTTTTAATATCTATAGTTCAAATTACACACATACACATTATCTCTCAAATATTATATTACATACATTTTTATTGTTGAAAGATTTGTCTGATAATTAACTATTTTGATTGGAAATAAGCCACAATTAAATTGAAAAATACAAAATATTGAAAATCAAAATGTTTATCTGATGAAAATCGGTCCGGGTTAGCCGGACTTCCGGGTTATCGGGGGCCGACTTATCGGGGTTCCACTGTATAAGTTTAAATTTAAGTTTGTGGGGTCGGCATCCTTGTACCCCGGCCGCCATCTTGGAAAAAGGTTCAAAGGGTTTTCGCGCTGTATCTCGTAAACTAGCAAGCCTACAGAAAATTGTATAAATAAAAACAATATTTAGCCCAGTAAATGATCGTTTGGCAGTGTAATTTTCAGGGTCAACTCCGAATTGCATGAAAGTTTGGATTTAGGTTCTACTTACCCTCTACTTCAAAGTTAAACTGGTGCCGTTGATTGCTTTTACCTGGGGGGCGACGGTCACCCCTTCTCCGGGGGTAAATAACCATTTAAAATAAGTCTAAAAATGGGTAAACTGAATAATTGAGGCCATGAAAGCCACAGTGGCCTAAATGATTTTAACGTTACTTTACATAATCAAAGAAAATGATCAGAAACTAACAATGTCCGATTATTTTAGTAGTTTTATGTTGACCAAGAATCATTATTGGTCAACATACAATTACTAAAACAATCGGACATTGATAGCTTTTGATAATTTTTTTTTGATTACGTAACGTCATATTAAAATCAGCATAGGATACAGCAAGGAAGGAAAGCAACTCATATTTTAAATGGTCTACTATGGTCTAACAAGGTGAAGCTGAACACAAAGTTAACAATCTACAGAACCATTGTGGAACCTATTATAACTTATGGAGCAGAGTGTTGGCAACTCACAGGAAAGAAAAGAAAAAATATAGAAGTAGCCGAAATGGATTACTTACGTAGAACATGCAGAGTATCTAGATTAGAACACGTACCAAATGAGGAAATAAGACGACGGACAAAGAGTCTATATTCCACGGTTGACCATATAGAAACAAGGAAATTGCTATGGTATGGTCATGTTATGAGGATGTCAGAGGAAAGATGGCCAAAAAGAGTATTAAATTATACACCCATAAATAGAAGAAGAAGAGGAAGGCCTACAGAAACAGGGAAGAAAGGCATAGAACAGTCTATGGCAGATAGAGCTATTGACGAAAACGAATGGGTGGATAGAAAACGATGGCGAGCGAAATGTGGGATGCGGAGGAGACCGTAGGAACCCCACTACTTATTATATTATATTAAAATCAGTTAGGCCACTCTGGCTCTCATGGCCCCAATTCTAATCAACGTTCGTTCTATAGAGATTTTCTTAACCAAGTCAATACTTTTCTGAGATATATGCCATTGAAAATGTTTATTTTGCAACAAAAAAAAAAACACGTTTCAGACGGTTTTTTGCAAATAACTAAAAAAATATATTTATATTTTATCGACAAAAAAATGGTGTATTAATGAAGTATAAAAGCCCAGTAAAAACAAAATTGTAGGCTCATCAAAAGTAGGTTTTTATTCGTCAAATTCCAAATAGAATATTTAAATGTAAAATAACCAAAAAATAAAACAATTCTCGACAAAAAATTATATCTTTTTTAAAGTGTTAATTTTTTTTTATTTATATTCTTTATACATATATAAGTTCCTAGCATTAAAACTAAACGAGTTACGCTCAAAATAAATTTGGTACCTTTTTTTGTAAACAAAATCGTAAAAATCTATCCCTATTTAGCACCCTAAAGAAGATTAATCGTTATCGCTTTACCATTTACTTTATATGTATGTGTATTGTTTATAGATCTGCAAGCATGACCGGTACAAAGTGCATATTTTTGAAAAAAATTGGTTTTATAGTACAAATTAAATGTTCTTAAAATTTTGGAAAAATGCTCTTTTTTCAAAATAACTTAAAGTAATATGGATACGAAAAATCTAAAACATAAGAGAATGTAGGTTTTTCTTTTGAAATTTACTAATTTCATTTTGGTTTTCTGTAAGAAAAAGAGGCTGTAAGGCTGTTCAAGGTTTGCATACACTCGTGACTAGTGACTCGTTCAAGCCCGTTAAACTATAACCCTTTCAAAAATAAGCACTTTAAACCAGTAAAATTTACAGATCATACAAAAATACATAAGTGAAGTAAATTGTTTCTAAAGCGATAACGATTAATTACATTTGAGGTGCTAAGTAGGGGGAGATTTTCACGATTTTTTTTACCAACAAAAGGGGCCAACTTTATTTTTTGCGTAACTCGCTTAAATTTCATTCTAGAAACTTTTATCTAAAACGGAAATAAAGCTTATTTTAAACACTTTGAAAAAGTTTAAATGCGTTTTTCCCGAAAAGTTCTTGATTTTTTGTTGTTTCACGTTCAAATATTCGAATTGGAATTTAACGAATAAGAACTTTTTTTCATGAACTACAGCTTTGCTTTTGCTGGGTCTATAGACTTCACGATTACACTATCTACTCTTTTCGTTTTGTTCTGTACTACATTTTTGTTAAGAATATTTTTTTTTCGATAAATACTTAGTTTTTAAGTTATTTGCAAAAAAACACTTGAAAGCCTGTTTTTTCATCAAAAATAAATATTTTCAATCGCAAATAACTCTAAGTAAGTATTGTCTTACGTATTGTATTGTATTACATTTTATCCATTTCGGGACTTATTTTAAACGCGCGTTTTTCACCCCCGAGAAGGTCACCCCTGTCACCTTAAGCAAAAGCAACCAACGACACAAGTTCAACTTTGAAATGGACCGTAAGTAGAACCTAAATCCAAATTTTCATGCAGTTCTGAGTTGACCCTGAAAATTACACAGTCTCACCGTATTTCCCGTTCATTTACTGGGCTAATTTGTAGAAAATGAAATTATCTACAACTTTATTTGTACTACAGTCTTGGCAGATTATCGGAGAACAGGCAATTTTTGGGAAAAGCTATTTACCAGCAATTTTATTGCTGGAATCGAATCTTATGATTGTATATATTAATAATATAGGTATGCAAAGTCCGCAGATAGTGTGCTACTTTTTTATAAACAAAATGGCGCCCGAAAATCGTGTTTTTTCAATTTTTGCTCTATAACTCCAAAGATTTTAACTTTACACCAAAAACACCCAAATAAAAATTCACCGTAATTAAATTCTGCATAGAGACGTGTTTTTCTCGATTTACGTCGACGAAAGTTTTTCCCGCAAAATGCCGGTTTTTCCAACAAAATCTTTAATTTTCAACTAAAATTTTAGGTAAGTAATTGTTTACCAATAAATAAATAACTTGGTAGCATAAAAGCTCTTGTCGTATAGATTGTAATTCCAGAAGCCGATGGAAATTGGATACACAGTTTAGCAACAATTGAATTGTTAATTAAAAATTTACGGTCGCTATAATAACGAAAATAATTATGATACATAAGAATAACTATGATTTTTATATAAAATGACATTGTACGTACCTATCTAATGTACTTTAAAGAATTAATTGAAATTGGACTATTTAAGCGGCCTCAGGAATATTTTAAAATTATAAACAATTTTTTGGTTTATAAACAATGAGAATATCTTGGGAAATATTAAATTAAATTAAATCGCGAAAACTTTTAAAAGAAAAAACGTTTAATTTTGATCAGTGGTTCTTGAGATACAACCGGTCAAAGTTGATCGGCATTTACGACAAAGATATAAACAATAGGATCATGATTTTCAAACCATCACCTTCTTATTTTTATCCTTTTTCTTCACACCAATTTTCATATCTTTAAAATAATCATAACATATATTATTATAATAAAAACTCTTGATATTACGAGTGAAAATTGCCAAAAATAGCAAAATTTAAATCAAAAATATTTTGGAGAAAATGTAATCTCAAAGTTCACAATCGGTATACATTAAAAAAAATGCATTTTCTCGGCTTCCCATGGAGCAATTTCCTTTTTTTTGTTTCCAAGTATCTCGAGTAGAGTTATCTAACTAACGCATTATTAAATGTCAAAGTTGCGTTTGTTTTGTTATAATAAATTAATTTATTTATTATAACAAAATTTTTAATTTGTTTAAATAAAGATTGTTTAAATAATTATACAGCTTTCAAATGAAAATATTTGTGTTTTTAACGTTAAAAGGTAAACTTGTAGTAAGTTTATCTAAAATAAAAAAATATGAAAAAAAATTTTTTAAGAAACGCTTTTCTTTAGTTACGAGTGACTAAAATTAAAAATATTATAAAAAAAATTAACTAAAAAGCAAAAAATGTTCTTGCGAATGCATATATCTGCAAATTTTCATTCATTTGCATTGGAGAATTAACGTCTAAAGATTTGACGCAAACTATTGAACTAAATAAAAGCGTTTAAAAAGTATACAACTGGAAAAAAATATGTAGTATTCTTTTCTTATACATAAATGAATCTATTATAACAAAACAAAAGCAAATTTGACATTTAATAATGCGTTAGTTAGATGGATCTACTCCAGTTACTTGGGAACAAAAAAAGAATGAAGAAAATTGCTCCATGGGAAGCCGAGAAAATGCATTTTTTTAACGTATACCGATTTTGAATTTTGAGATTAAATTTTCTCCAACCTGATATTTGATTGAAATTTTGCTATGTATTTTTGACAATTTTCACCCGTAATATCGATAGTTTTTATTATAATAATAATATATGTTATGACTATTTTAAAGGTGATTTGGTGAAAATTGGTGTTGAGAAAGAGGACCAAAATAAAAACGTGATGGTTCGAAAATTATGAACCTGTTATTTATATCTTTGCCTTAAATGCTGGTCAACTTTAACCGGTTGTATCTCTGGAACCACTTACCACAATTAAACGTTTTTTCTTTTATAAGAAGAGCGTCCTGTTGCTTTTTTTTTCCAATACCGTTTGTGTGATTTAATTTAATTTAATATTTCCCGAGATATTCTATTTTGTTTATAAGCCAAAAAATTGTTTGTAATTTAAAAATATTCCTGAGGCCGCTTAAATAGTCAAATTTCAATTATGTAAAGTACATTAGATACGTACAGTGTCTTTTTATATAAAAATCATAGTTATTCTTATGTATCGTAATTATTGTGGTTATTATAGTAAATTTTTAAATAACAATTCAATTGTTGCTAAACTGTTCATTCAATTTCGATCGGCTTCTGGAATTATAATCTGTACGAAAAGAGCTTTTATTCTACTAAGTTATTTAATTATTGATAAACAATTAGATACTTATCTAAAGTTTTAATTGAAAATTAAAGATTTTGTTGGAAAAACCGGCATTTTCCGGAGGAAATTTTCGTCGAAGTAAATCGGAAAAAACACGTCTCTATGCAAAATTTAATTACGGTGAATTTTTATTTGGGTGCTTTTCATATTAATTAAACTAATTGATTAAGATTTGGTCATTTTTTAAAGACTCGTAGAAAAAATATTGTTCCTAACGCTTGCAGAAACTTTTCCGCACTCAACTGCTTGCCGAACTCCCGCTTCGCGTCGTTCGGCAAACTGCAGTCGCGTGCGGAAAAGTATGACTTTCACGTGTTATGAAAATAACTATTTTATTCATTAAATTTAGCATTTTGTTAACATTCATTCCTATGTTATTATCAATTTATTATCGACCCTTTGCCGGAACACCTATGAGATAGAGACTGGGAGAATGACTAGCTGCGGCTAGTAAAAGCTGGCCACACTTGCAGAGACACTGCAATACTAAAGTTGGTGAAGCATTCGAATAAATAATAAATGGCGAATAAATATTAAAGAAGGGAAAATCTGCTCATATCAATTTCACTTACAAAAAATAAATAATCACCCAGTAAGATTAAATTATAACAAAATCGTTTCGTACAACAAAGCAGTTAATCACGTAGGGTTCAATTTTGGTAACAAGTTAAAGTGACAGGAACATATTAGAGAGTTATTGCCAACGCCTTTTAAGTCGGCCTGTAATGGAAGATCCTTTATTTTGACATATAAACATGCGCAGTGTTGCGTCTTTTATTTTTGTCCTTTAATAAAATACCGCCTGTATTTAAGGAATATTAGAGAACACCGTTCTTTTAATAAGTTCCTTTATTTTGACATAACGTGTCAAAAATGTAAAGAAAGGTCTAACTTCATTTGTATTTTGAATTTATCTTGTCCCTTCTTTTTTGGATTGATAATTTATGTATTATGGGATTGATAATTGATATTTGATTAAACTTTCATCATTAAAGTTGTATGTTGGGTATTATTTATTAAAAAGGACTCTAAGTAATATTCTCAGATATAGATTATTGATGTTTTGACCCAAACGAAACGAATATAAAAAAAGAACATTTTATTGAAGCTTAAGTGATTACAAAAAGTTGTAAAAAGGAATGTTATGTAAATAATTTTAAACTGTTAGGTACTAACAACGAACTGTCAATACTGAGTTACTAATTACAATGATCAGACATAGAATATCATTAACATTTCTATACATTTTTGTATAGAAATAAACATTTATTATAGATATAAGAGGTAATTTCAATAAATTTTAATAAATATTAGGACTTGTTAAAATTCGAGATTCAAAATAGAGTTCAATTCAACAGATATATAACAACAGGTTAAAAAAATAAAACAAAGATTCAAGTATTTCTTTTTGAAAATTTAATCTTTTATAGATTATAATCTATAAAGTTTTTAATCAAAAGTATTAATACACTTTCATTTTCATGCCATATTCTTCTTTTGATTCCTATGCGTGTCGAATGTTGGAAATCATATTAGCAATCATAACCTTGCTAGCTGCGATTCGAAACAGTTCCATTGATATTCTTCCTCTACCGGGTCTTCGCTTACCTTTGACTGTACCTTGCAATATGTACTGCAGAAGGGAGTAACGGTGCTGATTTCTCATATGTGTCCCAGATTTCTCCCAGAATTCCTCCTTCATTCCTCCTAGAACCTCCATGTTAATGGTAAACACAATCTCCAATTCCTTCTTCATTCCTCCTAGAACCTCCTTGTTCGTGATCCATTTTATGCCATCAGTATTTGTTTGTTTAAACTCTGCCAAAAAAAAATAATAAAAAACCACCATAAATAATCCGGTCAACTTAGACATCAAAATAGTTGGCAAATAACAAAAATTGCCGGAGAGCCAAATTTTGGTGGAGAGCTGTAGTTTACCATAACAAATAAAGTTTCAAAAGTCCCCATCGGTCCCATATGTGCAACAACAGTTATTCGGGGTCAAAAGTTGAGATTTTTTGGATTTTTCTCGAAAACGCTAAGTTTTGTCACAAAAACCATCAAACCAAAGTTGTAGATCTTAACATTCTCTACAAAAACAGTCCGTACAATTTTTTCCTAATAGTTACCATTCCTGAGATATCGCGATTTTAAAAGTTACTTTATACATTATATGCACATATAAGCCACGTATATACATAATGTGGGACTTAAGACAAGTATAAATGCCTATTTGTGTCTGTTTTATATACTATATTATACTATTCTGAAAATATTTCTTCAAAAGATAATTAGTCCCAAACTGAATTTCCTCTATCCACGTGGCCTTGAAAAACATTTGGCTATACCATTGTTTAAAAAAGAACAGATTGTCTATTGTAAACAATGGCTACAGTATTGTCCGTAGGTCTTGTTCATATTATCTGTTTCTTTTAGTGCTAAAGGTTCAGTTCAAGTGAATATAAGTACTTATTACAAGCGTCTACCATTTAGCAGACATTACGGGCTTACAGTGACAGTGGTATTTGACGGCTAAAGTGACTCGACAAAGAATATTAAAGCTGCAGAACAACGTCGTCGAACTACAAAAACATCATCGGGTTCTGAGATTATCTTGAAATATAACATTTCCAGAAAAATAATGATGAAAATATAACATTTCCAGCGAATCAACAATAATTTTTCGCTAACATTAATAATAAATCTCGTTTCATTTCCATGTTAACTGACAAATTAACAGCTGCGAATATTGAAGTGAAACTAGCTAAAAATGACGCGATGTCCTTATAATTAAGACAGCAATTGAAAAATTTAAGGCTACAAACACAACAATTGTAGTTGGTGAAGATGCTGATTGGTTAGTACTGCTTACTGCAAGGACTCCAGTAGATACAGTTATTTATTTTCTGAAACCTGGAAGGCTCAACAGCGAACAGAGCTATATTCTTCGAAAAGTTTATCGACTTATGCCAAAAGTTCATTTTATTTTTACATGCGATAACCGGCTGCGACACTACGTTAGCAATGTACAGAAGGGGCAAAACGTCAGTACTTAAATGATTCGAAAAAAAAAAGATTTGACTGACTGCTGTAAAGTTTTTACAGAACTTGATTCCACACCGTAAACAATAATTACGGAAGGAATTCGCTTTCTTCCTGCGGTTTATGAAGCTCCAAAAAAATTAGTTGTCTTGATAAATGTTGATACTTAACTTTTGTAAAAAATACGCGAAACAAGAAACAAGTACAACTATCATGTCTTCCTCCAACATCAGCATCTGCTTTTCAACATTTGTATCGAGTAAATTATCAAGTTCAAACATGGCTAGGCAATGAACTGAATCCAGAAGACTGGGGTTGGAAATTAATAGATAATACTCTGGAACCGATTAAAACCTTACTCCCACATGCTCCAGAAAAACTCCTTAGCACTATTTTTTGCAATTGCAAAAAAGGTTGTAGTGCCAAATGTGGATGTAAAAAAGTCGGGTTGCTGTGTTCTCTAGCGTGTACCAACTGCCAAGGTCAGTCTTGCTCAAATGTCCAGTTTAGTACAACAGAGGAAGACACCTGTGATTTTAATGAAGAGACCAATGACTCACATTTGAACAATTTTTGAACATCCAGCAAGAGGAAGAGGAAGAAGATGAAATCAATAGCAATATCAATAATAAGGTAATATCTAGAACTTGACCGGTATTGTTTCCTTAAATTATCCTAAAATTGTCAACAGTTAATGGAATAGGACTACAGGGGAAACCAAGGTAAAAAAAACGCGCCGAGTACACTACCACACAGGTGGTGTGGAAACGTGTGCATATCATGTATAATGTGACTCTTAGAATCGCGATATCTCAGGAATGGCAACTCTTAGGAAAAAAAAAATAGTAAGGACTATTTTTGTAGAGAATTTTAAGATCTACAACTTTGGTTTAAGGTTCTTTTTTGATAAATCTTACCGTTTTCGAAAAAATTCCAAAAAATCTTAAATTTTGACCTTTGACCCCGGATAACTTTTGTTGCACACATAGGATCGATGGGGACTTTTTAAACTTTATTTGTTATGGTATACCCTAGCTCTCCACCAAAATTTGGCTCTCCGGCAATTTTTGTTATTTCAAATGTCTATATATACCGGGTTAAAAGCTTACTTCTTCGATTATATTTTTGTCTATCAGGAAGTTTATCTGACGTATTAGATATTAGAGGTCTTTTCATTTCCAGATAACTAATTATTGAGAAGTTTCTATAACAGTATTTTTAGTAGGTATCTGTCTTTTCAGCTCTGGGAACGTTCACGAGTTAACGGGAACTTTTCCCGTTATTTGTGATTTAAAATGTTTATTTTTCGACAAGAAAATACAACGTTTTCAAACGGTTTTTCGCAAATAACTCAAAAATTAAATATTTTATCTAAAAAATTATCCTTAGCAAAAATGTAGCTAATAAAGAAGAATAAAATCGTATATTAATAAAGTCTATAAATCCAGTAAAAGCAAAGTTGTAGCTCATGAAAAATATGTTCTTTTGTGTCAAATTCGTCAAAGGAAAAAAGTAAATATCATTTAAAATTTTTGTGTTAAAAACTGTTTGAAAAGCGTTATATTTTATTGTTTATGTCTAGCAACAAAACTAAGCCAGTTACGCTCAAAATAAAGCTGATCCTTTTTTTGTTAAAGAAAAATGTGAAAATCTCTCCCTATTTAGTACTCTAAATAAAATTAATCGTTACCGCTTTACCTTTCACTTTATATGTATATTAGAGCAGTAAGGATCTGTTTTTAGGTGGATGTAAGAGGTGGCATTCAGATTTTTGCGGATAAAGTTAGGTGATAACTTCCTTAATAATAATTAATTTATGCTCCTTCTCAAATATGCCTGGAACATTAATAAAAAAAATAAAATATTTAAAAATTTCAAATAATTTCGTTTTTTTCTAATTTTTTTGCTTATAACTTTAAAACGATTCATTTTGGAACAAAGTCGTAACGAAATAAAACAAAGAAAATTAAATTTTAGATCAGATGGGATTGGTTAAAAATGTCTTAATTTATCACCCTTGCTTCAAAATAGCAATAAATATAAAATAAGGGGGCAAAACAAGCCTGTTTTTTTTCAATGATTTTCCATCACTTACGTTACATTTGGAACCTTCTTAATTCGCTTAGAAAAATTTTGTAATGTGCTAAAACCGTACACCAAATTTCATTAAAATTGACTTACTAGATTTTGAATAATAATTTTGCAATCTAAACTTTTTTTTGAAAAATTAAAATTTTTTAAAATCTTGCACAAAAAAAAACTAGAACATACAAAGATTTGTTAATTTTTTTGCATATAAAAAAGCACTCCACCTATCTAGTGCACTTTACAGAATTGAAATCGGATTGTTTAAGCAGCCTCAGCAATGTTTTAAAGTTATAAACAATTTTTTGGCTTATAAACAAATTAGTCCTGTGGCCAGGAGGGGGTGCTACGAGCTCCTTTATTTACATGGACTTACAAAAGATTTTTATGTATTTTTTGAACCGTAGAACACGATTTTTTTGGTAACAGTTGATTCGGACGTCGATAAGATTGTTATAAACAAAGAACTTGAGGAATTACATAACATCGATTTTTCGCAAAATAAAACAATTTTTGTATTTCTTGGGTAATTCGAAGCAAAAAATGTTCTTACAAGTTTTTTCGTAGGATGCATAGTTTTCGAGATAAACGCAGTGGAACTTTCAAAAATTCGAAAAATTGCAATTTTTGAACGCGAATAACTTTTGATTAAAAAATAAAATAGCAATTCTGCTGACAGCATTTGAAAGTTTAAGTCAAATTATACCGGTTTTAATTATTTGCATTGCTAAAAATTTATTTTTTTATTATTAAACAAAGCTATTTGTTTATAAGCCAAAAAATTGTTTATAAGTTTAAAACATTGCTTAGGCCCCTTAAATAATCCGATTTTAATTCTGTAAAGTGTATTAGATAGGTAGAGCACCTCTTTATATGTAAAAAAATTAGATAACTTCTAAATGGTCTACTTTTTGTTCAGAAAGATTTTAAAAAATTTGAACTTTTTTAAAAACATTTAGATTGCAAATTTATTATGCAAAATCTATTAAGTCTATTTTAATTAAATTTGATACACGCTTTAAGCATGTTACAGAGAATTTCCTAAGCGAATTACTAAGGTTCTAAGTGCCACCAAAGTGGTTAAAAACATTGAATAACAACAGGCGTATTTTGCCCCCTGATTTTGTATTTATTGCTATATTGCAGAAAAGCTAATACGTTAAGACATTTTTGACCAGTCGTATATCATACAAAATTCAATTATCTTTATTTTATTTTTCTACGACTTTGTTCCAAAACGAATCGTTTTAAAGTTATAAGCAAAGAAAGCAGAAAAAATCGACGTTTTTCGAAATTTTTAAATATTTTAATTTTTTTATTAATGTTCCGGGCGTATTTGAGAAGGAGCATAAGTCAATTATTATTACTGAAGGTATCACCTAACTTTATCTGCAAAAATCCGAATGCCACCTCTCACATCCAAAAATAGACGTTTTTTCACAGATCCTTACTGGTCTATATGTATTGTTTAGACGATCTGTAAGTTTGACTGGTTCGAAGTGCTTATTTAAAAAAAAAATGGTTTTACAGTAAAAAAAAAATGGTTTTACAGTAAAAAAAAAATTACTGAAATTTTGGAAATATGCGCTTTTTAAACGATTTTATTTAGTTCAATAGATTGCGTCAAATCTTTGGACGTTAATTTGAGTACTTTTCTCCAATGCAAATTAATGAAAATTGTTTATTAATTGTTTAAATAAACAAAAACGATTTTAATGGAAAATGCTTAAATTCTCTTGTTTTTTACAATGTAAAAACTTGAAACTTTTACCTATTGTAGCTAATGATATGAACTATACATAATTTCACTGTTTACGTTAATTGTTTACGTTATGCTTCATAAATAAACAATAAAGTTTCAAATTTTTTGCCGATTCCGACTACTTTTCATGTTAGTACATCATATGTTTTATACATATTTTAATAAACATCGATATATTTTAATGTTTGAAAAGTGTAAGACTAAAAAGTAAAAAATAAAAAAATATGAAAAAAAAATTTTAAGAAACGCTTTTCTTTAGTTACGAGTGACCAAAATTAAAAATATTATAAAAAAATTAACTAAAAAGCAAAAATAAAAAAAAAAATAAACAAATCTAACACATTCTTTAAAGAAAAGCGTGGGGCGAAAACCGTTTATTCGATGAAGACGCGCCACGCTTTTCTTCGACGAATGTGTTAGATTTGTTTAATTTTTTTTATTTTTGCTTTTTAGTTGATTTCTTTTATAATATTTTTAATTTTAGTCACTCGTAACTAAAGAAAAGCGTTTCTTAAAAAAATTTTTCATATTTTTTTATTTCAGAATAAAATAAAATTATTAGTGATACGAAATATCTCAATGATTACAAAAATACAGGTTTTGCTTTTATAAACATGCTAATTTTATTTTGTTTTTCTGTAACACAAAAATTTGTTAAGATATGGCTGTTCAAAATTTGCATACACTCGTGATTAGTGACTCGTCTAAGTCCTTTTATAACCCTTTCAAAAATAAGCACTTTAAACCAGTCAAACTTACAGATTATATAAAAAAATACATAAGTAAAGTACCTATGTTGTCTGTAAAGCGGTAACGATTAATTCCATTTTGGGTGCGGTAACAGGAAGAGATTTTCACGATTTTTTCACCAATAAAAAGGGGGCCAACTTTATTTTGAGCGTAACTCGCTTAGTTTTAATAGTTGAAAATTTCATGAAAAATAATAATAAAACTTTATTAAACACTTTAAAAAAACTTTTAATGGGTCTTTCACGGAAAGTGATCCATTTTTTAATTATTTCACGTGGAAATATTCGATTTGGAATTTAACCAATAACAACTTATTTTTCATTAGCTGTAACTTATTACTTGGAAAGTATACTTCCTTAAAAAACTCTATAGAACGAAAGTGGTTGTTTATAATTAGTCAATTTATCCATTTCCGGACTTATTTCTAACGCGCGTTCTTTCAGCCCCGAGAAGGGGTGACTATCACCCCCCAAGTAAAAGTAATCAATCGCACAAGTTCAATTTTGAAGAGGGTAAGTAGAACCTAAATCCAAATTTTCATGCAATTGGAAGTTGACCTTGAAAATTTCACGGGGGTACCGTCGTACTTCCCATTTATTTTTTTACTGGGCTATTATACAGGCCGTTTAAATTGTTATAGTGCAGCCGATATGTGAAACAGTTGTGCATTTAATGATAGAAGCATATAATTTGGACCACATATACTGCACATACAAAGGTTCAAATTTAGGTATGAGGCCATCTCAGATTTTTCCTTTTACAAAAATGGCGGGGATTCAAAATGCGACTATACATTGTGACTAATAGCACGATAACTTTTGAACGAGACTTCAGATCTCAACCAAACTTGGTATATAGATTCTTTTTTTTTATGTATAAGATCCACGTCTTGAACCGCAAGAATCGGTTTACCAAATGTTGTGTTTTTCCTGGTTTTTTTGTAAAAATATGCTGTTTTTTTAAATTTTTTCACCCTGTATGTATTAGTTTTTCAAAAAGTTAATACCACCATTGAAAAGAGCGTAAATATGTTTTTTAGTAGATATTTTTTAACTTTTTAGTTATGTTAATTACCATTTAATAAATGCAAAACGTATCTTCACATGTACCTATATGCGGCAGATTTGTGCAAATATTATAAGAATTATTGTGCGTTTAATGGTAAAAGCATATAATTTGGACCACATATAGGTACTACACATATAAAGGCTCAAATTTAGATACGAGGCAATATCAGTTTTGGTTCTTTTTACAAAAATGGCGGGCATTCAAAATGGCAACTATACATATGTGACTAATACCACGATAACTTTTGAACAAAACGTCAGATTTCAACCAAATTTGGTTTATAGGTTCTTTTATGATGAATAATATCGAGGTCTTGAACAGGAAGAATCGATTTACCAGAATTTGTGTTTCTACTGTTTTTTATGTAATAATATGTTGTTTCTTTTTCAATTCTTTTACCCTGTACATATAAATTTTTGAAAAAGGTTGGTTCGTCCACATAAGTAGGAATAACAATTTTTAATTTTCTTGTTTTTGTAAAGAATATTTTAATTCATTTTCTTTTCAATATTATGGGACACCCCGTATATACGAGTAGGCCAATACCTAATTCAGTGAGTATGTATTAATTTTTATCATATTTTCAAGTAAAAACCTTAAAGTTTTTTGTATGTAATTACCTGCCTACTCGCCTCATTTTAAAAAGACAATTCGCCAACCAACTCTCTTGGTTAACAGTCACTTACAATTATTCCGAAAAGTGTATAGAAACTCTAGTCCTCGCGAGTGATTTATACTACTCAGCAATAGCAGTACGAAAAATAGCAGGCCTGCTCCAGCTTGTGCAACGAGAAATGACAAGGTAGGAAATATTTTTATTACAATTTACTTTAAGGTCTGGTTTTTTTACTGTTATTTTTTTTATTCTATTTTAAATTCACCCTATGCTAAACAGTCCACTAATAAAGCTCTCACTGAGTTAGTAGTCTCCTCCAAGATGATTTAAAGGTAATAACGCCATTGAAAAGAGTGTAAATATATTTTTTAGGAAATAGTTCGAACTTTTCAGTTATGTTAATTACCATTTAATAAATGCATAACGTATGTTCACATGTACCTATGGGCAGCAGATTCATTTTTAATGCCCGCCATTTTTGTAAAACACTAAATCTGAGATGGCCTCACGTCTAAATTTGAATCTTTGTATGTGTAGTAAGTGTGGTCCAAATTATATGCTTCTACCATTAAATGCACAATAATTCTTATATTATTTGTACGAATCTGCCGCACATAGGTACCTACATGTGAAGATACGTTATGCATGTATTAAATGTTACGCTCTTTTCAACGTCGGTATCACCTTTTTGAAAAATTAATATATACAGGGTGAAAGAATTGAAAAAGAAACAACATATTTTTACATAAAAAAAAAAAACAGTAAAAACACAAATTCTGGTAAACCAATTCTTCCGGTTCAAAACCTCGATATTATTCATCAAAAAAAGAACCTATATACCAAATTTGGTTGAAATCTGACATCTCGTTCAAAAGTTATCGTGCTATTAGTCACATATGTATAGTCGCCATTTTGAATGCCCGCCATTTTTGTAAAAGGAACAAAAACTGAGATGGCCTCGTATTTAAATTTGAACCTCTACATGTGTAGTATACGTGGTCCAAATTATATGCTTCTACCATTAAATGCACAAGAATTCTTATAATATCTGCACGAATCTGCCGCATATAGGTACATGTGAAGATACGTTTTGCACTTAATAAATGGTAATTAACACAACTAAAAAGTTAAAAATATTTTCTAAAAAATAATTTTACGCTCTTTTTAATGGCCGTATTAACTATTTGAAAAATTATTACATACAGGGTGAAAAAATTGAAAAAAAACAGCATATTTTTACATAAAAACCAGGAAAAACACAACTCCTGGTAAACCGATTCTTTCGGTTCAAGACCTCTATCTTATACATCAAAAAAAAAAGAACCTATATACCAAATTTGGTTGACATCTGAGGTCTCGTTCAACAGTTATCGTGCTATTAGTCACAATGTATGGTCGCCATTTTGAATCCACGCCATTTTTGTAAAAGGCAAAATCTGAGATGACCTCCTATATACCAAATTTGGTTCACATCTGAGGTCTCGTTCAACAGTTATCGTGCTATTAGTCACAATGTATGGTCGCCATTTTGAATCCACGCCATTTTTGTAAAAGGCAAAATCTGAGATGACCTCCTATCTAATTTTGAACCTTTATATGTGTAGTATATGTGATCCAAATTATATGCTTTTATCATTAAATGCACAATTCTTATAATATTTGCACGAATCTGCCGCACTATTAAAATTTATTGAAATTAGATTTTTAATTAAATACCCTGTATAACAAAAATAATTTTGTATTCTTGTAACGAAGAGCTGAAGCTGATTCTAAATAAAATGCAGGGTGTTCTATTTAAACCCATATCTTTAATGTGCTACAAAAGTATGGAAGACTCCATACATTTGTAACAATATATAGGTAGATATAACGGATTTTGTCATAAAATTTGATCATCCTGTATTGTTCTTGCCACTCGCGCCCTTCCATTTTTTAAACGAATACAATTAGTGTTTTTTAAGATAGATACCTTTAGTGGCCTAGGAACCTTAAATACATAATCCCAATACATATTTCGTAAAATTATACAGAATTGCCTGATCACGGTAAGTATAAAGTTCATTATATTTCAAGACCTAAACTTAGTTTAATGAGCGATATTATTAATGACCTCACATGATAATTACCTTAACAACCCTTGTGATGTATAACCCCCACAATCCGGTCCTGATGGTAGAAAGGAAATTGATTGGCCAGATTTTCTATTACAACATGATTGATTATAAACTGATAATAGTGTACCAGAAAGCGCAAGCGCCAATAAATACATCCAATATTTCCGATTGCAATTGCACGTTACGTTGCCATATCTCGTTTACATTTAATAAAATACGGATTTTAAGTTATGACGGTAATAACTAATTGTGTAGCTCAGAACTTAACTGTATGAGGGTTGTCTTTTTAGTTTTTCATGTAGCCATAAAGACAAAAAATAATAGACTTAGTTAAGGTTCTTTATCGCTTTTCCAAATGTATCGCACCAAGATCGATACAATTTGCATACATTCAAACCAATTGGTAAAACAGTTATTCCAGTCTTCGGTTGACACCTTCAAAATTGCTGTTTTAACTTCTTCTGACGACTGGAATCGCTGCCCCCGTATTTAATTCTTGATCTGTGGGAACGTGAAGAAGTCGCTGGTACTCAGGTCAGGGTTTTACGGTGGATGATTTAACAAATCGATGTTTTGAAGCTCCAATAATTCTATTGCCTTTTGGGCAGTACAAGCCCTTACATTTTCTTGATGTTGGACGATTCGCCGTTGTATTTTTCTTTGTCGGGGTTTCACGATAACTTCTGGCAAACAAATGGTTATATACCAATCAGAAGTAACCGTTCTTCGATCTTCTGAAGCAATTGTTGCCATATAACCATTTCTTGACACCATTTATTTTGACACACTTAGAGAACGGATCACTTTTGTCGGTTTTTCCTCATTATAAAACACCCACACGGCGGATTGGCGTTTATTTTCCGTTTCGTAGCAGTAAATCCAAGATTCATCGCCACTAACTATATTATAAACGTTTTTTGAGCTTCCTTTGTTGAACCCTTGTTTTTGTCGAACCAATGTTTATGACACCAATTGGTGCCACTGGCGAAGCGTCCATATAACCACTGTCACCATTGGTAACAGTTAAATATCTTGCAAATAAATATTTTATGACTACTATGAAATAATTCCATTTATATTTTTTACCAACAGAAATATTTGTTAATATTACCTAATTCAGCATATCTATGTTTTATAGACATGACAAAGGCTTTCGATCGCATCAAAGTCGAAGACATCTTACATTTACTGTATAGAAGAAACATACCAATCAATATTTTACAAACCATCGAAAAAATCTACTTTCATAATCGAATACAGGCAAAGATAAATGGAAAACTAACGCAGTGTATACCAGTACAAAGCAGAGTCAGACAAGGTGACTCGTTAAGCCTACTGCTCTTTAATAGAATAATGGACGAAATAATAGAAGCAGTATGTAAACGTAAATAAATAAATCCAAGTATTATGTTATGCAGACGACGCCGCATTAGGGTCGATTCCCACTATACCTCCCGTTTATTTTCCATAACCATTCCATACACCTCCCATTAAAATTATATTCTCATTATACGTTCCGTTTACTTCCCATACACGTTCCATACACCTTCCATTAATTTAACCACCATTCTCACTAGACGTCGCGTTTACTTTCCCCAATTAATATTCCACACATTTTGTACCGGTTTGGTAACTTTTACCCTAAATTTTTGATTCGAATACACGTGTTTTTTCCGGCTTAATGAAATATGTGGTCTGACGAAAATTTAATAATAGAAATGTAAAATATACATGCGGACCAATGTAAAAAAAGGTTATTTCACATTTTTTGTTTTCTTACCGGCGCGCCGCGGCGTGAGAAATACAAAATAAGATTTACTATTTTATTTGGGCATAAGACACAGTTCGAGTTTGAAATCAAGTATACTTGACGTTTTCGACTTTCACTTCGGAAATCGTTATCAATATAAAAAATATTCATAAATTAAAAATTTAACTTTGTTTCTGGTGAAGCAACGCAGTTGGAACGAGCATATAATATATTATAATTGTGTCACCGGAAAGCGAAAAAGGTAACGCACAACTTGGAAGAACCTATAGATTTCTATCTTCGTTTCTGGTGAAGCAACGCAGTTGTAACAAGCAGATATATTATAATTGGGTCACCAGAAAGCGAAAAAGGTAACGCACAACTTGGAGGAACCTATAGTTTTCTAACTTCGCTTGTGGTGAAGCAACGGAGTTGGAACAAGCAGATATATTATAATTGTGTCACCGGAAAGAGAAAAACGTAACGCACAACTTGGAAGAGCCTATAGTTTTCTAACTTGGCTTGTGGTGAAGCAACGGAGTTGGAATAAGCAGATATACTATAATTGGGTCACAAGAAAGCGAAAAAGGTAACGCACAACTTGGAAGAGCCTATAGTTTTCTAACTTCGCTTGTGGTGAAGCAACGGAGTTGGAACAAGCAGATATATTATAATTGGGTCACCAGAAAGCGAAAAAGGTAATGCAAAACTTGGAAAAAGCTATAGTTTTCTAACTTCGTTTCTGGTGAAGCAACGCAGTTTAAACAAGTAGATATATTGTAATTGTGTCACTGGAAAGCAAGAAAGGTAACGCACAACTTGGAAGAGCCTATAGTTTTCTAACTTCGCTTCTGGTGAAGCAACGGAGTTGCGACAAGCAGATATATTATAATTGTGTCACCGGGAAGCAAAAAAGGTAACGCACAACTTGGAAGAACCTATAGTTTTCTAACTTTGTTTCTAGTGAAGCGACGCAGTTGGAACAAGCAGACATATTATAATTGTGTCACCGGAAAGCGAAGAAGGTAGTCCCTGAAATGTTCAGGACTATATATCCCAGGATGTATAAACGAATGGACACTAAATAGAAGAAAAAAGAATGGAACAACCACACAGCAGAATAGAGAGACACGTGTGGTCAAAATAGCAAGAAATAAATCACCGATCGATAGAAGTATCGGCCGAACAAGCAAAAAATGGAGTGACAATATTCCGTAGAGGTTATCAATCCGCCGATGAATCAGTGGAATTGCTTAAGAAGATATTGGATGAAGAAAATATTTTAATTCCTTGGCAACAGCCGCCCAAAATATTGCCGTCTTTAAATGTATTATCACTGTATTTTTTATTTTCAAAATTAAAAAGTCATGTCAGACAAGTTCTATAAATTTTTTATTGTCCAAATTTTTCTCACCATGTATTCCCCCTATCCATAACCGCTATGTATTCCCCCAATCCATACTCTACCTGAGAAGTCACACCTTGTCGTAGAAAAAAATACGTGACTAAACCGCGAGGTAATAGCAATATTCACATTATCCATAGGGTATCCGAGACGTCGCCGAAAAATACGTGGCCGATATTGAACGCAAAGATTCGGGAATGGTAGATAAACGTAACGGAAAGTGGGCATATACTATATGATTTGTATTTAATAATATTTTATGGAAACGGAATGCCATGCGTATTGAAAGTAAACGGGAGGTATAGTGAGAATCGACCCTTAATCGCCGAGACAGAAGACGATCTCCAAAGATTAACACACATATTCAATACAACAGCCAAAAAATACAATATGGTATGTACTTGGTAACCTCAAAAATACTAATTCAAAATATGAGTGTTTAAGCCTTGAACATGTGTATGTAGCCACCAATGATCAGTTATTAGAATATCCCCTTTATAAGAATATTTTTGCTTATCTGAACTCTATGGTTGCATTAATAACAAGATCATCAGTTGGACTTAGATGGATCTTCTTCTTAACGTGCCCTATCAAGTCCTCTTGACGTTGGCGATTAACATGGCGAAACTGTCTCTGTCTCGAGCTATTCTAAATAGGTGTTCTGCTTTCTTTGTTCCTGTCCACTCCCGGATATTCTTCAACCAAGAGGCCTGCTTTCTACCAATTTCTCTGCGTCCTTCGATTTTACCCATCATAATAAGTTGAAGAATATTATACCGGTCTCCCCTTACTACGTGTCCAAAATAGGCCATCTTTCTATATTTGATGTTATCAAGCAGCTCGCGGGTAGCATTTGCTCTCTTAAGGACTGCCACATTTGTCAGCATAGCCGTCCATGGTATTTTCAGAATACGTCTGTGCAGCCACATTTCAAAAGCCTCCAAGCGGTTAATGGTGGATATTTTTAATGTCCATGCTTCGACACCATACAAGAGGACTGACCAAATGTAGCATTTAATCATGCGCTTTCGAAGTTGAAGTTGCAAGGTATCATTACAGAAGAATGACCTCATTTTTAAAAATGTCGTGCGGGCTATCTCGATTCTACATTTTATCTCTTTATCTGGATCTTGTTGTTCAGTAATATGGCAACCAAGATATTTAAAACTGTGTACTCTTTGAATTATATGACCATCAACATATAAACGTGAATCTTGATGGGCCAAACGGCTAAATACCATGTATTTTGTTTTTGAACAGTTTATATTTAGGCCAAACTCTCTTCCCACTGTGTCTATGGCATATAAAAGGTGTTGTAATCCATTCATATAATCACTTAAAATAACTGTATCGTCTGCATATCTGATTGTATTTATCAGAATTCCATTAACCTTCACACCCCATTCCAAATTATGAAGCGCTTCCTTAAATATTCTATCTGAATACAAATTGAACAACAGTGGGGACAGTATACAACCCTGTCTGACACCTCTTTGTATTTTGCATATTTCTGTTGATTTTCCATTTATGCAAGCTGTCGCTGTTTGACGCCAGTATAATTTTTCTATGATTCGCACATCTTGACTATCAACTCCTTTTTCCTTTAATATTTTAATTAATTTGTGATGTTCTACTCGATCAAAGGCCTTCTCATAGTCAATAAATACAGCAAAGACGTCTTTCCTTTGATTTCGGCATTTCTGCAATAACACATTTAGTGCAAAGAATGCGTCCCGGTTTCCCAGTCCATTTCTGAAGCCAAATTGTGTTTCATCCTGGTCTTCTTCACATTTATCTCTGATTCTACTGTGGATGATACGTAGAAAGATTTTCAAGGTGTGGCTCATAAGGCTTATCATTCTATAGTCGCTACAGTTTTTCGGACGTTGTTTTTTTGGTAGGGTGATGAATTCGGACTTTAACCAATCTTCAGGGATATCACCAGTCGAATAAACACCATTGAAAAGTTTGACTAGTATTCCAATGTTTTCCTCATTTATGAGCTTTAACATTTCTGTAGGTATGTTGTCGGGACCAACGGCTTTCTTGTTTTTTGCCAATTTTATAGCATGTTGTATTTCTGATTTTAGTATTTCTGGTCCTTCACCTTCATCTAAAGTGTCCAGTTCTTCGGGTCTATCATCATTATACAGTTCATTTATATAATTATACCAGGTAGTTCGAATTTCGTGTTCGTCTATTATCATTTTTCCCGACGAATCGGTTATAGTATGTGGAGTTTTCTTATAATAAAGACCAGCTACTTCTCTAACTTTTTTAAACATATTAAACGTATCATGTTTTTCATTCAACTTTTCTAATTCCTTGCATTTATCCTCCATCCATTTTTCTTTAGCTACCTTTATTTTTTGTTTAATTAGTTTCTGTTTTTCTTTGTATTCTATTCTGTTATCTTTCAGTTTTCTTCTCTGCTCCATCAATTCCAGGATTTCGTCAGTCATCCATTGTTGTTTTTTGTGCCTCTGCATCGTTGTTGTATATTTTTCCATTACTTTCCAGGTAAGATATTTAAACGTGTTCCATATTTCTGTATTGTTTTCATTTGTTGAATTCTTTAGCTGATTATTCAGGTCATTTTCTATTAGCGTTTTGTTGGATGCTGATATATATGTAATTTTTGGTGTTTTGGGGCTTTCTTCGACTTTTTTGAGCTTCACTTGGATGTCAGCTATTAGAGGGTTATGGTCTGAACCGATATCTGCACCAGGATATGTCGTTGATCTCTTGACACCATTCTTAAATCGCTTGTTTACTAGAATATAATCTATCTGATTTCTAATTATATAAAGTGAGTTATCTCCTGGTCCCTTCCATGTATATAATCTTCTTTTGTGTAATTTGAACCATGTATTTGCGATTATCATGTCATATTCTTAACAGAACTGGTATAATATATCGCTTCTTTCATTGCTCTCCCCTGGTCCATATTCACTTACCAGGTCAGATTTTCGTCCTTGACCAATTTTCGCGTTAAAATCTCCAATAATATATGTGATTTCGTTCCTTTTTAGATTGTTAAGTGTCTGTTTTAATTGACTATAGAATGATTCAACATCATTGTCAGATTTATTTTCTGAATTAGGGGCATATATCTGGATAACATTGACATTAAATGGTTTACTATTTAATTGGAGTATCACTAGTCTGTCGTTTACAGGTACAAAATGTTTTACATATTTCTTGAATTTAGATGTTATAAATATGCCAACTCCATTCCTATGATGTACGTCATCTTCTACACTTCCAGAATAGTATAGTGTGCCTTCATTTTGTTCACATGTTCCCGCTCCAGGCCAGTGGAGCTCACTTATGCCCATTATATCAATTTTTAAGCGTTTAACCTCTTGAACTAAGTTACTGAGCTTGCCTGCTGTATAGAGGCTTTTAACATTCCATGTGCCTAATCTGATTGTACTGCTAGACATTTTTAAAGTTGTCTTACTTTTTAAATTGTAGGGCTTTCGTGTGGTGACGACCGGAAAGGCCCTACAGTCTGGTGCGCACCCTTCCCTGCCGGATCTTGGTTTCCGAGATCCATGATCAGTAATACTCTGATTATATGTTTGGATTGCGCCATGTTAACTTTACTCGGGAGAAATAATTATTGGAGTGGTTTCCCGTTGCCTTCCCCAATGATTTTTCTGGCGCATTAGGTTTACTCCTGTGGGTTGGATAATCGGCTAGGATTTTTGGATATTTGGTAGGAAACTTGGATCGGGACATGACCTCCCCTATTTGGGATGGGGGATAGCCAAGGCTTGCGTGAGCAGGATCGCGTCCCTGAAATAGATCTGACTTACACCGGGATCGTATAAGTGTATCTATCCGCTACTCATAGATGGATCATCAGTTAAATTTGAGTTATAGACGCTGGCTTGAAAGGGCAAGTAAAACGCGAAGCTGACTATTGAGTAAAGGTCCTAAGAAGAGTTGTTGTCACCATTAAATTACTTGATTCTCAAGGACAGCTTTTCGTTGATCCCATGAGAATTTAACGAGTCGTCGGGAAATTACTTAAGTTGTCTTGTATATTTTGCTTTTGACAACTTCGAAGCTCAGAATTTACATATAGCGGAATGCGAATATAGAAAAAGGTTCAGTTAGCTATCTGTCTGATCAAACTTGAAATGAATTCCTGGATGCGATGAAAATAAAACCTGTAGAAATTTTTGACGCTGTAACTGCTTTACTTAAAAATTACGGATCCATCAAACATATTTTTCCAGTTAACCCGGCATTGGTCGCTAGGTACATTGTTACGCGAGTGGTCGCGCGTGAGATTTTCTCTCACACATCCAAATTTTGCCTTTTTTTACAAAATAGAATTTTTAAAACAGCTTTTAAACTTTTTTTATTAACTAATAATAAGAAAAAAATAATATAACATAATATAGATAATAATATAATAAAATAAAAAGAAATAATCGGAATTAAACAAATATTAATCAATCTCCGTATCTTGATAATTTACGGCACAGCACTCAAATATAACAAGAATGCTCTGGAAAAATTGATTGATGACAATAATTACATTTTTTTACACTATTTCAGGTTTCTTATGTACAGTTCGTAACGCGGGTGGTCGCTTGATGAGAGAATGTCTCACTTGAAGCGCGCTGACTCAACAATTGGGTGATATTAGGTCAACTGAGTCACTATCTAAGCGGACGAGTCTATTAGATTGTCGAGGGAGGATAGTTAGGAGACTAGAAGGAACTACAGAGCGTATAATTTCCCAGAAAAAAAATTCTGTGCAATATTCTGAAACCGTGAGAGAAAATCTCATATAGCGACCACTGGCGGGTTAAGCAATAATAAAGACAAAAAATCAGCAGTTAGAAGTGAAGCCAAGGCAATGCATAATAAAATGGATCTTTGAGACAGGTTAACTTGGATACTCTATTGACACTGATTTGGGCAAGGATTTTAAAACGAGTGAATGCAACAATAGTCGAGGAAATGAAGCTGTCCAGTGACAGCATGACAGGGAAATGAAATAGTCCAGCATCGATTTTTACAAAAATTTGGGATTAGGCTCATTTCACCCTCTAGTTCATTTTCTATATTGAGCCGTTGTACGCTCTTGGTTTTTTAGGGGTGAAAACTACCCCTAAAAAAACTACTTGTAAAAAATTATAAAATAACAATCTAAACTTTAATATTGTCAACATATGGTTCTTATTAGTTACGTAATGATTGTTTTATGCTTTAAAACATACTATCATAATATTTCAACCCTTAAAACCACCCTTGTTGGAGCTATATTTAAAAAATTTACTTATCCTAAAAGAATAATTTCGGCTTACATCGATTTACATAAAAAATTGGGATTAGGATCATCTCACCCTGTACTTCATATTCTATAACATGCTCAAGGGCGTCAATTATTTTTAGGGGTGTAAACTACCCCTTATTGTCAAAAATTATATAAACATATTGTAACCTTTAATATGGGTAAAATTTGGTTTTGATTGGCTAAAAATAATGATTGTTTTATGCTTTAGGACATAATATCAAAATATTTCAACCCTTAAAAACCACCCTTAAGAATATTTACAATTTTTATAAGTACATAATTTAATAGATCTATACAGAAAAAAAAGTACAATTAAAGCAAAAACATTTATTTACACAAAAATACAAATATGTAAAAGTACAAATACAAATAGTTTTTAAGTCATCTTCCAGTATACGAACCAGTTCTGTTGGTAGGGGAGCAAAGTATGCTAAATGTGCAGTCACTCGAGCGCTTTGGAGACCTATTGGGTTGTGAAGAGTAGGTCCTAAAACCAAAAAAAGTTAAGTAACATTTTCCACTTTAGTGGGCGCTTGCCATTTTTTAATTTAATTTTCCATTTCCAACAATTGTTTTTTCCGATTATAACGCCATCTATGCATAATTCGAAAAATGTTTCAAATAAAAGTTACTTATTTTTTCGTACGAAATCCAAATCTGCAATAAAAAATGGAGGCTCCTATTTAAGATTTTAAAGTAACCCCCCACCCCACCTCCGTGGGGGTCGTGTTTAGTGTCATTCGATACATTTTTTAAAAATATTAAATAAGTGTATTTTACAGTTTTTCGATCTGATGTTCATTTCGCGAAATATCGCAGGATTCGTATTTAAAATATTAAATTTACCCCCCACCATTCTCCGTGGGAAGTCGTGCTTGGTATCATTCGATAGATTTTTAAAAATATTGAGTACGTATTTTTTAGTTTTTCGATCTGTCATTCATTTTGCGAAATATTCGCTTTTTTCTTGTGAAACTTTAGGACTCGTCCATTTCCTTAAGCTCGCTCGGTTCAAATCGTCAGATTTTTGTAATATACACTCTTTTGCATGTACTTAACTTACCTTATCTTAATCTGACAATTTCGAGTTTTTTTAAGGATAGATTTTTCTTTTCGGGCCCCCTTAACGAACTCCCCTGTGTTAAGAGCCAATATATGGTAGAGGTACATATGCAGGGTACCAGGTTTCTCCCCATATGATAATCTGACGCGCTCGAGTAACTGCAAAAATCCCCGCTTGGGCTCCCCTACCAGTGGTATTATACATGCATTGAAAATGTTCCATAAGCGGACTATTCAAATATTTTGAAAAAAAAATCGTTTTATAAACATAGCTCCTTCATTTTTGGCAATAAAAAGTTTTTCAAAAATGATTTTGTAAGAATTTATGAAGAGCTATAAGACTGTGTAAATTAAATTCCGTTTGATCCCTTAGTTTTTAATTGGAGTGGGTTTAAAGGGCTCGAATAAAAGGGTGTTTGCTCGTAAATAGAGGTTTTAAACGGCTATATCTCGCTAACTGCTTACTCTAATGGAAACCGATGCACAATATAGTTTTAACCATTAAAAAGCTACAATTTAGTTGTCTATCACTTTTATAATATCTCCAGTATTTTCGGAGATATTTTGAAGTAAATTGTGAAAAATACGAAATTGCAAAAAATAGATTTTTTTTAAACTCCAATTTTTCTAAAATTAGGCCTGTTAAATAGGTCAAACTTCTTGGGTGTATTGAAAATACAAATATACGAGGAATTGCAGAAAGGTGAAGACTAATTTTTAATTAGGAGGGTAGTTAGGGGGTTATTTTCACTGATTTTTTCGTAGAGAAAAGCAGGTAGCGACATTTTTTTGATCATAAGTCGCTTTATTTTCATGCTAAAACTTTTTTATTATTATCCTTTGAAAGGATTAATTGTATACTTGAAAAAAGATTATTTAAGTTTTCCTCGAAAAATGCAAATTTTTCCCGTTTATTTGGCTTTGAATATTTCAAATTATGCATTTGACGAGTAAATCTAACCTTTAACATGCCTCGGTATCTCAGTTTATATTGGTCTTAAAGATATTATAGAACAAGAATTTAGTTTATGTTACTAAAATATACAATTTTGTTATTTAAAGTTTTTTTGATTAAATGCGTATTTTTCGAGGTATTCTCAAAAAACCCTCTAAAAAAGTCGATTTTTTCGACGAAAAACTGTTATTTTAAGCGCGAATAACTCGAAAAATATTAGTTTTACGAAGAAACTGTAAAAATCATTTTTTTCTTAGAATCAATCTTTACATCGATTTACATGGTTAAAATGTAATAAAAAATTCCCACCCCCAAGATGGGGTGGCAACCACCCCCAAGGTTTTAGCGTACAGCGGCATGATATAGAAAATGATCCTTGGACTACTCCCTACCTTCTGTGAAAATTTCAAGTAAATCCATGCTGGACGAAGAAATTGCGAGCCAAAATGCTTCATTTCCTCGACTACAAGCAAAACGTTAGAAACTGTGGACATGAACGTGTCAATTGGAGTAGAATTAGTGACATTTGAGCTATGTTGGAGATGTAAGAAATAAATTAAGCGAAATTGAACTAGAAGCCAAAAAATTTTTTTGTGAAGGCAATAATCTCAAACATATTCTATAGAATTGGCCTTCAAAAAACAATGAAAAAAACATTTTTCGATGAAGCAGTTGAAAGTGAAACAATTATTTTAAAGGGGCAAGAGATATTCAAAATTGAAGTACCTATTTAATGTTATAAAAATATATGCCACAATATTTCTCAAGATCTTTTAAAGATAATATAATGCTACAAAGATGTTACATCAGCTGTTAGATGTTTTTACGCTAAATAAAGAAGACAATAAGTGAATTAATACTTTATGCGAGGAATATAAAAAAGATGTTGATGACCAAATAGAATTTGCATAATGAAATTATTCATTTTATAACGTTATGTCAAAATTTGAATAAACATTTGAAAATTTGGTGTCATCCAGGATGTGAAGGCAACTTTTGTCAATTTTGAACTTTACTGCAAGTGTATTTGACGATACCAACTTCTACTGCGTCAGGCCAGTGGTCTTTTTTGGCTTTAAAAGAATAAAGATACATTTGAAGGTCAAAGGGTCCATAAAACCTAGACGCATTATCACTATCGTATTATAAAAAATGAAGAAGTGGAGCAACTGAATTTTGATAGTATTACTATGGCAGTTAGCTAATGCCTAGTCAAGAAAAAAAGTGAGCTAATTTTTGTCTTACATATATATTTTTTAGAATATGTTTTTTTGTTTGTCGTGTGTTGTTCTGTAGAACTTTCTGTTTTTTTTTTAATTTTTAAATGTATTTTTTGGAATATTTTTACGTTTGCTATTTTTCTCGTTTGTTTTAAAAATCTTTTTTAAAATTTTTAAAAATGTATGGGTTTTACAATAAACGTTTATGTTTAATGCAGGTTAATGCATGTGTTCTTTTTTGTTAAAAAAATTGACAACGAATAGCAATAAAGGGGGCTCCTAAATCTCTAGTGCCCAGGGCCCGAAGTTAGGTTAAACCGGCACTGCAAACAGTGGCACATAATAGACCAGAACTATCTCAGTTACACTAATTGATGTGGCGATACCTAACAACAATAATCTGCGTACTAAATATACTGAAAAGATCTGGTTAAGTACAAGAGATCTGGACATTCAAATACGAAGACAATGGAGAATGCAAAGTACCCAGACGATACCTATTATTATATCTACTACTGGGGTCATTCCGAATAACCTCCTCGAAAATATAAAAAAGCTGGGTCTAAATGAATATCTTTACAAGAACATGCAGAAAGCTGTACTACTCTCCAGCTAAAAGATACTCCAGCATACCAAGTCACCTAGCGCTCGATAACACGGAAGGAGTCTCACCAGAGTTCAATAGTTTTGACGCCCTATGTATCTGGGATGATTGAATTTTCCCCTTAGAGGGAGTCTGAGCCGTATGGCTAAATCTGGATAAAAATTAAATCAAGAGATTTTCTTAAATAAATTAGAGTAACAGAAATAACGGTTCCGTTCTTAAATAACGTTGAGTCGTCACGATTTTGTGCTTTGCACATCCCGAGTGACATCTTCAGATTAAAGTCAACGCGCATCACATTACCGCAGATTGTGCGAGAATTGAATCCAGAAACGCATCTCGGTGAAATTAAATAATTAAAGCTCTTAGTACTAAGTCTGCTCGCCAAAATATGTTGGTGCTAAAGCCAGTGATCATTGATGTGTTTGTGTTTGGAATTTTGTCTCTTGCAGGTAGGTTGTATATCCATTATATTTTTTTTCTATATGTAAATATAAGTAGCGTCTATTGTACATTTCTTTTTAAATTTATAATCTATTTAAATTTTCTTTAATTTACCATTCAGGTGCCTTATTAAACGCTTTTCTTTAGTTCAATAGTTTGCGTCAAATCTTTAGAGGTTAATTTGACTGCCTTTTTTTCAATGTAAATGAATGAAAATTTGCAGACATATGCATTCGCGGGAACAATACACGAATAGTCAATAAAAAAATTTGTTTATGTTTATTAATTGTTTAAATAAAAAAAAAACGGTTTTAATGGAAAATGCTTAAATTCTCTTGTTTTTTAAAATACAGAAATTTTAAATTTTTACGGATTGTAGCTAATGATATGGACTATACATAATTTCACTTTTTACGTTAATTGTCTACGTTATGCTTCACAAATAAACAATAAAGTTTCAAATTTTAAACGCTAATATATTTGTTTATATAAAAATCGGCGCTTACTCGTGTCAAATTTCAATACGATACGAAACAAAACTTCAACCAAAACTCGAATTCAAAAATTCGTGTTTTTATCGTAGTCTTAGAAAAACCACCGGTAGAGACGTTTTGTGCTATAAGTAACATTAGAATTCATTTTGGCGTATTAATGAAACGCTTTTCTTTAGTTCAATCGTTTGGGTCAAATCTTTGGTCGTTAATTTGACTGCCTTTTCTTCAATGCAAATGACTAAAAATTTGCAGCCATATGCATTCGCGGGAACAATACACGAATAGTCAATAACATTTTTTTATGTTTATTAATTGTTTAAATAAAAAACGATTTTATCGGAAAACGCTTAAAGTCTCTTGCTTTTTACAATGAAGAAACTTGAAACTTTTACAGATTGTAGCTAATTATATAAACTATACATAATTTCACTTTTTACGTTAATTGTTTACGTTATGCTTCATAAATAAACAATGAAGTTTTAATTTTTTTACCCATTCCGATTACTTTTCATGTTTGTACATCATATGTATGTTTTGTATACATATTTTAATAAGCATGACGATATATTTTAATGTTTGAAAAGTGTAAGACTAAAAAGTAAAAAATAAAAAATATGAAAAACAAATTTTTAGGAAACGCTTTTCTTTAGTTCCGAGTGACTAAAATTAAAAATATTAAAAAATCAACTAAAAAGCAAAAAATTGAAAAAATCCAACACATTCGTTAAAGAAAAGCGTGGGGCGAAAACCGTTTATTCGATGAAAATGCGCCACGCTTTTCTTTGACGAATGTGTTGGATTTTTTCAATTTTTTGCTTTTTAGTTGATTTTTTAATATCTTTAATTTTAGTCACTCGGAACTAAAGAAAAGCGTTTCCTAAAAATTTTTTTCATATTTTTTATTTTTATTTTGCAATTTATCTCTGAATATATGGTTTACTCTACATATTTTCTTTTAGCATTTAATGTATTTGACCAAATAAGTTTTTCTAGATCCTCATCCACTTGTTTTTCTTTTTTTCCATTTATTTTCTACTAATATTTTTTTCATGAATTACATGAAGTAGGTACAGTTTCTCTCTTATTTTTGATTCAGATTTATTTTGTTTTTTGCATTTTATTTTTAGATGTAAACAGACATATTCTTTCTTTTATCTTTTAGTTTTAGTTAATGCTTTTCGTTCATTTATGACTGCCCAGTTCTTTTTTTTTATTTTAACATTTTGCATATTCGGTAGGTTCAGGTTTCTTAAATTTTCCTCTACATGGTTTTCCTCCTAGATACTTTCATTTTTTTATTGCTAAAAATAAGAGTACCTAAATAAGTAGCCTCTATTGTACATTTCTTTTTAAATCTAAAAAATATAAATTTTCTTTGACTTGTCATTCAGAAGCCTTATTTTTTATTTTGAATTTTATGTGTAAGTGTATGGTTTACTCTGTTTTATTTTAATCATTAATGCATTTTTGTCAAATAGGTGGTTCTGGGCCCTCATATACTTGTTTTTATTGTCTTCCATTTATTTACTTCTTGTATTTTTTCATGAAATACAATACATACAGTTTCTATTCTATTTTTCATTCAGATTTATTTTGTTTATTGGATTTTATTTCTAAATGTATACATTTTCTTTCTTTTGTCTGTTTTAATTTACGTTTTTCGTTCATTAATGAGTAAGCTTTTCTTTTTCTTCTATTTTATCATTTTGCTTATTCTGCGTGTTCAGGTTTAAATTTAGTGTTTTTTGACAATGAGAGTAATCATTGGTGTCTATATATCCTTAGAAGCTAAAACTTATCTGAGTCCTGTAGACAGGTCGGCAGGCAGCAGGCCTCCAAGTCTACGCACTTCTTTGACATCGGGCACGTTTAGGCGGTTGGCCAACACGTTGGGTGCACTGACACTCGTTCACTGTAACGAACACTAAACTGGTAGATAACTTCCTTGATGGATTCCAACTTGACGTCGTGTAGAATGACCCTGTTGGGGATGTAGAAAGGTGCATCTACGATGGTTCGCACCACTTTGTTTTGGAATCTTTGAAGGATGTCAATGTTGGAATTACTGGCGGTTCCCCAAAGTTATATACCATATATCCACACAGGTTTGAGAATGGCCTTATACAACAGTATTTTGTTGTCCAATGATAATTTGGATTTGCGTCCAATCAGCCAATACATTTTGCTAAATTTAAGGCCTAGCTGTTTTCTTTTGGTGAATATATGTTTCTTCCATGTCATCCGTCGGTCCAAATGTATGCCAAGAAATTTAGCATCGTCAGCTTGTGGGAGGTAGCAGTCGTTAATTTTTACTGGTGGACATGTTTCTCTGCGTAAAGTGAATGTCACTTGTGTAGATTTCGTTTCATTAACTCTGATACGCCATCTTTTTAGCCACTTTTGGATTTTATCAAGGTTTGTCTGAATGTTCTTTGAGGCTGAGGCCGGATTGGTGTGGGATGCCAAGACCGCCGTGTCATCAGCAAATGTTGCTACAGTGGTGGCTCTTGTTCTTGGCAGATCAGCTGTATAAAGGAGAAACAATATAGGTCCCAAGACACTACCTTGAGGAACGCCAGAATATATTGGATGTAATGCAGTAAGTTCACTCCCTTGTTTCACGAAGAAATGTCTGTCTGATAGGTAGGATTTTAGTAGTAGATAGTGGAGATAGGGTAAGAGTTCTTCCAATTTAAATTGTAAGCCGCTATGCCATACTTTGTCAAATGCCTGTGATATATCCAAGAAGGCTGCTGAGCAATATCTTTTACCGTTCAGATCCCTGTAGACTTGGTTAGCTAATCTGTGCACCTGCTCAATTGTTCCGTGCTTTTTTCGAAATCCAAACTGATGATCTAGAATAAGTTTTTTTAAATTCATTATTATTTCGAGCCTACTGGCGTAGAGCTTTTCGAAGACTTTGGATAACATTGGGAGCAGGATTATTGGCCTATATGAGGAGACGATTTCTGGTTTTTTCCGGGCTTAGGGATCATGATGATTTGTGCAACCTTCCAGGTGCAGGGGAAGAAACTCGTCCGTAGCATTGCGTTGAGAATGAAGGTTATGAGTTTGTAACATTTTTCAGGTAACTCTTGTAGGATTTTTCCAGAAATTAGATCGAATCCAGGGGCCTTTTTTTATGTTGATTTCATGCTTTGCAATGTGTTTGACTTCTATTACAGTAAATTTATGTAGAGGCAAGTCCATTTGAAATGGGGCATCTAGGTAGTTCATTATTTCTTTTTCTTCTGCGGTGGATACCTCAGAAGTAAATGGTTTAAATACATTTTTTAGGTGTTCCGCGAAGACTTCAGCTTTTTCTTAATGTCTTCTGGTCCATGTTTTATTGAAGTTTTTGATTGGTGGATTTGGAAGTGGTTGCGTTTTAAGTTTTCTTGTTGCTTTCCATAATGAGTATTCCGTTGCTTCTGTAGGTGTAAGACTTTCCAGATAGTCTTGAATGTCTTGGTTTAGCTCTTCTTGAATAGTTGTTTCAATTCTTTGGTTACTTTATTAAGTTTCTTCTTGTTCTCACCAGTCCTTGCCTGTTGCCATTGTTTCCGTATTTGTCTTTTGAAAGCAATTTTTTTCTTTAATTATGGGAGATATTTCACTTTTGCCTAGAGGTGTTTCATAGTTTGTAGTGGCTAACCAAGATGCTTCTTGTATATTTTTTGTTAGGTTTTCGACTGCTGTTTCGATGTCTAGTTCAGTTGTTAACGATAAGTTTATTAACGATAAGTCTAAGATTTAGAGAATTTATATAATTTTTTATACCGTTTTGTAATTTTTTTAGTATTTAGTTTTAAGCATGGTCTGAGTTAGGAAATTTATTTCTACACCGCTTTTGTGACTTTAAAGTTCGCTAACCTCTCTATTATGTACTTAAATTAATATTTTTATACCTTATATTATTAGCCTTACACCTTAAAAAATTATTACAGCTTATCTATTGCAACTTGTTTGCTGTGAGGATCTCGGTACTGCAGTTATTCTACAATGCTCAACAATTGATAAGGATCATAAATATTATTTCAAATAGTTTAAAAGTTTATTGATGTCGTAGTATTTTTCATTGGTTATAGTTAGAAAAAATATATGTATATTTTCTGGAATATATATTAATCAAAAGCAAAAATAAAATATTTAAGCAAGAAAAATAGTTTACTGAAATAAAGTAATATAACATTATATTCTGCAAGATCCAAAATAATGAGATAATTGGCCTACAAAATTTAAATAAAAAATTCTAATATTTGGTTTCACCTTCTCGTAAACTTCTTCTATTAGGCATACTCTCAATAAATAAATGCTTTCATAAAATTTTGATCCAAAGTTGACCATAAAATATGTGTCTCACAGCTTCACTTAACTTGAAGCGTATTCACATGATTATCTAACATAATATTTTTTAGTCGCCGTGTTATAGCGGCCCACATGTTCAGACAGTTTATATCTGATAACGTGATAACCGGGCTGATTACTCCATTCTGTCAATACCGACATGCTTTAATCTTTCGTCCACAATTATTCTGTTACGGTGAGGATGGGCATTATCGTAAATAAGGACAAAATTTTCTCCGATTGCACCCGTAAATGATAAAATAATTGTTTCTATAACCATTTCTCTATATCCCTGAGCCGCCATCGTATCATTTGTCAGAACCACAAAGTCGGTGCGGCCATCAAAACAAATACCACACCAAACGCAAATAGAGACTCCCCCAAAAGCAGTCATTGACACCCTATAATGTTCATATACCTTTCAACTCGTTCCCTCCAAACCAAAATACGACCATCGGAATTGCTTATAAGAAATCTAGACTTATCTGTAAATAAACAGTTTCTCCATTTAGTCCGTTCTTTAACGGTAAAATATTGCAAAACCTCTAAATTTTAAGGAACCGCTTGGATTGACATGAAATTCGGCATACACATAGCTAATAAGTCAAAGAAAAAAATTGATATTGTGCCGATATGTGCTTTTGTCCTGGGGGTGGTTTTCACCCCCTATTGGGGGTGAAAAAATATTCGTCCAAAAAAAGTCAGGAAATGGATAAACTGGCTAATTTTAAGTAACTTTTGTTCTATAGAGTTTTTTCACTAAGTCAATACTTTTCGAGTTATTTGGCAGTGAATATGTTCATTTTTTCAACAAAATAACCACGGTTTTAGACGGTTTTTCGCAAATAACTCAAATAGTAAGTATTTTGTCAAAAAACATTCTTAGCAAAAATATAGCCTGTAAAATTTTTTAAAAAATGGTGTATACATCACGTCTCTACACCTAGTAGAAGCAGAGATATAGCTAATGAAAAATAGGTTCATATTCGTCAAATTCCAAATGGAATAATTTAACGTGAAATAACCAAAAATGAAGCACATTTCGGGGAAAACTCATTACAACTTATTTAAATTATTTAAAAAAGCTTCATTTTTGTTTCAAAAAAAAAAAAAATTTCTAGCATCAAAATTAAACAAGTTACGCTCAAAATAAAGTTAGTCCCTTTTGGTTTTGGTAAAAAAATCGAGAAAATCACCCCCTAATTAGTATCTTAAATGAACTTAATCGTTACGACTTCACAAATTTCTGGATTCGTGTATATATTGTTTATATGATCTGTAAGTTTCATCGGTTCAAAGTCCTTATTATTGAAAGGGCTGTAGTTAAAAAGGGTTGAACGAGTCACTGATCACGAATGTATGCAAATTTAGAAACACCAAATCTTAATCAATTTTTGTCTAACAGAAAAACAAAAATATACATGATATTCTGAAAAGCAAATCTAACTTTTTTTGTTTTTCGAGGTTTTTGGTATCTCTAAGAATTTTTAAGTTATTTTGAAAAAAAAAAACATATTTTTCAAAATTTAAATTTTTAAAAATTTTACTTTGAAACCAAATTTTTTCAAAAATAAGCACTTTGAATCGATGAAACTTACAGATCATATAAACACAACATAAGTAAAATAATTTGTGAAGCGGTAACGATTAATTTCATTTAAGTTGCTAATTAGGGGTTGGTCTTCCCGATTTTTTTTTTTGCAAAAACAAAAGGGACCAACTTTATTTTGAGCGTAACTTGCTTAAATTTAATGATAGAAACTTTTTGTAAAAACAGAAATAAAGCTTTTTTAAACACTTTAAAAAAGTTATAATGGGTTTTCCCCAAAAAGTGCTTAATTTTTTGGATATTTCACGTCGAATTATTCTATTTGAAATTTGGTGAATATGGATCTATTTTTCATTGGCTATAACTCTGGTTCTACAAGATCCAGCGACCTAACGCGTACACCATTTTACTTTTTTATAAGCTATATTTTTGCTAAGAACGTTTTTTTCGACAAAATACTTACTTTTTGAGTTATTTGCGAAAAGTCGTCTAAAAATGTGGTTATTTTGTTGAAAAATGAACATATTCACTCGCAAATAACTGGAAAAATGTTGACTTGGCGAAAAAGCTCTATAGAACAAAAGTTACTTAAAATTAGTCAGTTTACTCATTTCCGGACTTATTTTGGACATATACTTTTTCACCCCCAAAAGGGGGTGAAAGTCACCCCCAGGGCAAAAGCACACATCGGCACAATATCACTTTTTTTCTTTGATATGTAAGCTACGCGCATGCCAAATTTCATGTCAATCCAAGCGGTTCTTTAAAATTTAGAGCAAAAACCGTGAAAGAATGAACTAATTCGTTGATTGTCCAGTTGCGGTATTATTCAGCCTATGGTCTTCCCAACGAAGATGAACATCTTCTTGCTCTTAATCCAGTCATATGAAACCTTCTTCTAACGGTTTGGTTTGAAATTATGCATTCAATGTTCTGTTGATGCGAAAAGCAGTATATGTTGGGTTCCGTCTAGCAATAATTTGCATATATCGCTCCTCAAGAGGGTTGGTACTCAGTTATCGCCCTCCACCATGAACATTTGATTCACCTCACAGTCTGTTGCGTTTAGACAATATATAAAGGTGTTTAGGCATCGTTTGTAACCAAATAATAAAAATACACCACTTTTTAAAACGACTGAACCCAAATTGTATTAATGTCAAAAAAAATATATGACTTTAATATTTTTGCTGGCGCTAGCAAAACAGGATAAAACGGATGGCCAAAATAACAGAATGTATTTAATTTTGTTTAAAATTAATACCAAAGTGGTGGTTTTAGTACTTATCATTCTCTTTGCCTTATCCTTATTCGGCTTCCCTAATTGCATTTCTCCACACAATTCTATCTTGGGTCATATTAATGTTAATCCCTTTTACCAACATGCCCTGCCTTATCGTCTCCCCCCAGGTTATCTTTGGTCTTCCTCTCCTACTCCTTTCAGAAATTTGCACTTCAGCTATTCTTCGTATTGGGTGATTAACGTCTCGACGTTGAACATGACCAAACCATCTTACCCTACGCACTCTCATTTTGGCATCAATTGGTGACACACCTAGACTTCCCCTAATATACTCATTTATAATTTTATCCTTCTTTGTCACTCCACTCATCCATCTAAGCATTCTCATTTCCGCCACATGCATACGTTGTTCCGCTTTGTTTTTCACTGCCCAACATTCAGTTCCGTACATCATAGCCGGTCTTATGACTGTTTTATAGAATTTGCCCTTCAGCTTCATTGGAATTTTTCTGTCACACAGCACACCACTCGCTTCCTTCCACTTCATCCATCCAGCCCTAATTCTACTGCATGCATCTCCATCTATTTCTCCATTACTCTGTAATACCGATCTTAGGTACTTAAAACTATTGCTTTTCACAATCATTTCACCATCCAAAGATACCATTTTATTTCTTTGGATGGTGAAACAACTGTGAAAAATATTTAAAAAATTTAATAGTTTTAATAATTTTAAAAATTTTAAAGTGGTATTAGTACTATTTTAGTTATATTAAATTTTTACAAACTGACTATTTTTGGCGTAAAATATTGCTTTGATCCTTATTAATTGTTGAGCGCTGTATTTACGCAATTTAAAATTTTAGTGCATACTAACACACTTATATTTCAGTGCATACTTGCATTTTCAGAAATGGTTTTCCTGAAAATATAATTGAATAAAAAGCATAACTGTATTAAATGTAAATTATAATCTAATCTATTCCTCTGCATAGTGCTTAAAAAAATAAGTTATTAGCCTTATTTCGAAATACAATCATTTTCGTTAGATTGTAAGAAGCAATTGATTGCAGTTATGCGCATATTTCAGACAAACAAATTATTTGAGTGGAGATTTAATCGCATCAACAATCATTGTTACTAATTTGTTGTCATTTATTCATAGCCTAGTTCTTTCTAATTGTGTTATTATCGTATGATATACTTAAAAAAAGGTTTTTGTTAACTTTTGACGGAGACCACAAGTGTCATAAGAGTTTTATACACGATGAAAAGTCGCCTATGCGAGTCCATTTTGGATATAAATTAAGTTACTACTCGCAATCTTTGAGTTTGCATTTAATTGGTGTTAAAAAATGTGGGGCCCGTATTTTCTCCAAAGAACCCGCCGTTTTCGCCTTGTCTAAAATGTCTAAAGGAAATATAGCCTAATCAAATAAAAAAAAAGTCAAAATGTAAATTCGTACAGGTTAAAACAAATTTTATATCAAAGTTTAGGTGGGTACAAAAGATATTTTCAAGAAAGTATCCAAATCATACAAGGGGATCATTGTTTAAATAATAAAAAAGGGGTCATTTTTGCAAAAAAAAATACTTTTTTACCTGCTGAGGTAATCCACTTATCGATGAAGGTCTATGGGATTTTTTCTGCAAAGTTGAAGAGAAAATCTTTCACATAAGGCTTACTAAATTAAATTTGACACCCTATTTATTTAAATAATTGTATATAAAACTTTAAAAACAAATTTGCAAAAAAATATTTTTAGCGCTTTAAATAAGCACTATAAAATATATTTTTTTACAGACTAAGTTGCGCTATGTTACCAGTATTAAGCAAAAAAAATTGGTCAAAAAATATTTAATATTGTTTGAGATATTGAATTTGTTTATTAAATGTTACTATATTTTCAATTGCAAAACCGCGGTTGTTGCCAAAGAAATATTCACCTGCTTAAGATCTCATTATTTTTATTTTTATGTATGTTTTCGATAAATGTATTGATAAATTCAAATTTCACTTAAACTCCCCCCTAAAATGGCATTTGAAAATTATTCAAATTTGTTTATAATTTATTTTTTTAATAACGTCGCGGGGATTAAGTGTTTTGAAATGCCGTTTCCATAATTGGATTCCTGGGAATTTTTTACTAATTAACAAAATTTTTTTAGTCGTTTTTTCTTCTTCTTTTTTTTCTTGGAGTTATATTATTACGGGCCCTTTTAGGGTTAAATTTTATTAAGAATGTCGAATCTCTGAGTTGTAGATTCTAGACCTAAAAATATTAAGATTTAACTAAAATCTCTTAAATAAAATGTTTCTACTTACTGAGTTACAGGGTGTTTTATTTAAAAATTTAAAAATTATTTTTACCAAATACTTTAAAACTATTTGACGTATCCTTATCATACTTGGCAGAAAGTGTAGCTATTATACACCCTACTAAATTGTGATTAATAAACGTTTCTAGCTAGTGCCAGAGGCGTACGACAGGGGATAGTGAATGATTGACCCTTCCCAAATTCTACGCCACTGAGTGAATTACTATTTTAGCGAAATTTTTCGATTCTCCAATACTTTGTATGTAAATAACTTTATTGGTATCGATAAAGTGATCAGTTTGAGAGATATTGGAAGTTTAAAATAAATGAATGAATAATTAATCAAAATAACTATGCCGTTTAATTTTTAACGTCCAATATCTCGAAAACTAATGACTTAATCGTTACCAGTAAAAAGTATGTTATTTACATAGAAAGTATTAGAGAATCGAAAAATTTCGCTAAAATAGTAATTCCCTCAGTGGCGTAGAATTTGGGAAGGGTCAACCATTAACTATCCCCTGTCGTACGCCTCTGGTAGTAGCTAGAAACTTTTGTTTATCACAATTTAGTAGACTGTATAGTACCCACACTTTCTGCCAAGTATGATAAGGATACGTCAAATAGTTTAAAAGTACTTGGTAAAATAATTTTTAAATTTTTAAATAAAACACCCTGTAACTCAGTAAGTAGCCACGTTTTATTTAAGTGATTTTGGACCAATCTTAATATTTTTAATTCTAGAATCTACAACTTAGAGATTCGACATTCTTAATGAAACTTAACCCTAAAAGGGCCCGTAGTAATATAACTCCAAGAAAAAAAAAAGAAGAGGAAAAAAAGACAAAAAAAATTTATTAATTAGTGAAAAATTCCCAGGAATCCAATTATCGAAACGGTATTTCAAAATATTTAATCCCCGCGACGTTATTAAAAAAAAAATTATAAACAAATTTGAATAATTTTCAAATGTCATTTTAGGGGAAAGTTTAATTGAAATTTGAGTTTATCAATACATTTATCGAAAATATACAAAAAAATAAAAATAATAAGGTAATAAAATAATTTAGAGTTGTGACTGCATAATCTTCACTGATGATGCATAAGGATGCTGAACTAGTTGCTATATGGAGATGGTAGTCCAACTCTGAATCGAATATAAACAAAACCTGCCTTGAACCCTTTTTAAAAGTAATAAGATTTAATATAGGTGAATACTTCTTTGGCAACAACCGCGTTTTTGCAATTGAAAATAGAGTAACATTTAATAAACAAATTGAATATCTAAAAAAATATTAAATATTTTTGTACTAATTTTTATTTTGCTTATTACTAATAACTTAGCGCAACTTCTCCTGTAAAATAAGATATTTTATAGTGCTTATCTAAAACGCTAAAAATAATTTTTTGCAAATTTGTTTTTAAAGTTTTATGTATAATTATTTAAATAAATAGGGGGTCAAATTTAATTTTGTAAGTCTTATGTGAAAAACTTACCCTTCAACTTTGCAGAAAACAATCCTATACACCTTCATTAATAATTGAATGACCTCAGCAGTTAAAAAAGTAAGTTTTTTTGCAAAAATGACCCCTTTTTAATTATTTAAACAATGATCCCCTTGTATGATTTGGATACTTTCTTGACAATATCTTTTGTACCCACCTAAACTTTGATATAAAATTTGTTTCAACCTGTACGAATTTACATTTTGATTTACATGTAGTGTAATTTTATTTTACTAGACTAATATTTCAAATTCCAGGTAGATCGGTCCAGTAGTTTTTGAGTTGCAATATCTACCGCCTTTGAAAAAAGCAGTTTTAGGAAAAACGCGTTTAAAGTATTGTTAACTTTTACTTTCAATTTCTTTTTTGTCTGTCATTCAGTGAAGTTATGCACACCGAAATATGTTTTTAAATCGCGGAGTAATTTACAAAAAAGAATGGGAACAGCTGTTGAACGTTTCCCACTACGCTCAAAAGCGCTCGCGCAAACCTGCTGCAAAAAGAGTCGAAGATAGAGATATTCAACACTATATCCTCGCGTTTGATATTAAAATTTAATTATTTAATATCAATTAAGGTTCTTTAATAATTTTTATTTTGATATATATTTTTATTGGTAAACAGATGGGTGAAGTCACCTACATTTGCTTAACTCTTTGCACTACTTCCCCGGTAGTCATGAACGTTAATACGTAGGCAGTACCTCATAGACCTATTTTATATGTTTTTTCTTTTAGTTTCAATAAAATTTAATTTGTAAACAAATGGGTGGAACTTGCTAAACAAAATTTATTTTTAATTAAGAGTAGTTTTGAAAATTTTGTTATTTTCATTTCTTTTATGATTTTAAATGAAAGTACATGACCTCAAGAATACTTACTCAAAATTTCAAATTCATTTGAGCAAAATGACCGAAAATACAGCATGTTAAATATCCCTACCTTCGACTCGCTTTGCAACAAGTTCGCGCCAGTGCGCTTGAACGTAGTAAGCAACGGTCAGCAGCTGTTTCCATTCTCTTTTGTAAATTACTCCGCGATTTAAAAACATATTCCAGTGTGCAACACTTTACGATTTGATAGGCAGAAAAGATATTAAAAATAAAAGTTGACAATACTTTAAACTCCGGTGCACTCCTAGGTTTGACTAGGCAATCCTCAGGTCTGACTGACGGTCTTAGTCAAAGCTCGAAATAAATTACAGTTTCGGCCTTTGACTAGTCAAACCTAGGAGAGACTACGTTGGTCAGGCAAAGGTCGAAATTTAATTTTATGAAATCGGGGTTTGACTAGTCAAAGCTATCAGCTATTAAAATGTCGTAATTTGTTAGATTAGGTTCAATAGAACCTCATTTTTTAATTGTAATGTTTATCATTTTTATATTGTCGTCATTGAAATAAAAAATAGTGTTTATTCTCGCATGTTGAGGCATTATGGCATTTAGAGTTGCACAATACGTTAGACCTTTTACACTTACATGGTTTTGAAGAGCACATCTTATTGCTGTGGTATTTTATAAATCCTTGTCCTCCAAATTTAGAATCTTTTGTACTAATTTCTCTTAGCGACAGCTTAACGTCTGGAACGTCTTCGAATTTAGGAAAATTCTTTTTGCATTCTCTTATTTGATTTTTTGAAAAAAGTGTGTTTATTTTTCCATATTTCGTACCAACTCTATATAAACCGTCAATTATTGTTTTATCTTGTATGATACCCAAAATATTTCGAGCATCTCCTTGTCACGCGTTCGAGCATGCGTTGTGCACAGACAGAAAAGATTAAAATAAATAAAGGAAATGCGATTGAAGGTCTTCATGCCCAGGGTAATGCTATGAAAGAATTAATTGGAAAAAAATGCCCTCCAATTTCGGTCGGAAAAACTGTTACAATACCTATCCCCAGTTTTGATAGAGCCAAAGAGGATGCTCGAAATATTTGAGTAGCACACAAGATAAAACAATTGACGGTTTATATAGAGTTGGTACGAAACACGAAACAATAAACACACTTTTTTCAAGAAATCAAATAAGAGAATTCAAAGAGAAATTTCCTATTTTCGAAGATGTTCTAAACGTTAAGGTGTCTCTGTTTCTAAAGGAAATTAGTACAAAAGATTCTAAATTTGGGGGACAAGTATTTATAAAATGCTACTGCAATAAGAAATGCTCTTTCAAATTACGTAAGTGTAAAAGGTATAACGTATTGTGCAACGTGTAATCTAACAAATAACGACATTTCAATAGCTGATCGGGGTTTGAGTAGTCAAACCCCGATTTCATAAAATTAAATTTCGACCTTTGCCTAACCAACTTAGTCTCTGCTAGGTTTGACTAGTCAAAGGCCGAAACTATAATTTATTTCGGGCTTTGACTAAGACTGCCAGTCAGACCTGAGGATTGCCTAGTCAAACCTAGGAGTACCTGAAATTCGAGCTTTGACATAACATATACTTATATATTTTTTCAAAAAAACCTTTTTACCACGTAGTGGTGTAACGCGACAATACATTACATTATGTTACATTATAATACAATACAAAAATAACTTAATCTTAAATTTAACTAATAACTGCTATACATTTATATTTTATACAAATTTGACCCATTCCTAGCCAGACCCATTTCTAGCCAGCGTCCTCGCTTCTATCCCCTTTTCTCGATTATTTTGCCTAGTGTTCTATCCCATGTTAGTCGTGGTCTACCTTTCTTCTTTCTTCTTTGCGTTTTTGACTGCCAAATTTCTTTCACCGGTTTTGTCTGATCCATTCTCTGAAGATGACCACACCAACTGAGTTGCCTTCTCTCTATAAATTCTAACGTTGACTTGATTTCCAAATCTTCTCTTATTTGAGTGTTCCGTAGTCTATATCTTTTGGTAACTCCTCGAACTCGTCTAAGGTATTTCATTTCTACTGCCTGTATTTTACTCTTTTGTCGTTCTGTTAGTACCCATGACTCGCAGCCAAAGGTTAATACAGGTCTATATATTGACTTGAACACATTAATTTTTAAAATAAAAGAAAGGAAAGGATGGTTTAGATTTGATTACAGTACAGCACCTCTACTATGTGCTTATACGTATTTCGGAATAGCCGTTTCCTCATCGGAGCACCTGGGTAGAGGCACTGAAATCAAATCGTTTCATCCTTTCCGGGTAATTATCAAAATAATTACCAAAGATGCTACTAGCACCATCTATGAATCGAAAGTTGAGTCAGGAAATAAAATTCGAAATTATTTATCCTCTGAGCTTTTTAAGTTGGAAAAAATAAAGGATAACAGAGTGGCGAAATACTCGACAAGGGAAATCTAAAAATGCATTTCACGTCCTGTCATTCACCGTGATAATAATTTTAGGGAATTATTTTCCTTTCCAGTTCAGTGCCTCTACCCAGGTGCTCCGACGAGGAAACGACTATTTCGAAATACGTATAAGCACATAGTAGAGGTGCTGTACTGTAATCAAATTTAAACCATCCTTTCCTTTCTTTTAGATTATACTTTATTCACTTTTGTGGATATAAAGGGAAATAATTCGCTAAGATTATTATCACGGTGACAATTATTTCCTGACTCAACTTTCGACATTAATTTTTGTTTTTCGTGTTATTTCTTTTTTATTATGAATTGATTGATCATTGCATGGTATAGGTTCATTGTTTTTTTAATTATATTATTAATTTCTGTTTCCTGTCTTCCGTTGTCTTCTAATCCTACTCCTAAATATTGGAATGTTCGTGCTTGTTCTATATTTACTTCTTCTATTTTTATGTTTATCTTTTGTTCTTCTTCCTTTTCGCCCATGACCATAACCTTTGTTTTATTTTTATTAATTGTCATTCCATATTTTTTTAGTGTTTCATTCCATATTGCTTTGTAGTTGTTTCTCATTTTCGGCCAATATGACGACGTCATCGGCGAATGCTCCTTCTGAAATGTCTACTCTTCTAAAATTTCTATAACCCACATGCATTTTTTCACTTTTACTTTACATTCTTTAATTATCTCATCCATGTAAATTATAAACAGTGTTGGACTTAATCCTCCTCCTTGTCTTAGTCCCTCGTTCGTAGTAAATGATTTTGATGTTCTGTTTTGGCTGATGGTATAATTCACATTGTTGTTGTAAATGTTTTTAAATACCCTTATCGTTTTGTTACTTATACCTCTCTTCTCTAATATTTCCCATAATTTTTGCCTTGGTACCGTGTCAAAAGCCTTTTCAAGATCTATGTAAGCCATATACATTTTTTTTCTCGTGTTGCTGATATTTTTCTTTTATTTGCTTGATTGTAAATATATGATCCTGGGTGCTTCTGCCTTTTCTGAAACCGCTTTGTGATTCCTCGAGTGTGCTGTCAATTTTTCCGATTATTCTTTTGTTCAGTATTTTTTCGTATATTTTCATGGCAGTGCTTAACAGTGTTATTCCTCTGTAATTGTTGCAATCTGTTTTATCGCCCTTTTTATAAATCAGCACTATCTGTGCCTTCTGTCAGTCTGTTCTTCTCTCCAAACTGCATTAAATATTTTTAATAGCAGCTCTGTTACATTTTGTCAGATTTTTTTATCATTTCACTGGTTATTCTGTCATAGCCTGGTGCTTTTCCGTTTTTCATTTCTGCAATAGCTTCTTGCAGTTCATTTATGGTTATAGGGTCTACCTTGTCTACTTCTATTCTTTGGTCTGCTTCATTGTTTTCTTCTTGATAGCAGTGAGTTTGTAGCATCTCTTGGAAATATTCTCTCCATCTGTTCATTATTTCATTTTCTTCTGTAAGAAATTCGCCAGTTTTATTCTTTGTGTTTTCTATTTCTTGAATTTTTCATTTCTCATTGATTTTAATACTCCATAAAACAGTTTTTTATTCTCTTTACTGTTTGTTTCCATATTTTCTCCAAATTCTGTCCATTTGTCCTTCTTTGCCTTTGTAACCGGTTCTTTTACTTGTCTCCTGTGTTTTTTATATTCTTTATAGTTTTCTGGTGTTTTGTTTTGTAAGTATATTTTCCAAGCATGTTTTTTTCTTTTAACTTGTTGTTTTATTTCTTCATTCCACCATGCAGTTTGCTTTCTTTTATTGCTCTTTTTACTGGTTCCACATATTTCTGTCGCTGTATTTAGTATTATCTCTTTAAATTAGTTCCATAATTGTTCAACGTTTTGACCCTCTCTATTTTCTTTAGTATTTTCTAGTTTTTGATTTATGATCATCTGGTACTTCTCAGTATTCTGTGTATTTCTCAACTTATATGACCTAATAGTTTCATATTCTTGCTTCTTTTCTTGCATTTTGTGATTGTTGTTATTATCTGACATATTTTGTTTTATTTTCATTATTACTAAATAGTGGCCACTTCATATTTCTGAACCCCTTCTAACTTTTGTGTCCATTACGTTTTTCTTGTTATTTTTTTTTCTATTAACATGTAATCAATTATAGATTTTTTTTCTCTACTTTTAACTTCTCTTGTGTACTTTTGTATGTTTTTGTGTTCAAAAAATGTATTAGTTATTACTAAATTGTGCATCATACAGAAATCTAACATTCTTATACCATTTTTGTTTCGTGCTGTTTCTCCATATTTCCTAATATCTCTTTATATTCCTGGTTATTTGCTCCTACTCTGCTATTAAAGTATGTATGAAATTAATATAAAAAAATGTTTCATCTGGAAAGCAGATGGACGAAAGTTGACCTAGATTCGGATCTTGAATATCTATAAAATTGCTCTGATGCCATTTTATTTTAAAATCACCAGAAAAAAGTCATATGGCCCAAAAGACAATGTGTTTAATAATTGTCAGTTATTTTTGTTTATAACATTTTCATTTTCCATTTAGCGATAAAAGTAATATAAATAAGATTGTAGAAACCTTACAAATACCTATGCTACAAATAATGTCTTATAAAATTTTGTGTAAGGTTGCTAGTTTACGAGATACATCACGAAAACTCTTAGCACCCCTTTTTCCAAGATGAGAGCCTCTGGACACAGGTGGCGATACCACAAACTTAAACTAAAGCTTATACTATCTCCCCGCACACATGAAAAAATTTAAACTGCGTCCTCTGAAAGCTGTAACCCTAAAAAATGCAACTTTTCAATGGACTATGAGTTCAAATCCTCGGCACAATTTATTTGACATTCATCAGTCAATGCGTAAATGCAAAAGTCATAAAAAATAATCGTGTGTCCCAAAATTATTTAAATTATTCTGACCTTTGACCGTCAAATTGATACTACAATACATGTTTAGATTGATTGGCATTGAAATATCCAAATATTTCGGATGTTTCTAAGACGATAGATATATGAGTGGTTATTTGTTTGCAAAATAAACCACAACATTCATAAAATTCGATTTAAAGATCCAAACGTTTCACAATTTCAGTATTTTGCGCGGGAAAACTAATCTCAACAGTAATATAATTTTTACTCGAGAGACCAAGTCAAAAGAGACCAAGAGAAACAACTTTTGTTTCTAAAAAGAAACCACTCTTACCTCTTAATAACTGTTTCAAAGGAAATAAAAACTTCTTCCAAAATAGCATATTTTCTTTGCTCGAGTCGCATCTTCGATATGGTCGTCCTTTATGGGGTTCTGGTACAGCTGCCAATCCGATATTTTTAAATAAAAAAAGAGCAAAAAATATTTGTTTGGCCTCAAAAGAACAAAGCACTTCCCTCTTTATATATTAGAAACTATTATTTGCTTGATTCGTAAACACTTATAATAAGTATATCTTTCTAGTAAGACATTATGACTCCATCAGAAATTCAACCATTAAGGTCTATTTACTGTCCGGTCCACTGAGTTAGTAAAGAAATCTTTATTATATTCTGCAAAAGAAGGATACACCCATCTCTCTTTACAATCTAAATCTGCAACATCTTTCTCCAAGTTCAGTAAAATGACAAAAACCTATCTATCTGAAAGACCATATACAGTGAGGACGTTTAGGTTGGAATAAATTCATTTTCTCGAGAATGGGCGATTTTGGAGATAAATCCCGAAACATGTCGATTTTTATTTTTGAATTATGATTTTTTGGCTTGTAGGTATATCATACTAGTAAGGTCATCAATTTGGGCGTGATGACATAATCTCGTGTGCAAGCTTATTTGAAGGTGTATTCAATTCTCTATTCAGTAAAATAACCATTAATAGAATTATTTATACAGGATGTCCATAAAAATTCTTTTTGACTAAATTATTTAACACACCAAGAAAAATGTAAGCAATTTATTTAATTCAAAATAAACTTGAGAGCAAAACAATCGACTCACTTGCTGAGTTGTACAAGTTAGATGTCTCGAATTTTCTAAACCTGTTGTCCGATTCGAGTGATATTTAAGTGTATTATCGCCTTATTATTTAAGATTACCAGTAGTAATTGCACAAGAGCTCGAAAATTCTATATTAATTTTAGAGTTCGAGTGCAATTTGTTGCGATTATTTCATGAATAAAACTGTTCAAAACCAAAATTTTATTGTAATTTATTTATGTAAGTACAAATTAGTACAATTAAACACAAAGTTTTTATAAATATTTGACGATTGAAAGTCATTACTTTTATAATTTTTAAAACATTAATTGTCATTAATGTCACTGAATGTAATTTTTCGTAGCAACGAAGGGCATTTGACGTAATATACTTAACGACGGGCAATTATCAAAAATTATCGATTTAATTCAGATTTCTGTAGCTTTCTATTGGTCAGAATCTCCTATGAATGAAATAATCAGTAGTAATTGCACAAGAGCTCTAAAATTCTATATGAATTTTAGAGATCGAGTGCAATTTGTTGCGATTATTTCATGAATAAAACTGTCCAAAACCAAAATTTTATTGTAATTAATTTATGTAAGTACAAATTAGTATAATTAAACACACAGTTGTTATAAATATGTATTTGACGGTTGAAATTCATCACCTTTATAATTTTTAAAACATTTGTCATTAATGTCACTGAATGTATTTTTTCGCAGCAACGAAGGGCATCTGACGTAATATGCTTGACGACGGGCAATTATCAAAAAAGTTATCAGTTCTGTCGCTTTCTATTGGTCAGAATCTCCTATGAATGAAATAATCAGTAGTAATTGCACAAGAGCTCTGAAATTATTGAATTTTTCCCGAGTGACACTTTGACAGTTTTATGTCAAACAGAAATTATGTCAAAGTGTCACGAAAGCAAAAATTCTATATTAATTTCAGAGGTCGAGTGCAATTTGTTGCGATTATTTCATGAATAAAACTGTTCAAAACCAAAATTTTATTGTAATTTATTTATGTAAGTAATATTAAACACACAGTTTTTATAAATATTTGACGATTGAAAGTCATCACTTTTATAATTTTTAAAACATTAATTGTCATTAATGCCACTGAATGTATTTTTTCGTAGCAACGAAGGGCATTTGACATAATATACTTAACGACGGGAGATTATCAAAAATTATCGATTTAATTCAGATTTCTGTAGCTTTCTATTGGCCAGAATCTCCTATGAATGAAATAATCGCTGTAATAATATTGTTCCTAGACAGATAAATGTCATTTTATACCGGATGTAACAATCATACTGTGTTTTTTCTTAAAGTTCGGAATACCCTGTGGAATAATCTAGCATAATATAAAATATTTAAATTAAAACTCAATTATAGCCTTAGGCTTCCTTAACATTTTGTTTTTTTATTCATTCGCTAATGTTCGATAATAAAAGAAGAAAAAATCAATGGGAAAATCCCAATAGCTGGCTGTATACCATAGTTTAAAAAACCAATACAGAAGTAAAAACTTCGAGATGTATTCTGGTATAAAATCGTTTATTTAAAAACTATAAAATGTCATCGATTGCAGAACGTTTTCGTTCTAAACAGAACATCTTCAGTGCATCCTGCCGAGTATTTTGAAACTAGCACACCGTAAATAGTGTTAACATCATCATATATGGTTTACATAATGTAATATGTTAAAATGTTATGACTACAAGTCGATGTTAATGGATAAAGTGGAACACATGCTAAAAGGGTGCCATGGTTCCCTGCTCGAAGATACTAGGTACTTGCCAATTCAATGGGCACAGACCAACTTAGAGTTGGTCTGTGCCCATTGAATTGGCAAGTACCTAGTATCTTCGAGCAGGGAACCATGGCACCCTTTTAGCATGTGTTCCACTTTATCCATTAACATCGACTTGTAGTCATAACATTTTAACATATTACATTATGTAAACCATATATGATGATGTTAACACTATTTACGGTGTGCTAGTTTCAAAATACTCGGCAGGATGCACTGAAGATGTTCTGTTTAGAACGAAAACGTTCTGCAATCGATGACATTTTATAGTTTTTAAATAAACGATTTTATACCAGAATACATCTCGAAGTTTTTACTTCTGTATTGGTTTTTTAATAAAAGAAGAGTGAATATATATAACGGGCCAAGTGACCAAAAATAAATATTTCTGTTTTTTCCATTATAATGGTCTATGCAACAATGTCGTTAATCTTTATTATGGACCAAGTGACAGTTGCATTGGAAACAGCTCTAAATAAATTCAACAAAATAGCGTCCGCCGCCGTTAAGTATAGTGTTCCGTTTCCTGATAAAAACTCATTTTTCTCGATTGTGTATTTTTGTCACTTGGCCATTATTATACAGGGTGTCCCGAAAAGATTGGTCATAAATTATACCACAGATTCTGGGGTCAAAACTAGGTTGATTAAACCTCACTTACCTATATACAATAGTGCACACAAAAAAAGTTACAGCCCTTTGAATTTACAAAATGAAAATCGATTTTTTGTCATATATCGAAACCTCTTAGAGATTTTTTATTTAAAATGGACATGTGGCACTCTTATGGTAGCAACATCTTAAAAAAAATTAACGTGAAATTCGTGCACCCCATAAAAATTTTATGGGGGTTTTGTTCCCTTAAACCCCCCCAAACTTTTGTGTACGTTCCAATTAAATTATTATTGTAACACCATTAGTTAAACACAATATTTTTAAAACTTTTTTGCCTCTTTTTTTTTTTTTTTCGAGGTGGGAATCTTCTTAAGACCGTCTGGGAAGGTGTCCCATGTGTGTCGGATTCGGCCCGCCCTCTCTGTATCACGAGCCGCCTACCGACTAAACCCACCTCCTCTTTCTCCAGCCGACGGGTCTGGAACCGCTCTTAGCGAGCATATCTGACCCGTCGACCTTACTCATAGCTCCCCTCCGGCACTTCTAGCGTGCATTCCATGGATTGGTTGGCCACTCGGCCGCCCCCCGCACACGCTTTGCACCAGACAGGCCGGTGAAGCGACCGCCTAGCTCAACCCGTGCGCGGGTAGGTCGACCGAGGTGTCCCCAGCCCAGGATGGAACGAACCAGAGAATGTCAGTTGGCAGTTACGAGCAACTCCAGTCATTCATACTTTCATCTATCCACGCTGTCTCATCCACCCATTCATACTTTCTTTCATTTAACCCCAAACATTCCTTACTTTCATCTATGCACACTTACTCGTCCACCCATTCATTCTGACATTTAGATGGGACAGTCTGTGTAGGTTGGATGTAAAAGGTCCTTCCCCACTGACTGTCCCAAAACGATACAAAACATGGTATAACATACAAAGAAAGAACTAGAGTAAAAGGAGATGAAAAGAGAAAGTGGAGATAGAATTAGAGAAGAGAGAAGAAAGAGAAAAGAAAGAATAGGAAAGAAGCAAAAGAGAAAAGAAAAAGTAAAGATAGAGAACATAAACAGGAAATAGAAAGATAAAATTGATCAAAAGACGATTACTTATATAGATAAAATTAAGTAAATATATAAATAAACTACAATAAAATAAATAAATAAATAAATAAATAAAACCGTGTAAGAATAAAAATAGACAGTCAGTGTGGTTTGGATGTAAAGGGTCCTCCCCCCTCTGACTGCCCGCCACGACAAAAACACATTTTTTAAATAAATAAATATAGTGGTCATCCCGTCTGCAGACGCCTCTCCTTCTCTTCCTTGTGTTTCATTGTCTTGGTGACAAAAGCAATGACCAGGTAGAAGTCTCTCTTGCTATTAATGGCTTTGTCCATTAGCTCGTGTGGCTCACCTAGAGGGGATCCCAGACCCAGCTGCAGCTCGGCACGCCCCGCATGGTACGCAGGGCACACGAACACGACATGCCGCGCGTCATCAACCACCCCACACTCGGGACACAGATCTTCAGCGGTCTTCCCTATACGGTGGGTATATTTTCTGAATGATCCATGCCCCGTCAAAAACTGTGTGAAGTAGTAGTTGACGCGCCGATGCCGACACCCGCACCACCTCACCACATCCGGGATCAAGGATCTCGTCCAGACCGCCTTCTCGACTTCGGCTGCCCATTCCCTCTGCCACAACTCTATACTTCTCTTTCTTTCTAATGGTCCTGAACCTATTGCCCCGTTGCCCCGTTGGTACATTCGGACTCTCTCTCCAGCCAGGATGTGCACCGGCACAGAACCAGCCACCACCTGTAACGCAATGGTTGATACGGTTCTGTACGCGCTGCACACCCTGATCAGAGGTTTCCTTTGTGCCCTGAGAAGCATGTCTTTATATTTTTTCATCCGGAGGACCTCGTACCATACCGGGGCCCCGTATAATACTATCGATAGAATGGATTGTAACATAACTGTTCTTTTCTGTGATCCTGGGCCCCCTATGTTTGGCATTAGCTTGTTTAGTACCGAGGTCCTTTTTTCAGCCTTTCGACATGCTTCCTGAACGTGTTGTCCGAATGCTAGTCTATCGTCTAACGTGATGCCTAAGTATTTCACGGTCTTTTGGGGTCTTATTTCGGAGCCATTGTACTCGAATATTACGTTGTTTCTGTATCTCGGTCCCCTCAAGATTATCGCTTCCGTTTTCTCTACTGCAAGTTTTAAATCGTTTTCTTCTATCCATTCCGCGGTTCTCTTTATTGCTTGGTTTATTTTTCTATTATGCCCCAATCGCCTTCGACTAGTAAGGCCAGATCGTCCGCGTATGCAATCGCTTTTACTCCTCTCTCTTTGTTTATTTCTAGTACCCCGTTATATAATATATTCCATAGTGAGGGTCCCAGGACTGACCCCTGGGGTACTCCCGCGGTCATTTTCATCTTCTTTTTCTTTGATATGCATATGCATACGGTTCTTTCAGATAGGTAGTCCTTTATTATGTTGGACAAATATTCCGGAGCTCCACATTCGACTATTCTGTCTACAATGAGGCCCCAGTTTGCTGAGTTAAAAGCGTTTTTTATGTCCAACAGAACAAGGACTACCCACTTTTCTTGCTTGCCTTTGCCGAGTCCTTTATCCAGGTTGCTGCATCTACTGTCGATCTGCCTTTCCGGAATCCGTACTGTTGATTAGATAACGCTCTCTCATCTTCCAACATGACTTCCAGTCTCTTCTTGATAAGTCTTTCGTAGAACTTACCAAGGCAGTCCAAGAGGCATATTGGCCGATAAGAGGCTGCCGAATCGGGGACTTCCCAGGCTTCAGGAGTAGAACTAAGTTCGCTTCCTTTAAGTCCCTGGGAATCTCTTGCTTCTGCAGTAGGTCATTACATATTCTTCTGATCAAACCTGGTTTCTCTGTTGCTATTATCTTGATTGCCTCTGGAGGCAGCCCGTCGGGGCCGGGAGCTTTCCCCGTCTTCATCTCCTGACCAGCGGTTTTAATTTCATCTTCCGTGAACTCCTCTACCATTGTTGGAAAAATCTTGACAAAGTTTTGGACTGTCTTCGTGGGGAAGAGCAGTTCAGCTGATTCCATCCGCTGGTCCTCGTCAAGTTTATATGGGGCCATTATTTTCAAGGACTTCATGGTAATTTTATATGCGTCGCCCCATATATCCTCATCTAAAGCTTTAATCAGGGTCTGCCACTTTTCTTTTTTACTTTGTTTTATTGTTTTGTTTAATTTTTTCTTCTGTTATTTGTATATTTCATTGAGCTCGAGGTTGCCCTGGCTTCTCGTGTAATTCCTTCGAGCTCTGAGGCATTTCTCCCGTAGATCTTCAATTTCATCCGTCCACCAGTAGGGAGTTTTTTGGTTGTTTTTCCTTTTCACGGTGGCCAACTATACTGCGCTCTCGAGTACTCCTCTCAGTTGGCCAAGGTCAGAAATCGCTTCCTCATTTATTTTTCTGACCTCCGATAGGTACGTATTTGTGTTAAAATATGTTTTAGTGTGTCCTATCGGCCGCCTTATTCCCCCTTTAACCTTTATTTCATATTTGATGTATCGATGGTAGGTAAATAACTGATCGTCGAGAACATCCCAATCGTGGACTCTTCTTGATAGCCCCTCGCTTGCAATAGTAATGTCAATATGTGTTTGACTGGTCCCCCTTACGAACGTAGGTTTATTATTATTTAGAACTTGGAGGCCAGTCTGGGCTATTCACTCATTCCAGAGTTCCCCCTTTTTGTCGTTTATGGGGGAACCCCACAACCTAGATTTTGCATTGATGTCCCCGGCGATCATAATTTCTTTTTCGTTCGCGGCGGTACTCATTATCTCATCTACTATGTCTTTGTATCTAGGTAGAGGGATGTTCGGAGACACGTAACATGCCAGGAGGCTGAAGTCCCTAAGTCTGATGAGGACATGATTTTCCCCCCTGACAATGGCACGAACTCCCACATCCCCATTCCTAATGAGCACCGCCACGTTTTGCTGGCTATCTTGTACCCACCCACCGACCGATGTAATTTTCTTATTTGGTTCGGGGACGATGAGCAGAGCTATTTCTAGCTTCCAGGCTTTTGCGTGGACAAGATCGTGCGATCTGCGCGCTCTGCCCACGTTCACCTGCAGTATCTTTATACCAGGTTGATCCTTGAGGTCCGTTTAGGTTCAGTTCCCTGAGGTCTCCTCTGCAGCGGATTCGCATCCTATTATTAGGTTAAAATGTCTAAAAACTAAAGTGAATAAATAAACAGGTATAGATAAAATAAATAAATAAATAAAAGAAATAAAATGTATATAGATAAAATGTATATAAATAGAAATTTTCAATAAATAGTATATATAGATGAATAAATAAAATAAATAAAATTCAATAATTAAGTAAAATAAATAGAGTGTATAAATAAATTTTATTAAATTGAAATAGTGGTGAGCATAAGGTGTTTTCCGTGAAACTTTGTGAGAGGTGGCCTCCTGTTTTGCAGGTAGGCTGTATAGGGGTCCATTTCTGTTCTCCAGGAAACCATCTCTCACCTTCTTACTTTTATTTTTTTCTTATGCACCCTTTGGGGGTTCCCTTTCCCTTCCCCTACCGTACACCCACGCCCGATAGGCTGGGCATTGCATGCGGTCCATGCGATGACCTTCTTCATTACAAGTGAGACAGAATGCAGTGTTACCACACTGCACTGCCGTATGCCCTGTTTTCATGCAGTTGTAGCAACACGCTACCCTGCTCTCCCCTTTACATTCAAATGTGCTATGCCCGTAATGGAGACATTTGTAGCACCTCATCGGGGTGTACCTCTCCATAATGGGACAGAACACCCAGCCTATCGCTATCGTAGTGTATCGTCTCAATTCCTCCGCTTTCGTAGGGCGCACGGCTATGGTTGCCACTTGTTCTCCGTGCTGGTTTGTTCGTAGCATTTTTATGTCTACCTCGTCCTGTGATATTCCGGTGTATGCTTGTATGGCTTCATGTAGGATTTTCTCCGTGACCCCTGGGTCCAGACCAGTTATTGTGAAATAATTCTCTTTGCGCCTTACTGCCATACTAATACCGGACATCTTCGTGTCCATCTCCCTTTTTAGCTTTTCTGCAGCTCCCCTTCCTTTAAGCTTCACGAGGATGTCCCCCCTTCGGTTTTTTTAAGTCTATCCATCTTCACTCCTATTTTCCCTATATTTATTTTCGCATTCATCTCCTTTAAGACGTCTGTATATGACTTGCTCCCGGTTTTAATTAGGAGGGATTCCTCTTGCTCGTTTTTAACTTCTTTATCCATTTCTTTGCCTCGTATAATTATCTCCCACGTTATTTTTTCCCTCCTACCCACGAATTTCAGGGCTTTTCGTACCTTCTCTTTGTTTATTTCGTTATTAATTGCTACCCGTATTATTTCGGGCGGCTCCTTCCTCTCTTTAATTTGTTTTAGGGCCTTCTCCGCCACTTCATATATATACCTTGATCCTTAATTTTTGCGACATAGGTATACCATTCTCTCCTTACAGTTGCCATGGAGCTTCTGTTCCCATTTTCTATGTACTCTACGTTTCCCTCTTGACAACCCTCTATGATTTCATGCACTTCTACTCTGATAGTGCGTATTACGCTTTCTATTCCACCCTCTTTTATTTCATTTTTTGTTACTATCAGGCATTCTTTCTTAGCTATTGTTTCTTGCAAGCCCCCTTGTTCCCATTTTGTTTTTTCGTAGACTGTTTCCTCCCACCTCTTTTCATATATTTGGTTGAAGTCATTTATGTCCCCCCCTTTGTTTAATACTTCAATTATCTTCTCAGTCTCCTTTCTTTGCTTTTCTCGCTCTATTTTTATTTTGCATTGTTCGCATCTAATGCTCTCCTCCTCCGCTTGTGTCTTCTTACTTTGGTTTAGGCCAGTTTTGTTCTGATTATATATTTCCCCAATCAGATTTCTAGCTTCTATTTTGTGTTCCCCCTGTATGGGACCTTTATTGTTTAATATTTCCAATACTTGTTTTAGCTTTCTCAGGATCCTTTCATTTTCTGTCTCCTCGGGGTATTCGGCGGTCTCTTCCCTCTTCTCTTTTTTGAATCTCTCATTTTCCTCTAGGCTATCCCCTTTTCTTTTTTTGGACTGTTGTATTGCTTCGTAATCCTCGTCGTCAAACAATAAGGCTTGAAGAATGCTATCTCCAGTTTTTTGCCAGTGTGTCTCCGTTTGCTCTTCTCTTTTATTTTCCTCTCCTTCCACTTCTATTGCTTCCGCCGAGGGTTCCCTCTCCTCTGCATCTCCTTCTTTCTCTTCATCTTCTCTATTAGTTTCTTCTAGCATGTTGTCCAATAATGTCGAGTGTGTTATGGGACCCGACCTGTTTATTTTTGGCTGATTCTGATGCCTCTTTAACATTTCTTCCTCAAACTTCTTTCGCTCCTCTATTTCTTCCATTTTGCCGTCATGCGACAGTTCTTCCCCATTCTCGTTTTTGTTAGTCTTAGCTTCGTCCTGTTTCTTTTGCCTGTAGTCGTCTTCTTTTTTTTCCTGTTCCTTTGGTTTTTTTAATGGTTCCATACAAATCCCACGAGTTGGGACGTACTATACGTCAGACGCGGCAGTGCGCCCTTACCGCGTTAAGGCTGTGTTACTTCGGGAGGTCGCCAGGTATCCCGAAGGGATCGTTTGCGATGCTCTAACCCTCGCATCTCTCATATCTTTGGCACGATGCCTTCCACCGTGATAATGGGGATTATTTTATTGAGGTTTACTCCTCTAGGCTATTTTCACGGTTGCCTCCGGACGCAGTAGCAGTCTGTATTCGCAGGCTACTTGGAATTTCCGCGTAACTGCTGCCTCCCCTGTTACGCGGGATTAGAATGGGGATTTGTGTATATGGGATAAAGGTATTTAGGTGGGGTGAGACATTTCGGCCACTCTTTATAAATGGGTTGGGATCATTCTAAGAATGAAAAAGGTGTTTGTCGAAAGTTGAAACTGGAGCCCCCGCAACGACGCAAAACGCGATGCACGACGCAGACACCCCGGCGAAATGCCCCAGCCCCGACCCCGACAAAAACGTTTGTTGAAAGTGACGATTAGAATTTGGGGATAGAGTAGCCTCCGGGAAGTTGGAATGTATAACTTAAAATTGCTGAAGGCGAAGGCGCCGCAACTGTTCGCTTCAGTTGCCGCGCCTTTTAGCGTCCAGCGGCGGTGTCCGGCGACCACCCGGTGCACAGACGCTGGACGCTGGGACTGTGTTTGGTTTCACTGATCGTGCTCCCCTCACAGAATTCAGGGACCAAGATCAATTACTCGGCCTCTTAGTACTTTTTCGATAAGCCAGTGTTTATCGAGATATTTTGAATATTTGTCGAATCCACCTCATATTTGCATATGGTTAAGTACGATTGTAGCGACCTGTTAATAATCTGAAAATTTATTTATAATTTATATTTTTAGGTATATTTTGAAAAAGAAGCCACATCTCGATAAAAGGTGACTTATCAAAAAAAGACTAAGAGGCAACAAAGTTTTAAAAACGTTGTGTTTAACTAATGGTACCACAATAATGAATTAATTGGAACGTACACCAAAGTTTGGGGGGGTTTAAGGGAACAAAACCCCCATAAAATTTTTATGGGGTGGACAAATTTCACTATAATTTTGTTTTAAGATGTTCCTGCCATAACAATGATACATGTCCATATTCAACAAAAAATCTCTAATAGTTTTCGTTATATTGAAAAAAATCGATTTTCATTTTGTAATTTCAAAGGGCTGTAACTTTTTTTGTGAGCAGATTTGTACTAAGGTAAGTTAGGTTCAATCGAACTATTTTTGACCCCAGAATGTGTGGTATAATTTATGACCAATCTTTTCGGGACACCCTGTATATCTCCACTCTTCAAAAGGGAAATGTACTTTTATAATATAAATTAATAAGGTATTCTATTTGGTCTTAATCAATATCATTTTAAATCTCGAGAGCTACTGTTTCTACCTCTTAGGAGGTATGGTTCTAGGAGCTGACAAACGCTGTCGTAGTCTTCTGCCAATTATGTCCCACAAATATTCAATCTGGTTAAGATCTGGACTATGCGATGGCTAATTCAAAATCCAAAGATTTACCTGTTGCAAATATTCGGTTAGAGTTCGTCTTGCATTATCGTGCATTAGCAAATAATTGTTACCAATATTTATAAGGAGCTGATAGCATGGTAGCTAAGTTCTTCGCTATGTAAGACCACTGCTTGAAAAACACTCATCGCGGGTCAAATTCTTTGTAGCGCGTTCCATTTCCATCAAACAACAACAAAAAATACAGACTTGATACTGAAACTTTAAAAATAAATCTACTACTTTTCATACCAAACCAGACACTTTTTGACTGTTAACAGTTTGACATCCATTAAATTTTTAATTTCTCATAGCCTACTGTAAGCTTTAAGCAGAAAGTGAGGATGTATTGATGAAAAGCATCGCTATTAGTTATTAGCGTAGGTACCTAACTTTTTTAGTTTCCAACATAAGCAAATGAATCCAAAATAGAAAATGTTAATAAAGCCTAACGCTACAATTGATTTTTAATTTAAATATTTTATATATGCTAGAATATTCCACAGGGTCTGCCGAACTTTAAGAAAAATACACAGTATGATTGTTACACCCGGTATAAAACGACATCTACCTGTCTAGCAACAATACTTTTTTTTTTCTCTGATTCTGGCTTTGGTTTAGAACTAGAACCTTTAGCCACGTAATTGTATAACTTATCACTAAGTCAGGGGAGTAATGTGTAGTGTGTGTGTTGAGTAAGTGTCTTGTTACTTTGCAAAGTCGACGTCATTGTCTTTACAAAGAGACGCTAATTGTTTCCGAACGTCTGCGGTCCCTCCGGTGAGTACCGATCCCAAGCAACAATACTATTACATCGTTTTTTTTTAAATAATAAGGCTATACTACAGTGCGTCCATAAAGTAACGCATAAATTCGTTATTTCGTAAACCGGCGTCTTTAAGGAAAAATCCCGAAAGAGGTCGATTTTTATTTTTAAATTACGATTTTTTGGCATATATATCATACTAGTGACGTCATCCATCTGGGAGTGATGGCGTAATCGATGATTTTTTTAAATCGGAATAGGGGTCATGTGATAGCTCATTTGAAAGGTTATTCAATTCTCTATCCAAAAATATAAACATTAACATAATTATTTATACAGGGTGTTCAAAAAACATTTTTTAAATTAAAATAAGTGAGACAAAAGGAAGAATATATTATGTAATTTATTTAATTCAAAATACATTTTACTACTGTCAGTAAACAGAAAAAAAATTTATTTGACAAATAAACATTGTATTTCGCTTAAACGAAATGTTCAAACTGCCAAGAGACAGGTGGGTGGCAGCTTTAACTTTAAATTTAAGCGAAAAACAATATTTATTTGTCAAATAAACATTTTTTTCCTGTTGTTTGACAACAGGAAAAGTATTTTGAATTAAAAAAATTACATACATTCTTCTTTTTGTCTCAATTATTTTAATTAAAAAAATGTTTTTTTGAACACCTTGTATAAATAATTATGTTAATGTTTATATTATTGGATAGAGAATTGAATACCCTTTAAAATGGGCTATCACATGACCCCTATTCTTATTTAAAAAAAAATCATCGATTACGTCATCACGCCCAGATGGATGACGTCACTAGTATGATATATATGTGAAAAAATCGGAATTTAAAAATAAAAATCGACCTGTTTCGGGATTTTTCCTTAATGTCACCAGTTTACGAGATAATGAATTTATGCTTTACTTTATGGACGCACTGTATACTAAATAATCACTCAAATCGGACAACAGGTTTGGGAAATTCGAGACAACGAACGTGTACAACTCAGCGAGTGAGTCGATTGTTTTGCTCTCAAGTGTATATTTTACTGATGTCAGAAAACAGGTAAGTCAGTAAAAATGTTTGTTACACAAATAAACATTGTTTTTTTACTTAAATTCAATGTTCAAACTACTAAGAGACGGGTGGGTGGTAGCTTTAACATTGAATATAAGCGAAAAACAATATTTATTTGTCAAATAAACAGTTATTTTGTTTTCTGACAGCACTAAAATGTATTTTGAATCAAATGATTCAATTAATTTAATAAAAAAATGTTTTTTGGACACCTTGTATAAATAATTATGTTAACTTTTATATTACTGAAAAGAGAATAAAACAACCTTTCAAATGAGCTATCACACGACCCCTACTCGCATTTAAAAAAATCATCGATTACCTACGTCATCACGCCCAGATCGATGATGTCACTAGTATGATATATGTGCCAAAAAATCATAATTTAAAAATAAAAATCGACAAATTCTCGAGAAAATGAATTTATTCCAACCTAAACGTCCTAACTGTATGTATTATTCAGTTAAGTTGATTAACACTTCCCCTGTTCCAATGTTCCCATACATCAAAGTTTATCCGACTAGACAACGTTAAGCTACACACAACGGAAAAAGTAAAAAACACCTTAAAAATGGGACGTGTTTGATGCATCGAATTTCCTAAACCAGTTGTGCGATTTGAGTGATTTTTTTAGTATGTTAAAGCCTTATTATTTAATAATATTAGTGTAATAATATTGTTGCTAGACGAGTAAATGTCATTTTATACCGGGTGTAACAATTATACTGTGTTTTTTCCTTAAAGTTCCGAACACCCTGTGGAATATTCGAACATGTATAAAATATTGAACTTAAAACTCAGTTGTAGTCTTTAAGTTTACTTAGGCTTTCTTAATATTTTATTTTTTGGTTAATTTGCTTATGTTGGATAATAAAAAAGTTAGGTACGTTATCAGCTAGCCATGTTCTTCATCAATGCAGGGTGTTACTAAATAAGAGCTACAAAAAAATAATGACCGTTTGCTTCATAAATGTATGTCCGCAAATACTTCGTTTCCCAGATAAGGGATATTGAATTTTTTGTTACAAACTGACGATTTATTTATTGCTCTAAAACCGATTTAGATCTGGTAAGCTTAAAGAGGTATTTATTCCGCATTTTTGAGATACCATTAAGAATTTTGTATTCACCATTGGCGTGCATACGGGTATCTACATTTTAGATATATCCCGTATGCACGGCAATGGTAAATCAAAAATTCTTAATTTTATGCCAAAAATGCGCAATAACTACCTCTTAAAACCTACCAAATTTAATTTGCATATCTTAACCGGTTTTAGAGCATTTGATAAATCGACAGTTTGTAAGAAAAAAATTCAACATCCCATCTCGGAAACGAAACACTTGTGGACATATGTTTATAAAGTAAACGGTCATTATTTTTTTTATGCAGAATTACCCCTCTAAGTTTGTCACACTTATTTAGAAACACCCTATATTGATGAAGAACATGGCTAGTTGTTAAAGTACCTAACTTTTTTATTATCGAACATAAGCAAATGAATCAAAAAAGAAAATGTTAAGAATTCCTAAGACTACAATTTAATTTTAATTTTAATATTTTATATATACTAGAATATTCCACAGGGTATTCCGAACTTTAAGGAAAAAACACAGTATGATTCTTACACCCGGTATAAAATGACATTTACCTGTCGATGTCTAGCAACAATATTATTACAGCGATAATCTTAAATAATAAGGCTATACCATACTAAAAAATAACTCAAATCGAACAACTGGTTTAGGAAATTCGAGACATGATTTTTAAGATCCCATTAATAAACTTTTTTTTGGTACGCAGGATCCAGGCCTACAATAGAATATAAAAAATATTCTAAAAATGTGTCCCCTTTAATCTAAAATCGACTTATCTCTGAATTTTTCGAAAATATTGTCGCAATTCCTGAACAACTGATATTTTCCATTTATGTATCTGTCTTAGTAGAGTAGACCAGTAAGGATCTGTGAAAAAACGTTTATTTTTGGATGTGAGAGGTGGCATTCGGATTTTTGCAGATGAAGTTAGGTCACACCTTCAGTACCTAATAACAATTGACTTATGCTCCTTCTCAAATATGCCCGGAACATTAATAAAAAAATTAAAATATTTAAAAATTTCGAAAAACGTCGATTTTTCTGCTTTCTTTGCTTATAACTTTAAAACGATTCGTTTTGGAACAAAGTCGTAGAGAAATAAAATAAAGATAATTGAATTTTGTATGATATATGGCTCGTCAAAAATGTCTTAACGTATTATCTTTTCTGCAATATAGCAATAAATACAAAATAAGGGGGCAAAATACGCCTTTTGTTATTCAATGTTTTTAACCACTTTGGTGGCACTTAGAACCTTAGTAATTCGCTTAGAAAATTCATTGTAACATACTTAAACAGTGTACCAAATTTCATTAAAATCGACCTAATAGATTTTGCATAATAAATTTGCAATCTAAATGTTTTTAAAAAAGTTCAAATTTTTCAAATCTTTCTGAACAAAAAGTAGACCATTTAGAAGTTGGCTAATTTTTTTACATATAAAGAGGTGCTCTACCTATCTAATACACTTTACAGAATTAAAATCGGATTATTTAAGGGGCCTCAGCAATGTTTTAAACTTATAAACAATTTTTTGACTTATAAACAAATAGCTTTGTTTAATAACAAAAAATAAATAATTTTTAGCAATGCAAATAATTAAAACCGGTATAATTTGACTTAAACTTTCAAATGCTGTCAGCAGAATTGCTATTTTATTTTTTAATCAAAAATTATTCGCGTTCAAAAATTTCAATTTTTCGATTTTTTGAAAGTTCCACTGCGTTTATCTCGAAAACTATGCATCCTACGAAAAAACTTGTAAGAACATTTTTTGCTTAGAATTACCCAAGAAATACCCAAAAATCGATGTTATATAATTCCTCAAGTTCTTTGTTTATAACAATCTTATCGACATCCGAATCAACTGTTACCCAAAAAAATCGTGTTCTACGGGTCAAAAAATACATAAAAACCTTGGGTAAGTCCATCTTAATAAGGAGCGCGTAGCACCCCCTCCTGGCCACAGCACTAATTTGTTTATAAGCCAAAAAATTGTTTATAACTTTAAAACATTGCTGAGGCTGCTTAAATAATCCGATTTCAATTCTGTAAAGTGCGTTAGATAGGTGGAGTGCTTCTTTAAAAAGTTTAGATTGCAAAATTATTATTCAAAATCTAGTAAGTCAATTTTAATTAAATTTGGTGTACGGTTTTAGCACATTACAAACATTTTCTAAAAGAATTAGGAAGATTGCAGGTGTAACCTAAGTGATAAAAAATCATTGAATAAGGACAAGCTTGTTTTGCCCCCTTATTTTATATTTATTGCTATTTTGCAGCAAGGGTGATAAATGAAGATATTTTTAACCAATTGCATCTAATAGAAAATTTAATTATCTTTGTTTTATTCCTATACGACTTTGTTCAAAAATGAATCGTTTTAAAGTTATAAACAAAAACATTAGAAAAAAATCGATGTTATTCGAAATTTTTAAATATTTGAATTTTTTTATTAATGTTCCGGGCATATTTGAGAAGGAGCATAAATAAATTATTATTAACGAAATTATCACCCAACTATATCCGCAAAAATCTGAATGCCACCTCTCACATCCACCTAAAAACAGATCCTTACTGGTCTATAGGTATTAGTTTAATTTTTAGCCTGTGATCTCTTGAAAAAAAAATAATATTGAGTAGTACATTTAGTTGTGTTACTACATTTTTGATATCAAAATTTTTATGTTGTGTCGAAAGGTTAATGTCCCCTATTTAAATTGTTATTTAAATTAATTATTACACTCTACAATCTCACCAAATGTCGTCAACTTCTATTTAATGATTTATTGCTCTATTTTATTTGAATTAACTGTCTAAATTTTAACACTTTTAACTGATACGTGTTTTAGTCATTTTATTATTTATAGTGCAGTCACTGGAGGTTTTCACCTCCGATTTCGTTGAACCTCCATCGATTTTCATGAAAATCGGTGAGCAGTTAAAGGATACCTCAAGGAACAAAGGTGACATGATACCAACTTGCGATTTTACCCTGGGGGGTGGAGAAAATTATTTTATTAAAAATAATACCTTAACTCGAAAGAGGGACAAATCCTACGAAACATTTGTTATGTAAAGTTATTAACATAAATCAATACTTTTTAAGTTATTAAAGATCAAAGATTTTATTTTTTCGCAAAAAATGCATGTTTTAAAGCTATTTTTCACGTATAACTCAATAACTATAACCTTTTGCAAAAAAGTTATTATTACCAAAATTGAAGATAATAAAAAATTGAATACATCGCTTACTAAAATAACTAATCTAATGTTAATTCAAAGTGAGTTACGGGTAATTGAATGTATATTTTTTTCAACGAGTACTCAAATCTAAGTATTCAAGCTTAAATAACGGGAAAACGATGCATTTTATAAAATATACCTGTTAAACACTTGTCAAAGCACTACAGAATACCTATCAAATAAGCATTAGCAGAAGTTAGTGGCTTCAAAATTAAGCAAGTAATGATTAAAATAAGAGAACCCTTACGAATTTTTTAGGAAAAAGTGAAAAATAAAACATATGCCATTTCCACAAAAATTATAATTTATTGTAGTCCTTACAAAAATTTATTTATATTAGCATAAGTAATCATTTTAACAATTTTGACCGTAGGTCTGGATCCCGCGTATGAAAAAAAGTTGATTAATAGCAAGCTGAAAATTTGTTATTATCTTAAGGGTGTCTAGTCCGACAAACTTTGATATATGGGAACACTGACACAGGGGAAGTTTTAATTGTGGAACAGGTTAAAAATTTGGAACGGTCAGACCACGAAAACGGCACATGTATTTTGTCCGACAGAACAGACTTAAACTCTCCGAATAGAGATTAAATTCTCATGCAAAAATCAGACTGCTATTTATCACCAAATGGGCGTTTTAATGAGTGAAACATGTAGAATATGTCAAATGACAGAAATAATGACAGGTGATAAATAGCAGTCTGATTTTTGCATGAGAGTTTAATCTCTGTTCGGAGAGTTTAAATCTGTTCTGTCAGAAAAAATAAATGTGCCGTTTTCGTGGTCTGACCGTTCCAAATTTTTAACTTGTTCCACAATTAAAACTACCCCTGTTACAGTGTTCACATATATCAAAGTTTATCCGACTAGACACCCTTAAGCTATTAACAAATTTTCAGCTTGCTATTAATCAACTTTTTTTTCATACGCGGGATCCAGACCTACCGGTTTAGAATGCATATTTTTGAAAAAAAAAAAAAGATATATATGACTTGAAAAAATCAGAATTTTTAAAATTATCGTAATTTTCATTTTTTTTTTTTTGATAATAACTTCAAAAATACTCAATATACGTAAAAAATGATATATTACCAAATTTTAGTTTTTTCTGTAGCAAATATTTTACCTCCTTTAATTTGTGTAGGGTAAAAGTTAACTGAGATAGAAACGTTTAAAGCTCAAATTTTGCTGCGAAAACCATGTAACCGGGTCCAAGCTTCATAGTCCTTGGAATTAGGTTTCAAATGGTGCTAAGGTGAATCTGACGTCGTAAAAATTAACGGAGTTATTTAAAAAACACAATAACATTTTTGTAAAACATTTTAAAAGATAAATTTTGAACAATTCTTTGAGCATAAATTTTAATGCTATCGACTCGTTCTGGAGCTCATTTGATAGATATTTCTAAGTACTTTGACAAATGTTTAATAAGTTTATGTCATAATGCATCATTTTCACGTTATTTAAGCTTGAATATTTAGACTTGGGTTCTCGCCGAAAAAAAATATACATTCAATTGCCTATAACTCACTTTTAGTTAACATTAAAAGGTTTTTTATAAAGGAGTTTATTACATTTTTTATTAGCTTATATCTTGGTAATTATAACTTTTTTGAAAAAACTTATAGTTTTTGAGTTATTTGTGAAAAATCAGTTAAAAACATGCATTTTTCTAACGAAAAATTAAAATCTTTGATCTTTAATACCTCAAAAAGTTTTGATTTGTTTTAATAAGTAACTTTATATAACAAATTTTGCTTAGAATTTTGCTGGGGGTGGCGTCCACCCCCAGGGTAAAAAGGCAAGTTGGCACCATGTCACCTTTGTTCTTTGAGGTATCCTCTAACCACTCGCCAATTTTCATGCAAATCTATGGAGGTTCAACGAAATCGGAGATAATAGCTCATACTCATAGCCACCTTCAGTAACTGTACTATTAGTGTTGGATTCAAATAATAGTCTAATAGTCTTTGTTTCTGTGTCTTGTTGCTGTACTACATTAATTTATATTTATATTAATTTCTTCTATAAAAATATTGTTATTGTTAAAGTGTGAAAATATAAAGATAATTCTGAGGAAGCTGGGAAAAACAAATTTTTAAACATTTTTTAGATAAAATCTTATGATAACATAACTGGCAAAATCAACCGTTACCATAAATTAACCGTAGATAAAAAAACGCTATAAAAATGTTTTGTTTGCAGCCATTTCACAAAAATGTGAAAACTTTGAATTATCTATACTAAATTTACAATCAAGATGCAGTAGAAGTCAACAAACCAAGACACGTTAAATGCTACTAGGAGCACTCCCAAATCATAATTTACAATGTATATACATTGTAAATCCCAAATCATGATTTCCAAAATTTATACATTGTAAATTATGATTTGGGAGTTCTCCTAGTAGCATTTAACCTGTCTTGGTTTGTTTATTTCTACTGCATCTTGATTGTAAATTTAGTATATGTCTGTATGTCCGTCTGTACACACAACTCTTTTATTAGATCAGATAGAACGACAAATGAGGTGTCGAATGAATGCTTATAACCCAAGGATGGTACTTAAGGTGGGGTGAAATTTGACCTAGGACTTCCGATTTTACAATTGCAACCGGAAATCCTGTTTTAAAGTCGCCTAAATAGTACGAGCGATATATTATACGACGTGCCTTACCAAGACGAGAACAATAATATATAATTCAGGTTTCATGCCTGCCTGTCGATCGCTCTGTCTGTCCGCAAATATTAATAAAACAGATAGAATGACAAGTGAGGTGTCGAATGAGAGCTTAAAACCCAAAGATGATTTTAGAGGTGAGAAATTTGCCCCGCACTTCCAGTTTTAGGGTTGCAACCGAAAGTACTCCTTTAAAGTCGTCGAAAGAGTACAAGCGATATATTATTCGACGCGCTTTAGAAAAATAAGAACCAATATATACTGCCGGTTTTTATATCACTTCCCTTTAAAAAGTTTTTGTTGCCTGGTATTCAGTATCACCTACAGTATTGCCTTGTTTTCAGTCTTTCTTCTCATTGCCACCTATATTATGGTATTTTGTACTTACCCTACCTATACCCTCGTTTAGGCCGCTCTGTGCTCATTTATCCATTCTTTCTGCCACTCCGTTATGCTGCTATGTCTAGTTCATATTTTCTAATGTTCATCCTCCCCGCCCTTTCTTTTACCATCAGGTGGATGGGTAATACGCCCGCAATTATTTGTATGGTCACCGTTGATATGTATATGTATGAACTTTCTACACACCGAAAGAAAAAAATTCTTGACATAAAGAAACTTAATTAATATTTTAGAAAGATCGACTTGGCATACTGCCTAAGAAATATATCTTTGTATGTAAGATATAACTTTCTAAAATATTTCAAATAAATTTTAATATACCCAAAGAAATATATCGTAAACATGATTGAACTATCACTTTCTTGCAAACTGCAAACCCATTTGTCAGAAAGAAATTATATTTGTCATAAGAATATATTTTCTTGGCATTACAAAACTCTTCTTTCTGAGCAATAATATTTCTTAGTAAGGAATATTGTTATCTTACCATTATTAATTAATGTATTTAATTTTAACAAATATATTTCGCAGATATAATTGTACATTTAGAATTAAGTTACATTTCTTAAAAATAAAGTGATATTACACACGGCGAAATAAATCATTCTGTTAAGGTAAAATTATTCTTTATTAGATAATAGAAACAGGATATAAAACGTTATATATTAATACATAAAAATAATTTCTCCACTCTTAAACCACTGACTTCTATACAATAATAAAAGGATGGTGAGGCAAAGCCAACTTCCTTAATTTTTCCTTCTTTTTGTTAATAGCACTTTGTATATCAGCAATTACCTAAAACAAAACCGTTATGGAGAAAGAGTAAACTTATTTTAATATAAATTTTTTTATAAGGATATAAGTATATACTTATTTTGACAAAAGGAAATACAAAAAAAAAACAAATATACGGGCCCACATAAAAACTATTAATTTTTTGGTATAAGAACGGTAGGTATCAGTAAAACAGTCTACAATCCAAAAACATTTCTTGGCATTTCAACAAATAATAATCAATTATATTTAGTTCAAACATGGCT